>NW_015539907.1:2507300-2568046 GCF_001515605.1 Sinocyclocheilus anshuiensis
TCTTTCTTTCTTTCTTTCTTTCTTTCTTTCTTTCTTTCTTTCTTTCTTTCTTTCTTTCTTTCTTTCTTTCTTTCTTTCTTTCTTTCTTTCTTTCTTTCTTTCTTTCTTTCTTTCTTTCTTTCTTTCTTTCTTTCTTTCTTTCTTTCCGTCAACTATTTCATTCATCTATTTGTCTATCTGTCCGTCCATCTTTCTATCATCTTGTCTATTTTTCTGTCAGCTGTTTATCTGTCTATCTATCATCGGTCGGTCGGTCCATCTTTCTATCTATCATCTGTCTATTTTTCTGTCATCTGTTTATCTGTCTGTCTGTCGGTCAGTCGGTCCGTCTATCTATCATCGGTCAGTTGGTCCGTCTTTCTATCTCATCTGTCAGTCAGTCTTTCTGTCTGTCTTTCTATCTGTCAGCTATTTGTCTATCTATCTGTCCATTGGTCTGTCTGTTCCGGCAGTCTGTCCGTCCGTCTGACTGTCTGTCCGTCTTTCTATCTCATCTCTCAGTCAGTCTTTCTGTTTGTCTATCTATCTGTCCATTGGTCTGTCTGTTCCGGCAGTCTGTCCGTCCGTCTGACTGTCTGTCCGTCTTTCTATCTCATCTCTCAGTCAGTCTTTCTGTTTGTCTATCTATCTGTCCATTGGTCTGTCTGTTCCGGCAGTCTGTCCGTCCGTCTGACTGTCTGTCCGTCTTTCTATCTCATCTCTCAGTCAGTCTTTCTGTTTGTCTATCTATCTGTCCATTGGTCTGTCTGTTCCGGCAGTCTGTCCGTCCGTCTGACTGTCTGTCCGTCTTTCTATCTCATCTCTCAGTCAGTCTTTCTGTTTGTCTATCTATCTGTCCATTGGTCTGTCTGTTCCGGCAGTCTGTCCGTCCGTCTGACTGTCTGTCCGTCTTTCTATCTCATCTCTCAGTCAGTCTTTCTGTTTGTCTATCTATCTGTCCATTGGTCTGTCTGTTCCGGCAGTCTGTCCGTCCGTCTGACTGTCTGTCCGTCTTTCTATCTCATCTCTCAGTCAGTCTTTCTGTTTGTCTATCTATCTGTCCATTGGTCTGTCTGTTCCGGCAGTCTGTCCGTCCGTCTGACTGTCTGTCCGTCTTTCTATCTCATCTCTCAGTCAGTCTTTCTGTTTGTCTATCTATCTGTCCATTGGTCTGTCTGTTCCGGCAGTCTGTCCGTCCGTCTGACTGTCTGTCCGTCTTTCTATCTCATCTCTCAGTCAGTCTTTCTGTTTGTCTATCTATCTGTCCATTGGTCTGTCTGTTCCGGCAGTCTGTCCGTCCGTCTGACTGTCTGTCCGTCTTTCTATCTCATCTCTCAGTCAGTCTTTCTGTTTGTCTATCTATCTGTCCATTGGTCTGTCTGTTCCGGCAGTCTGTCCGTCCGTCTGACTGTCTGTCCGTCTTTCTATCTATCATCTGTCTGTCTGTCTTTCTATCCATAAGCTATTTGTCTATCTATCTATCTGTCCATTGGTCTGTCTGTATGTATGTCCGGCCGTCCGTCTGTCTGACTGTCTGTCCGTCTTTCTATCTATCATCGGTCTGTCTGTCTGTCTTTCTATCCGTCATCTATTTGTCTATCTATCTGTCCGTCCATCTTTCTATCATCTGTCTATTTTTCTTTCATCTGTTTATCTGTCTTTCTGTCTGTCTGTGTCGGTCGGTCTACCTGTCTGTCCGACTTTCTATCTATCATCTGTCTGTCTGTCTGTCTGTCTGTCTGTCTATCTATCTATCTATCTATCTATATATCGTCTGTCTGTCTGTCTGTCTCCGACTTTCTATCTGTCTGTCTGTCCATTGGTCTGTCTGTCTATCTGTCTGTAGACAGACAGACCAATGGCCAATGGATTATACCCCATTAATGCTGTAGAAAACTTTTCAGTGAAATTGACTTTCTGCTTTTACACCATTTATATATCTTCCGCCCTTAGAGCATGTGTGTGGCCTGAAGAAGTTCTCTGTTGTATTTAAAGACATGCTGCTTGCTTTTATGTTGATTTTAACCAAGCCATTAGACTGAGGGCAAGTTCTTTTGTCTGCCGAAATATAACCCGGGGCTTGAATGACAAAGTCACAGCAGTATATCAGAGGTGTCAGAGCGGGTTCCTTCAGGGCACTGTCTCCCCTGTCTCCCCTGAAACCAATTCTCCCACCTTAATTGGCTCAATTAGTTAAGTATCCTTGTACATTATCATCTATGCATTTTCCATGATCCGTTTTAACGCCGTGGCAGCATAGAACAGGGCAACTTTCGGCTATGATTTAGCATTTGGTGAAATGTTAATGTCAGAGCTAGTAACTGATTGGGATAATTAAGTAATTATAGGCAGATGTTGGAACAAATGCCAAAACAGGCTTTGCCCTGCAGAAACTTTTCTCTGCGCTCATTTTGACACCCCTGTTGTGTGGGGATTTCCCAGAGGTACCTGTAAAATAGTTACAGTTTCACCCTTGTGATTATTCGGTTGGAGTCTTTGATATTGAACAAAAATGGTCTTTTATGTTATTGTGTGGAGAGGAAATGGGCTGTAAAAAGAGTGCGATCGGAATAGCAAATCACAGAACCTAATAGCCACGGCCAGCGAACCCCAGCTCTGGCCTGGAGTTAACGCAGAAACATACAAACACACATTTTTTTCTTCACAAATTTTTACTCCAGATGGATTTCTGGTAAAGCCAATATGTACTAGTATGGTAGTATCACATCAAAATAAACTGATCAGACTATCGGTGGTAAGTCAACAGTGTGCCGTGACTTCACATCAGGTGTATGGAGAGCCAGCCTGTGAATGCTTTTGACAGCTGTCATAATTGGTGTGGCTGGCAGGCATTGCAAAGTGTAGATCGATAAGCAGCAAATTTTCCATTAAAGAAAGATTACGTGAACATTGCTGTAAATAGCCAGGAGCGGCTCCGTCACTGATAGACTTAAATTGGTCAACATTTTGAACGCTGGAGTGACACGTTAGTCGGTCGGGTACGGTCTTTCTTTCTTTCTTTCTTTCTTTCTTTCTTTCTTTCTTTCTTTCTTTCTTTCTTTCTTTCTTTCTTTCTTTCTTTCTTTCTTTCTTTCTTTCTTTCTTTCTTTCTTTCTTTCTTTCTTTCTTTCTTTCTTTCTTTCTTTCTTTCTTTCTTTCTTTCTTTCTTTCTTTCTTTCTTTCTTTCTTTCTTTCTTTCTTTCTTTCTTTCTTTCTTTCTTTCTTTCTTTCTTTCTTTCTTTCTTTCTTTCTTTCTTTCTTTCTTTCTTTCTTTCTTTCTTTCTTTCTTTCTTTCTTTCTTTCTTTCTTTCATTCATCTATTTGTCTATCTGTCCGTCCATCTTTCTATCATCTTGTCTATTTTTCTGTCAGCTGTTTATCTGTCTATCTATCATCGGTCGGTCGGTCCATCTTTCTATCTATCATCTGTCTATTTTTCTGTCATCTGTTTATCTGTCTGTCTGTCGGTCAGTCGGTCCGTCTATCTATCATCGGTCAGTTGGTCCGTCTTTCTATCTCATCTGTCAGTCAGTCTTTCTGTCTGTCTTTCTATCTGTCAGCTATTTGTCTATCTATCTGTCCATTGGTCTGTCTGTTCCGGCAGTCTGTCCGTCCGTCTGACTGTCTGTCCGTCTTTCTATCTATCATCTGTCTGTCTGTCTTTCTATCCATAAGCTATTTGTCTATCTATCTATCTGTCCATTGGTCTGTCTGTATGTATGTCCGGCCGTCTGTCTGTCTGACTGTCTGTCCGTCTTTCTATCTATCATCGGTCTGTCTGTCTGTCTTTCTATCCGTCATCTATTTGTCTATCTATCTGTCCGTCCATCTTTCTATCATCTGTCTATTTTTCTGTCTGTCTGTCGGTCGGTCTTTCTATCCATCATCTATTTGTCTATCTATCTGTCCATCCATCTTTCTATCATCTGACTATTTTTCTGTCATCTGTTTATCTGTCGGTCCGTCTTTCTATCTATCATCGGTCTGTCTGTCTATCTTTCTATCCGTCATCTATTTGTCTATCTATCTGTCCGTCCATCTTTCTATCATCTGTCTATTTTTCTTTCATCTGTTTATCTGTCTTTCTGTCTGTCTGTGTCGGTCGGTCTACCTGTCTGTCCGACTTTCTATCTATCATCTGTCTGTCTGTCCATTGGTCTGTCTGTCTATCTGTCTGTAGACAGACAGACCAATGGATATCACAATATACCCCATTAATGCTGTAGAAAACTTTTCAGTGAAATTGACTTTCTGCTTTTACACCATTTATATATCTTCCGCCCTTAGAGCATGTGTGTGGCCTGAAGAAGTTCTCTGTTGTATTTAAAGACATGCTGCTTGCTTTTATGTTGATTTTAACCAAGCCATTAGACTGAGGGCAAGTTCTTTTGTCTGCCGAAATATAACCCGGGGCTTGAATGACTGAATAGTGAAAGTCACAGCAGTATATCAGAGGTGTCAGAGCGGGTTCCTTCAGGGCACTGTCTCCCCTGCTCTCATTCAAACCAATTCTCCCACCTTAATTGGCTCAATTAGTTAAGTATCCTTGTACATTATCATCTATGCATTTTCCATGATCCGTTTTAACGCCGTGGCAGCATAGAACAGGGCAACTTTCGGCTATGATTTAGCATTTGGTGAAATGTTAATGTCAGAGCTAGTAACTGATTGGGATAATTAAGTAATTATAGGCAGATGTTGGAACAAATGCCAAAACAGGCTTTGCCCTGCAGAAACTTTTCTCTGCGCTCATTTTGACACCCCTGTTGTGTGGGGATTTCCCAGAGGTACCTGTAAAATAGTTACAGTTTCACCCTTGTGATTATTCGGTTGGAGTCTTTGATATTGAACAAAAATGGTCTTTTATGTTATTGTGTGGAGAGGAAATGGGCTGTAAAGAGAGCGCGATCGGAATAGCAAATCACAGAACCTAATAGCCACGGCCAGCGAACCCCAGCTCTGGCCTGGAGTTAACGCAGAAACATACAAACACACATTTTTTTCTTCACAAATTTTTACTCCAGATGGATTTCTGGTAAAGCCAATATGTACTAGTATGGTAGTATCACATCAAAATAAACTGATCAGACTATCGGTGGTAAGTCAACAGTGTGCCGTGACTTCACATCAGGTGTATGGAGAGCCAGCCTGTGAATGCTTTTGACAGCTGTCATAATTGGTGTGGCTGGCAGGCATTGCAAAGTGTAGATCAATAAGCAGCAAATTTTCCATTAAAGAAAGATTACGTGAACATTGCTGTAAATAGCCAGGAGCGGCTCCGTCACTGATAGACTTAAATTGGTCAACATTTTGAACGCTGGAGTGACACGTTAGGTACTAGTGTTGGAGAGTAAGCAATAAAAGTAGCAATGATTTTCAAAGTAGTACATATCTGTTTTTAATGTCAGAGCTGAAGGAATAATCAAACGCCTCTAAATGGTCTTTTTTCTCTCTGTCTTTTTATAATTTATAATAACATTTATATTTATTTAATATTATTTATTATATTTATTTATTTAACATTTCTTAATTATATTTATATATAATTTATCATTTATTTTACTGAATCAGTTAATTTAGATGCTTCATGTAAATGAACTTATTTAAAAAAATATTTACTGCGTCAAGTCCATGTACTTACTACTATGTTTTCAACTCAGTTATGTACCCGTTCAAGATTAATACTGATATGCACACTGAGAAAATGCATCTCTAAATTATCAAATTTGGCTCTGAATTTTTAATTATGTCATTGGATAGTTGAATAGGCTTACACATACATTGATTTGTTTGGATGGTCCTCTCTTGTATGTAACATTGAAAATTCTGGTTTGTTTAGACCAGTGGTTCTCAACCTTTTTTGACCCGAAGGTCCCCCATTGTCCAACACAATATTCAAAAGCCTCTCATATTGGCTAAAAATATGTCTTCTAGTATTTCTGCTGTAATTATGACAATGCTGCATGTTTTCAATTTATTTTATTAACATTAACTGGGAATGATGATGTATTGAATTAAACATGGATTGTTCTGTGAGGTCCCACTTTATATTAAGTGGCCTTAACTACTATGTACTTGCATCAAAAAATAAGTACAATTTACTTATTGTGTTCATACTGTATTGCAAAACTCTTTTGCTGTTATTGAGGTGGGATACGGGTAAGGTTAGGGACAGGTTTGGTGGTATGGGTAGGTTTAAGGGTGGGTTAAGGTGTAAGGGATGGGTCAACAGTGTAATTATAAATGTAATTGCAGAAATTAATTACAGATGTAATTACATGCAGGTATTTTTAAAATATAAGTACAATGTAAAAACATGTATGAACACAATAAGTGCATTGTACCAAATGATTAATTTAAATGTAAGTACATAGTTGTTAAGGCCACTTAATATAAAGTGGGTCCTTTTGTGATTCTATAAGATTCAGTAAAAATTAGAAGGTTTTAAGGATTTCAGTTTAAATCTTTTTTTTTTTGTTTGTTTTTTGGTGTAAGTATTTGAATGAAGTTTTAATTAAGTAATTACATCTAATTTTAATATAATTTAATGATGCCCCCCTGGTGGAGAGCCACTGGTTTAGCCTGTACATGTAAATGAACTGATGGAAAAGTGATTCACTGATTTAAATCCCTGTTCTACTATGTTTGTGATTCTGTTGTGTAAATTGGAATGTTTTGTTATAGTATACATTTACCTGTTTAAGTTTGTTCTTTCACCCTAATTAAGGAAAATACATTTCTAATTTATAAAATTTGGCTCTAAATTTTACATTTTATCCTTGTATAGTATGTATACAAAGCCCCTTAAATAACACTATTCTAGTAAGCTTGATATTTGAAGCCTGTAGCACAGCTAACTACTTTTTCAAAACGAAAGCTTAGTTGTAGTTAAACTATACTTAAAATTATGATTAACTTTTACTTTAACAAGCTACAGTTTCAAAGTAGCTTCCCCAACACTGCTAGGTAGAGCAACACTGTCTCTTTAAGATCAGGCCCTGCTCTACATGTGTGTATTAGATATACTTGTAAAGCTATGTATGTATTTGTGCATCTAGACATGTATTAATGTGCAATTATGTTTACCATGAACCACCTAGGGATAACCATAATGAGACAGTGTAGTTTCATCTGGCTAGCCGTCCGAAATGCCAGAGTGCTCATCATAAACACATCATTACACGTAGATCTACAGGCCACCAAGGAGCACAAATCTACAGTTAATTGGCAGAGAACTGTGAGGGATTAAGAAATAAAGAACGCTGGGAGCTGAAAAAAAAAAGACACAAGAAGCAAAAATCAACAGTGGCTGCAGGACAATCAATCAAATCTGTCAGCGCCTTTACCACACAGTGTAATTTATTGGAATTGTTCTTAGGAAATGGGTACACTGTGTAATGTGTAGCTAAGATCACTTTGTAACACCTCACAGCAGTTGACATTGAAACCAATCTTGGACTGTGTCCTTTGATCTGTGACTCTGCCCTTTGTTGTCGTTGCCGGTTTTAAGCTTTTTTAAAATGAGTAGGTGAAATATCTCGGCCGGTTGTAAAACGTTTTAGGTTGCATTTCCTAATTCCCTGAGCCACATCTCAATCATTTTCCCTGCTAATTTGAGAGTCACCCTCATTTCGTTTTAAACGATTCATTTTCAGCACATTTGTACAGTAAATGGCCCCGATGTGTTCTACAATTAAGTATTAGCAAGAAGTGACAAGGTGTCATGGGATTGGCAGTTATGATTGAGGTCAAATGCATTATTGTTTTAGGCAGGAAAATTCAGTATTGTGAGACAGGGGTCAAATGCAACATTGACAGCAGTTGATTAGGCTTTTGGAATAAATTTCTGAATGCATCAGTCATGTCTAAGCTGACAGTGCGCTCGCTAGATGATTATCATGATGGTGTATTGCTTAAGCACAGGTCAGGTGTGTGTGTGTGTGTGTGTGTGTGTGTGTGTGTGTGTGAGGTTTGGGGTCGTTTTTGAAAGTTGTTCTGCTTTTTGAGTCTTGTGATGTGTTCTACAATTTAGTCAATTACTGTTTCAGCCACTGGGGCTCCAGGGAGGCCGAGCACACATGGCCTGAAGGTACCATCTCAATAATTGTTTCAGGAAAGTTGGGAATGGATCGGTAACGCTGTGTTCTACTTATTGAAATGTCAATTGGAGCCAGGACTTCACACTTACCATTCTCTATTTATACATTTCTATGTTCCATTAAAAATGTATAGATCTCCTTTCCTCTTTATGTGTCTGACCTAAAGCAAGGAGAGTGCAACAGATGTTTGGCTCGTGTTGTTCACACTTGCTTTTTGGTTGGTGATTTAAACCTGATTTTTTTCACTCTGTACTCAAATTGAAGGGTAAGGAATGCTCTTTTGCATGGTATCACAGGCTAATTATCGTAATTAACGTTATGATGTAGTCTTTTTCTGTTTCTGTTGTTGGATTTGTCTTCTGCAGGAATTGCTGTGTTGTGCTTCAGTTGAAGTGAAGTGCTTCAGTGACGTGTGCAAATAGTACTTGACTCTTTGATGGCTCTCACGAGGTAATTCTTGATTAACTGCATATACTGGTAATACTTTACAATAAGGTTCACTTTGTTCACGTTTAGTTAATGCAATTGGTATCAGTAAGTATTAATGAATAGCAGTCTTTCTCAGCATTTATTAATCTAGATTAAAGGAAAAGTTCTCCCGAAAATAATAATTTGCTAAATATTTACCCACCTTTAGGCCATCCAATATGTAGATGAGTTTGTTTCTTCATCGTAACAATTTTGGAGAAATTGAGCATTGCATTGCTTACTCACCAGTGGATCCTCTGCAGAGAATGGGTGTTGTCAGAATGAGAGTCCAAACAGCTGTTAAAAACATCACATCACAATAATCTACAAGTATTCCATGTGACTCCAGTCCATAAATTAACATCTTTTGAAGTGAAAAGCTGCATGTTTGTAAGAAACAAATTTGGCCAAAGTGCCATAATCTGTAATAACACGTACTCCAGTGAAAAGTCCATACCCTGGCCTGTGCTCTTAAATTAATATCCACCAACATATTTGTTTAGAACTATTTTGGACCGTTTCTGTAAAGGGTGCTTGATCTGTGTATATTTCTCTCCTGATTCAGACACCGGAGAAAGTAATGTTATGGGTTAAGGACACGTATTTTAGCCAGAAGCAATGGTTTGAAGCTAAAATATCTTATAGGTGAATTTATTATAAATTATATGCAGCTTTTTGCTTCACAAAGTTATTGTGATGTTTTTATCAGCTGTTTGGACTCTCTTTGACAGCACCTATTCACTGTAGACGATCCATTGGTGAGCAAGTGATGGAATGCTAAACTTTCTTAAAATCTGTTTCAAAATCATTTACATTCTGGATGGCCTGAGGGCGAGTACATTTTCAGCAAATTTTCATTTTTGGGTGAACTATTCCTTAAATGTTAATTTGTAAATGAATTGTTAATTTATGTTCATAATAACAATGTTAATTAATACAGCTTAAAATGATTAAAATGTATTAGTGATATGAAGTAAAATTAATCAAGATTAGTACATTCTGCAAAAGTACTGTTCGTTGTTTAATGCATATTACGTTACCCTATATTTTAGGTTTATAATAATTTTCAAATGATGCTCCTTACAGATATTTGATGTTATTTTCTGCTCCACTCTCCTCCTATTTTGTATTTTCCATCAGTGCATAATTTAGCATTCATATTATAACTCAGGGACTCTCACTCTCCCTACATGTAATTTTTCAAAGGGCCATAAAATTTGCAGAACTTCTCCTGAGGTCCTCTTTAATTACAAATTAATTAAACTAGAATCAATTAAAAAATTAGATCCCCTTAAATGAGGTCTTAATGGGTGTTAATGAGGGGGAGAATGTGTAACTGGACCAAACAATGTGACCTGCAGACCCCAATTAACAAGCTAATTTTTTACCATTTATCTTCTGTTTGGACAAACATCATTACATTTAGATTTCATAATGGCAGCTCAGAGATCTATTTTCTCTGTGTTGCTTTGGAGGTCAACCTACTCTTGGCTATAAGGTAAACATGCTCCGATCAGAATTGTGTTCCCATATATGTGCCTATCGCAGAAGCACCTATATCAAATTACCCTTTTGTTTACACCTTTTGCACTTTCAGAAGGTTGCCCTTAATCTAAAATGCAACATCTTTTGTTCCTTCTCTCTTAATGCTGGCCTATTAAACAAGCCTGTTTATTAAATGCTAGGGCTGGTGTGGCATTAAGCAGTCAGTCTATCAGTATGTATTAAGTTGTCACTATGAGGTGATGGAGGAGGGACGCAGTGAGCCTTAGCCGGTCCAGTCTGCTGAGATGGGCCCAGGCCTATTAACTCCTATTGACAGTGACACACATGTGGCCTCCTCAATGAGTGGTTCCATATTGATTTTTCTCTCTAGCGCTTTTCACTTCCCCTTTCATGCTGCTGAGAGGGAGATCTTTATCTTGACTGATTGGTGATGTGAATTGTCTCACACATACACATGAGCCAAGCAGGGCAGAGTCTTTTGCATATAGGTCTATTTATATATCATTACTGTTTTTATTAATACAGTAAGGCCGCTCGCATGTTTTCTATTTTATTATGGTGTTATCAAACCCGCGCATCAGATAAATTGCGTAAAACAGCGCATAAGGCTCGTCACTATTCTCCCGATCTGCAATCTGTCCTGCCTCTGTTGCCAAAATGAACTCTGACAGCAGATATCCACTTAATATCAGGGCAGGCCACTGGGAGAAAAAAATGATTATCCTCTGGTAAAATCAGCTATCGATGGGAAAGCAAATAGCTTCCACCTCACACCTTGAAGAGATTTATCGATATATTATTTGATACATAGTTACTCAGTATCTGACACACGTAGGAGAGGGACAGGAGCACGGTGGCATATTGCGTTGTAGATAAATATATATATAATATTTATGTGTTACTTTGTCACGGCAGCAAATTGTAAAATGGGATAGAAATTTACAGAAGTTAGTACACTTTTTATTTTTTACAATAAATTATCATTTTGACACGTATATTGTTTGTGTCTTGTGACTTTAGTATTGAAAATTTGTATTTTGGTGTAAGTGCCTTACTGTAAGCCAGATTTTGAAATTAATTTTTGTGCTTTTATGCCACAGTTGTTGTCAACAGAATGAAACTTGAATAATCTGGAATATTCCTTCCATTATTATATATTACATATATATTCATTTTAAAGGGATAGTACGCCAAAAAATTTAAATTCTGTCATGATTTACTCACCCTCATGTTTTTCAAAACTATCTTTCTTTCTTCTGTTGAACATAAAGGAAGATATTTTGAAGATTGGTTCCCATTGACTTCCACTGTATGGGGGAAAAATACAACGGAGGTCAGTGGGACCCAAAACTGTTTGATTGCCAACATCATGTTTCTTCTGTGTTCTGTAGAAGAAAGAAATGCATACAGGTTTGGAACGACATGAGGTTGAGTATATGATGACTGAATTGTAATTTTTGAGTGGACTACCTCGATAATATTAGTATATGTGTATAATAATAACACATGTATAATAATAGTATTTTAATATTATTATAAGATCATAACAGTTTTTTGTGCCTGCGTGTGAGTTTGTTTCTGTATTCATACATTCCTCCAGAGAGTGGCATATCTGAGTAGGTCAGACCGTGACATGGAGCCAGCTGTACTGTATTTTCTCTGACTCTGGCTGAGCTCACCCCTGTTGCCATTTGACTGGGCTATAATTTGTTTTTGTACCCCAGTGCTTGTGCTCAACACTGCCTGCAATGTAAAACACAAAGCACTCTGAGGCCAGTGCTTGCATGCAGTTATTTGTATCAGAATAGGGCATCTGGGATATGGCCCTATATTGCCTTTTTGGAATATAATTCAACCTACCGGTCTATGGGGCTTTAAACCTGCATTTTTCCTGGCCATGTCATTACAAGGCAATAACAAGCGTGCATTTTTTTCTTTTATTTTGACACACTCGCACGCCTAGTATTTGCGCACCACCTGCTCGAGACAAAGATATTTTGAAGCCTGACACTTCTATTGTTGGTGATGTGGCTGTTTAATCACTTTCTTACTCTGTAATTAAAGCCCAAGAGAAGCTGTGAAAAGGTAAAAGGAAAGAAGCGTTTAGACTTAGCCAACATTATGGCCTTGCTGTAATTGAAACTGCGGATGTTCCTCCGTGCTTATTGTCTTTGGAGTGCTCCGTAAAAGTACCTCATGCTGAATACTTTATATAAGTAAAGCCCAACCGTAGATTCAGGGCCGTGCTCTGACCTGAGCGTGGTGGCCGATTTGATACCCGAGGCCAAATGGTATCATACCCTGATGGTGAGCTGATCTTCCTCTCTCTCTCTTTCTCTGAGCCGTTCAGAGTGTAGTAAAGGGTCTTTTAGAGTGGACCATGAATAGTGCATGGCCAAGCTTTCATTACAGGCCAGACTAGATTGTAAATAAGATACAGGAAGACCAGGATAGTGGAGCGCAGTTGCAGGGGTCAGGCGAGCCTGGGTAGGTAGGAGCTGTCAGTCAAATCTGCATTGCACATGTCCATTCATTCCCCAAGGTTACAAGGCATACATGGCAGCATGGGGCATTTTCTTCGGATTTCATAAGAAGATGGCTCTATTTAACCAGGAAAGTGGGATGAAAAAATTTGTAAAAATTGCATCCGTGTCCTTTGACTCCTAGTTATTATATATTCCTTTGAATAACTCAGTTGAAACATAAAGTAAAGTGCTCTCACATGCCATATGATGGTGGAAAAAAATGGTGAAAATCCACAAAAGAGTGGTATACCAGCAAAATAACTGCGAAAGAGTGTCAGCAGGCCATCGTGGAAACGCGGAAGCGCTTAACAGCATAGTTGCTCAAAGGCTGTATTGGTTTGGCTCAGGAAAAACATCTTGTGCTGACAGAAGTCTAATTACCTTTGTGCTAGCATACATGGAAGAGGGTAATCACTATAAACTGTCAGACACCATAAGGCTCCTTACGCTTCAAAATTAATATCTCTTTCCTCATTTAATTAAGAAATGAAAGTGTTGCTTAACAGGTATTGATTGTGGCTCATAGGAAATGTAACCCATCAGTGCTAAAAGGCCCTTGACTAGAAGTTCAAAAGATAATGCAGCGAGTCCAGTGGAGGTGGAGGTAAAACTAACCTCACACTGACAGCTTTCATCACTGATAGTCTCCCTGCCATCTGCTCAGTAGATTAAGGTGACAAGATCTGACGGGGGGTCTCATGCATAACCACTTTTAAAGTCATAGTTCACCCAAAAATTGTTTACCATTATGGTGTTTCAAACCTGTAGGACCTTCTTTTTTTTTCATTGAAAGTGAATGAAAAAAGTATCATAAAGTTTTCTGTGTGACTTGAAGTCATCTAAAGCCATATAAATGTTTTGTGTGAGAAGCAGACCGAAATTTAAAGGGGTCCTATTATGCTCTTTTACAAAGTCTTGATTTTGTTTGTTCGTTGTAATTTTTGAAAAGTGATTTCTGTTTAATAAAATATCTCCTTTTGAATTGGACTTTGAGCTTTGTAACTTTGCAGATCTTTTTTATGCTCAAACAGCAACATTACAGACTAACTAAAGTTGAAAAAGTGAAAAAGCATAATAGCACCCCTTTAAGTTATCCTACATTGCTAGTCAAATTTGGACAATTCTACTCTTTTTTTTTGATTATTGCTGTTTTCCATATGTTAGAATAAAAGAAAAATGATCAAATCGGGAAATATCACAAATGTGTGTGGATTAGATAGTTACCAAAAATGGTAATCAAAACTTCTCTAATCAAAACACTCTTGGCATTAACTAAATTTGTGTACAGTATTCCAATGTATGCTGGATACTTTTTGAATCTTTTTTTGCTTCTTTATCCTTATATGCACCATTTAAGAAATTACTAAGTTTTATTTAATTTTATTTTTGTAAAGAACTTTGTGAGAAATAGACTGCATTTTAGAATGATCCCTGAACTTTCTGTCTTTGGTGAATAGAATGAGAGAATTAGAGTCATCCGATTTGTGAATGAATTGTTGATTTAAATCTGATCTTTTCGATAAATCCAGTTTACAACACCAGTATGAATGATTCATTTACAAATTTGACTGATCTGCTTCTTGAGTTCATCTCACTCAATGCAATGAGAGTAGTTACCAGTTCGCTGGAGGGGCCAGTTTTAACTGAGTAACCATTTAGATTTCAGTCTGTTCCTCATGCAAATGTATAATATGGCTTCAGAAGACTTGTAATTTAAGGCATAAGCCATATGCACCACTTTCATGAAACTTTTATGGGGCTTTTTTGTTATTTCATAGTTGGACAGCCACAGTCCTTATTCACTTTCATTTTATGGACAGTAATTAATTGAAATTAGTCTATTTTAAATGACAAAATTTAAATTTTTGTTTGAATGATTCTTTTTAGCACAATTGTCTGGAGAAATTTGATTCAGGTGGAGAGTTTGGACTTTACTGGTGTGTCAATAAGTTTTTTTTAAAAGAGGAAAATATTTTCAGTGAGACCTGATGTGCTGTCTGGTGTGTTCCACTCTCCAGTGCTTGTTAAATGTTAAATGATCATCATGGATTCTGTAAGTGTCTGTGTAGTGTTTCTCCCCTCTATATATCACTCTTTGTACTCTATCAGACATTTGATCTGAGAGTCCGAATGAGCCAGCATTATAATTTAATCATCAGCTCCTCTCTTTTAATTGGCATGTAACCCGATGCACTCTGGGTTCTTGTAAGAGTACACTGAGTGAGGCCTGCCTGCTGACAAACTGGTGGGCCTATGTTGCCCTCCGAATAGAGCAGTGAGGCTTGCCCATAGACCCAAGCTGGCCCACCTAACACCCGACCAGTTCTTATCTGAACATCTCTGAACCGTGATGCTTACTTACTGCTGGAGCACCTTTATTTACTGCCTTATTTACTGCTTCTCACTCACATTCATTCCCTTAAGCTGCATGTGTCTGGCCACAATAATTCTGTGTGACATTATAATATATTACATTACTAGTCAAAAGTTTGGGCACGCCTACATTTTTGATGGCTGTTCCCCCCCAAATGTTAGAATAATAGTGAAGTGATCAAATTACAAAATAACAAAAGTCTGTGCATTATATAGTCACCACAAATCTCTGAAATCACACATCTCTGAACTCAGTGTTATTTTAGTATTATTTATATACTTTTAAAGTTGTTAATATTTGGAGACTTAATAAAAGTAATATTATTTTAATTTTAGTATTTTTGTTACATGCTACTTTAATTTTAATTAGTTTTGGTTTTTTATTTTATATATTTGGCTTTAATTAATTTTTTACTTCAACTATTTTTTTCAGTTTCATTTCAATTACTGAAAATGATTTCTAATAGTTTTAGTTTTAATTAACATTAACAATTAGTTAACAATGACAACACTATTTTGTATACTTTGTAAACAGTATTTCAAAGTACGCTGGATACTTGCCTCTTTTTCATCTTCCTTATCCAGTCCATTTACTTAGTTTATAAAAACTAATTTCAAGAATTGAATCTTAAATGTTTGGTTCAAAAGGTTAAAAACCTTCTCTTTTTTTTTTACTAAAGAACTACACACATTCAAATCAAAAATTCAAGTCAAGCATTTCACAACCACAGACAAGTGCTGCAGTTGCACACATTTGCAGTAAGCATCAGTTGGTGTGAGAGCAGCTTATAGGAGCAGACTCAGAATCAGCTCTGTGGGGTTGCAGTGGCTGGTGATGGTCATCGTACTCCGGTGACTTGTGGTCCACTGGGGAAGAGAGCTCCAGCAGAAGGTGGGTGATGAATGACTGTGTTCAGTGGGGGGATTGTAATTGTCCTTCTCTAATTGTTAGGTGAGCACAAAAGGCACATTTTGTAATTGAACTGGTTAACTGTTGGTATTGCGCTAAGAGAGAGCTATTTTGTCCCTAGAATGACCTCTAGGGGCTTTCTCCCTCCCTCTGACTCGGCCTATTGTTTCACTCATTTTATTGCTGTTTGCGCTGTCCATGGTGCTGGCATAGTTCACATTTACCTTTTTCAGGCTAAGGAGGACCCCCTTAGTGGGTACATGGAGTGAGCTAGAATCTCTTGTTGTATATTGCATAATACTAAGTGTTGCAGGCTTTTTTTTTTTTTACAACTATAGAAATATATATTAGTAATGATACAGCTCACCATGGCTGCATTAATTTGATCAAAATACAATAAAAACAGTGAATATTTTGAAATATTACAATTTGAAATAAGTACAAAGTTGTCATGAAACTCTAGATGGCACAGGCCAATAGGTTCTAATTCACTCTGATATAACCACATTATTATTCACATGGCGCAGCCTATTGGTTTTTGTTGCATTAGCAGCCAATGAGCTTGCTGTTCAACATTCAAATTCTTGGCTAATGCTTGCAGTTGCAGCGAGCTGCAGAAACCTTTCTCCTTCCCCAGCTCCACCTGTATAGATCTGCTATGGGGTTATTCATATATGTATATGTGGAGCAACAGTATTTCTGCTCACATCAGCTTTCTGTGGATGTATTGGCAGTAGCAAGTCTTGGTACTTGCTCTGCAGCAGCATAGCAGATCTATTCCACCAAGACCAAACACATTAACATTGTCATGTATATTACCATGCTAAACTTTCTGAGAGCTGTCATGACAGAACTGTTTTATGTTAAAAAGCTATTTAAATATATTTTAAAATGTGATGGCAAAGCTGAGTTTTGTGCTGATTTACTGCTCAGGATAATAGACACATTTATTCAGAATTCTGTGAATCGAAAGTTCAAACGAACAGCATTTATTTGAAATATATATTTTAAATTGTAAATGTCTTTACTGTCACTTCTGATGAATGTAATGCATCCTTACTGAGTAAAAGTATTATTTAAAATGTCATACTGACCCCAAATATTCAACAGGTATACAGGGCATTTTCTGCTGTAGAGTTAATTGCAGTGAGAGACTGTCATTTAAGTTTAATAGCTCTATCTGGTGATGTATTTCACAAGGTCAATTAGTAAATATTTTTCTATATTATAGTTATTAAATAATATTTTTGGCAAGGTATTGCCAAGCCAACAGAGAGCTTTTATATAGGCTTAATTTTTCTGTCTGCCTTTTTGAATAAATTTTTCTTAGATAGTTGCCTTTAGTAACTGGAGTTTCCTTTAGCGCAAGGATAAGGTCAGTCTAAATGTGAAACAGCTTCACAAATCCACAGGCATCCATCCATTCACACCTCTCGGTTTGAACATGTCTGTGTAAAGAGCGGTTAGATGTACCGTTGGTCAGTTTGTGTGTGTTAAAAGCTACATGGGCAGATGCAGTCTGCTTTTAATGAGTGGGGAACCAAGGGAATGGCAGTAGTTAACATCGAGAAATGCTGGGATCATTTAGTCCCCTGTGGCTCCTGACAGTGACTTAATTTTTGAGTGCAACCAAATTGCCTTTTTGCCTTACTAATGCATTGACTGACTCTCCATCTATAAAGACTGCTTAAGTAACCCCTGACACCTCTCTTTCTTTCCATAGAATATTATATTTGCATTAACTGCAGTGTAAAACTAGCACTATTGGCACTCACAGCTGTAGTCACAATATAAACTTTTTCGTATTGAACTGTCATACTGTTGGAAATTATAAACTGGAAAATTCCAGTACTGGCATCTCATTGGTGTGATTGGTATTACCAGTAGATACATTTGATGATGATGATTATTATTATTATTTATTTATTTGTATTTATTTATACATTTTTTTAGGTTTGGGTTATTTTATAGGGTTAGGGATTATTAATAATAATAATAATTTATTATTAGGGTTATTATTATTGTTATTATTATTATTATTAAATTAATAACATAAAACTATACATATATACATAATCATATCTATTTATATAAGTAGTAGTAACCATTTTATAAAAGCAGTTGTCAGTATCCATGGTTGCAGGCCATGATTTATACATGATTATACTTGATTTATTATTGGTTAGGGTTAAGATTAGTAACACTGTGTTTAGTAGTAGTAGTACTGTTAATTAATAATAATAATATAAAAAAAAATTTATATGTAAATATATTCATTTTTATTATATCTACTATATACATACAGTATTTATTATTAATTATAATATTTAAGTAACCATTTTATAAAAGCAATTGCAAGTATTCACAGCTGAAGGGGTTGCAGGCTGTGATTATACTCATAGTATCGCCCCATTATTGCTTAATCACAAATGTGTAGCAAGGTTTGAGGTTTTATTTGGTAGGATTAGGATTAGTAACGCCTTGTTTTTGCAGCATTACCGCGTATCCTCCCATTCTGGCTCACCGAGAGACCTTCTTCTCTATTCTGTTCCCTGCCCTCTGTGGTCCCATCAGTCCTGCAGTCATTAAGACTCCACACTGCATCACCCTGCTTTCCCTCATGGCCACCCACCCATTGTCTCTTAGCACAAAACTGCCCATGTTGTAATTACCATTAGCACAAACAGGAGAGCAGCTTCATTGATATGCTGTTGGTGGCTGGGCAAGTGGCGGGCTGGCACACAATAACCTGGGCGTAGAGGGGGCTGTTTGCACCAGGGACACGGGGCAGAGCTGCCTTCTTTCTGAATGCACGAGGGCTGCCCGAGCCACCCGTCATTCACTACATGCACCAACTTTAATTAATTTTCATCCGTCTCTCTCCTGTGTGTTTCAGTGCTGCTGACCCTCACATCTCAGTCTGAATGGAGCCATCTACCCATCCATGGCTGTCAGAAGGGCTGCTTCTGTTACTCCGTTTCAAGAAAATGGGGCCCTTGAGAGTCCATATTGTCTTAAACGTGAGTGAATGTGTGTTTCTATGCAGGTACATGATAATCACTGCAGTCGAGATGACTTTTTGAAATAACGGTCTCATTTTACACTTCAGTATGGCAGCCGTGTTCAGCTGATTAAGACTATTGATTCTACATCTGTTCTGTACGGACTTCCTGTGGCGGCGGCAAATGGCTCTGCATGCCTCCGTCTGCCGTTTATTGATAGTTTGGAACGTAATCTTGATTTTATTGGTAATTGATAGAACCATTTGAGAAAAATTCCACACAGTTTGATTTTGCAGCCGCTCACTCCGTTGATTAAACCGCATTGCTTTTGGTCACATTTGCACCCGCTTTGATTCCTAGACATCTGTGGATAAGCCCAATCGCCAGATTTATAAAATTGCCGTGGTCTTGAACTTTGCCCAACTCAGATTAAACCCCAGGAAGAAGTGGATCCTCTTGGTGAGTAAGTCTTTTGTCCTTCGTGCTGTTTGGGTGTTTGATTGACTGAAATGGCCTGCTGGGACTTTGTAGGATGAAACGGGGCTTGAACTGTATGTTGTCTCTGAAGTGGTCCGTTGCTCATGATAGCTTTAATATATCTAGGGCTCGACCGATGCTCATTGTAGTCGCTGTGTTGAGTCGCACCGCAGGAGGCCGTAAGGAGGTGATTAACTAATGGTGGTGGTGTTTTAAGAAGAGAAATCCGGTTGGGAGAGCAGAGCTCAAAGCTGCTGGATGCCTATTAGGAGATTAAACCATGCCCCTGAGCCAGCCTGGCCAGCAGCAGGTAGCCTGACACCAAATTAAGAACGGTCAACAACACATCACACCTCCCAGACCGGGAAACTGACATGTGACCTCACAAAATCATCAGAGCTGGAATACATGAAATTTAAAATCTGAACAGATTTTAAAACACTAGGCATCATTCACCTGCCAACTTTGTCAATGGTTTGTTTACATGGTTTGCTCACCAATGAGACTTCTGCAGTGAATGGGTGCCGTCAGATTGAAAGTCCAAACAGTTGATAGAAACATCACAATAATCCACAAGTAAGCCACAGTCCATCAGACAATGTCTTGTAAAGTGACAAGCTGCGTTTTTAACTTCAAAATGTTGTTTCCGGCTAAAATACGAGTCCTCTATCCATAATATTGCTCCAGTGAAAAAGTTGTCTCGTCTCAATAAGGAGAGAAATATGCACAGATCATGCTCCATTTACACATGAAACAGGCCAGAATAGCTCTAAACAAATATGTTTGCGGATTTTGAAGTTAGAGGACAACAGGGGATGGACTTCACTGGAGGAAGCTTGATATTTGATATTTTGGCCAGAAGCAAGAGTTTAAAGATAAAACACCTTAATGATGGATTTGTTTCTTACCAGCATGCAGCTTTTCACTTTACATGACATTAATTAATGGACTGGAGTCTTGTGGATTGTTTGTGGATTGTTGTGATGCTTTTATCAGCTGTTTGAACTCTTTCATTCTGACGGCACCCATTCACTGTAGAGGATCCATTGGTGTGACGCTAAATTTCTCTAAATCTTTTCCAATGAGGAAACAAACTCATCTACATCTTGGATGAGTACATTTTCAGCAAATTATCATTTTTGGGTGAATTATTCCTTTAAGTCTTTCAAAGAGCAGAGAAAGTGTACCCTGGTTCGACATAATCCTGAAATCATCTTGCACCGTTAAGCATGCAAATATAAACAGGATGAGGTCTTGAAAAATCAGTGGCAAATCACACGGTTGCTACAGAACACCTCCCATCCTGAATGTATAAGTGATAGTTGTTGACTCGCCCACATTAACATCATCTCCCCTGCGGCCCATAGCCTGTGGAAGAGTGAAAGCACTGTGTCCGCCTCAGGGAAAACAGATGAAGTGGCTCCACACTCTGTCACTCATAGTCATAGTGATGGCGTTGAGGCCTGTGCGACTGGCTATTCCCAGTTGAGGTGTGTCTGCATGCGCGTGTGTGTGTGTACGTGGCGCTCTGCCCCCGGCATGTCTTGTTTCGGAGTGCTGTCACTCCCTGCTTCCCAGCATCTATTAACACTGCCATTATCATGCTAATCTACATTGTATGATTACATAAAGTAATTTATGCACACTTTTATTGCAAGGCTACACACAGAGAAGCTTCTCTACTACAGAAACATGTAGTTAAGTGCCTCTGTTTGCTGTCCACGTCTTTTTATCACCCAGTTCACTCACCACTCACAGTTTAACCGTGGATAGAGCTAACTTAAATGTTAAAGTATAGTAATTTATTGTGTTTTGATGCCTTTTATTGTGCTGTGAAATCTAAGAAAACTTTCAAAAACTTCAAATATGTTTATTATATATTTATTTTATTTTATTTTAATATATTTAATATATAAATGTTATTTATACATATTTAATAATTATTAATGCATATTTATTAATTAAAATAATCATTTAATCATTATATTTTAAGTATTTATTAATTAAAATATTTTTTCCCCTAAATATGTGCATTAAAACATTGCAGTTCACATACATTTTAATTGAATATTGAGTAGAAAAAAGTACTCTGTTACCTTAAGGAAATATGTTTCAAGTAATGTTTTAATCATTTATTTTGGCTGAAGTATTATTACAAATGACATTTAATTTTGGAAGCAACATGCATATTAAATGGGTCCCTCACGTTTATGGGTTTTTGGTATTAAAAAGTTTGAAAACACCTGCCTTACATTACAGCTCTTACTTGAGTTTGAACTTTATTATGTACTAAAAATGTAAACAACAAACAGAAGCATAACAAACTGTAGCCTGAGTGTAAGAAGCCACAGATTCTCTCTATTTCTCATTTAGTCACAGACACTGATCTAATTAGAAATGCAGAAGGCTGTTAAATTAAAATTGTATCACACTTATTAACATTTTAACTAGCAACCCCACCTTCCTCCGGTGCCAAACAAGGACACTCTCACCACCAACACGTGGCAGTCGTACCCCCGAGAGGAGAGGCCGATTGTCAGTCGTGCTTTACGCAGATCATGCTTTACATTGTTTACTCACTTTATGCAGGTCGCCCCACGCAAATGGCCTCCTCCTCTATCCGGGAGCATAAAGTGCAGCTTTTTCCCCATTTCTTGGCTCTACGGAAACACTAGTTGTTAATGGAATCCTATTTGTGCTCCTATTGGATGGGCTAATGGTCTCCCTTTGAGGGGAACGCTCCAAATTAAATAGCACAGATTCACATCTGTCAGACAAAACCAGGAGGCTCTTTGTAATCAATGACCCAGACCGGGAGAGGCTCCATGGGGGACTTTTCCTCCATGATGGTATCAAACATGAGGACACACCAGGGACAATGGAATCTCCCCCAGCATGATCTGCCTGCGTTCAGGACTATCTACCGGAGGTAGAGGGGGGCAAATGGGGTTAATGTACATTTATAAAACAGGGGCGTAAAATACTTAAGCCAGGGTCTGATTTATAATACCACAATATGACCGAGCTGTAAGAAGAAATCTCTAGTTTTTTTTTTTTTTTCTTTTTTCGTTCTGTGCAAATATTGCCGCCGGTGTTGTGTTAAAGTGTTGAACCCCATTAATTTTATCCCCCCCCTCCTCTCTCTCTCTCTACATCTTTGAATTTTGTTTGGAGGAGAGGTAGAGCAGAGAGCCAAAGCGTGAGAGAGGGTATAGAGGCCTCCCGCTGCTGTGGAGATTTTCTCCTCGTTGTTAATTTTCCTCGCTCCATATGGCGCCACAGACTCCTCACCTGCAGGCTGTAGCAGGCTGGCAGTGGGAAGCGGGTGGAGAGGACCGGAAAAGAGAGGAGAGGCAGGCTGGAGCGGGAAACGCCAACAGTCGTCCTCGGGCCCAGCCTGTCATTTATGCAGCCCTGTGCATCAGTGAGCGAACCGACCGGCCTCCCCTGTGCGCAAACATACTCACATGTGCCACAAACTGAGTACGGCAGATTCCGAGCGCATGTTTCAGAGAGGGTCAGGGGTCAGGAGAGGTGTTGAGCTATGTTGTCCCTGTTAGGGGTGTCCACTCTGTTTGGCAGGTGACACTAGCATCGCACAGGCTCTGAGGCTCAGTGTGTGTTTGTGTGCCCTGTGGCAGAGGGACGGATACATAGGGAAGATGTGGGAAGCTTTTCTTTGTTACTGGAGAGTAGAAGAATGGATGGGAGGGTTTCATCCTGGCTTGTCATTGATTAGAGAAGGCTCTTTAATTCCCTCTCACCCCATGGTGTGATTCATTTGCATGCTCTATGCTCTGGCAATGGAGTTTTGTTTTACGATTCGCTCTGAAAATCCTTGAAGACATGAGACATGATCTGAGATCTGATCAGCCGCCAGCGAATTGCCTTCTGATTTATTGTTTCTTTTGCTCTCTCTCTTTGCTTTTCCTCTTCTCCCTCATTTTTTCTTTATGTTTGAAAGTATTTGTCATAGTATGATACAACTTTGAGAGCGTTATGCTTATGCTATCTGCATATACCAATATTGTTTTGATGTTGCATATGATGTACAAATATGAAGATGTGTTTAGAACGAGTGACACCTTTACATATGTTGTATGTAAATCATCTGGAGGAGTTGAGAACAGGAAGTTTAGGAAGTTTAGGTAGCTGGAGCGCTAAATTATGTATATTTGATATACATGTGTATATATATGTATACATAATATACATAATACTACAGTGCAGTGCACTACAAGTCTCTCATGCTCACCGAGGCTGCATTTATTTGATCAAAAATACAGTAAAAGCTGTAATATTGTTTGTAAACTGTTTTCTATTTTTATATATTTTAAAATATGTAATTCATTTATGAATCCTGTAATGGCAAGCTAAATGTACATCAGCCATTACTCCGGTCTTCAGAGTCACATAATCTTTTAGAAATCATTCTAATATTTTGATTTCATTCTCAAATAGCTTTTCTTGTTATCAATGTTAAAAACAGTTTGAACAGCATTTATTTTAAACAGAAATGTTTTGTAACATATTTAACAATTGTTAAATGTCGGAAATTATCAATTTAATGCACCTTTGCTGGATAAAATCTTAATTAATTTTAAATTAAAAGCATTTGTGTTACTGAACTAAGATATAGTTCTTGTGTCAACATCCCCATGTGACAACTATCCTGTTCTTCCTATCAGATGACTCTTTGCAGTGGTTTATTCTTATTGGTCAGTCGCATTTCTGCAGTCAGATATTTTGCATAATTGTTTTAATTAATTGTTGTCTCAGGCAACCACTATTTAATTCTATATATTCGCTATATATAATAATAATATTAAATTAAATCATTATTTTATATCCTTATATTTATCACTATAGAGGGCCCCTCATTTTATCCTTTAATGATTAAACTTAGTTATAATCAGCATATAAAGACTGCTTATTTTAATTAAAAAAATGTGTGAATAATTTCAGCAAGACCTTTTTACAGTGCAACTGCAGTGTACTTTCTCTCAGGAACACTTCCATATTATCATCTTTTTGGAGTTAATTTATTTTGTAAAGATCTCTGTAACCAACATTTGCTTTTTAACACATATGTGTTGATGTGAATATTTCACAGTGAAAGAACAGTTAATTTTTGTGGTTACAATTACATTAAGTACTACTAGACACTACTACTAAGAACTACTAGACAGCAGTTGTTGATACTGGTGTGTGTGTGTGTGTGTGTGTGTCTTGGCATTTAACTGTGTGCCAGAGGCTGGGGTTTTGGGTAGGGTCCTTCGAAAGTGGGTGTGATAAAAATTTGTCCGCTGCTGAGAGAGGCCATGTCTGAGGTCGCAGCTAAACCCATGTGCCGCGGGCGCCTGGCCGGCCCATAATTCCCACACAGATGAACAGAGTGCTAACCTCTGTCCTGACGGAGCCAACTCACCTGGATTTCATTTCACCCACAGGACAGTCATTTTGATAACAATGGGGCAGAGTGAAGAGAGACACAGAGGGCTTTCCTCTCTCCCTCTCTCATCTTACATTCTCCTTTACTCTTATCTCCATGGAGACCAAAGCCAAATGCCCTTGCTCAGCACCCAACGTCCTCCCTCTACCCTCCGCTTATTCTCTTCTGAAGTGAATTAGGGGCTCAAAAGCAGCTGTTGATCACAGGTAGTCACCCTTTTTTTTCAGAAACTCCAAGGTCTGTCAATTAGAGCTGTGCTTTCATGGGCCTTGAGGTTGATTTTGTCCATTTTGGACGGCTGCTTTTGGATTATTTCAAAGGGAACCAAGAGAATGTGATGTTTTTTCCACTTTGGCCTGACACACATTGTAGAGTTGGTAAAGTTTTTACATGCGGCACACAAAATAATGCAAAGAATCATTTATTAGAACCAAAGTGTCGAAATGGGCCAATATGGCTGATGAGAAATGATGCGATGAAGAGGAAATATGCGCTTTTATGATTACTTTCAAATTCTACTCTGGAACCTTACCCATAAAGATAATAAATATGCAAATTAAACTGTACCATTCATTCCAGAAACATCCCATTTGAATTTTAACATGAAAAAGCATTGTAATGTGATAAGTAATCAGTCTGCAAAATGTGCTAAATACAAGTTTGAATTCCCTGTGAGATAAATAAGCAGGCGAAATGTGAGTTTTATTGCCGCTTTTAATGACAGTTCTTATTGACTTGGACAAATGGATAATACACCTAGCAAATGCGCATTAATATTATTTTCCAATTGTTCCGGCATGTGGTTGGCAATTAGAGTTATTTTAGCAATGCAGGATGAATTCATTATCCATGTCGACTGATACTTCATTTTCCAGCAGCAGAATGGATATTGTGTCAGGTAGGGGGTCTCTAGGTATTAACGCAGAGGGGGAAAAAAACCTTATTTGATTTAGAGAATGAATCAATAAATGCATTGTGGCTTTGTCAAGGAGGCCCTGGAAAATGAGCAAGTAATTTCCTGCGTCCCGTCCAGGAAATAGGGCATTGAAGAAATCCACAAAGGGGGTGTCTCAGGCCTGTCCTTTGATTGATCGACTCGAGATACAACAAAAGTTTCCAAATTCCCACGTTTGAAAGTTGCTTTCTGTGTTCTTAATTGCACATTTTGGTTCTACAGTAGGCAAAGATTTGAATGTCGGTTTGGTTGTGAATCGCAGGACAACAATCTTTAGAGAGTTTCAGGGTTACACTTTACTTGAAGGGGTGTGCATAAGACTGACATGACACCTTCATAATCATGACATGACACCTACATAATCATGACATGACACGTCATGAATATGAAGGTTTTTTATGCATGTTTATGACAACTGTCATTAAGTGTCATTCGCTCAGTTATGTAATTTTTAATGCAAAGATGACATTGTTTGAGATGTCTTTGTTATGGGCTATGGTTAGGGGTAGGGGTAGGGTTAGGTCAAATAATGTCATATTTGGCGGGAAACGCCAACAGTCGTCCTCGGGCCCAGCCTGTCATTTATGCAGCCCTGTGCATCAGTGAGCGAACCGACCGGCCTCCCCTGTGCGCAAACATACTCACATGTGCCACAAACTGAGTACGGCAGATTCCGAGCGCATGTTTCAGAGAGGGTCAGGGGTCAGGAGAGGTGTTGAGCTATGTTGTCCCTGTTAGGGGTGTCCACTCTGTTTGGCAGGTGACACTAGCATCGCACAGGCTCTGAGGCTCAGTGTGTGTTTGTGTGCCCTGTGGCAGAGGGACGGATACATAGGGAAGATGTGGGAAGCTTTTCTTTGTTACTGGAGAGTAGAGGAATGGATGGGAGGGTTTCATCCTGGCTTGTCATTGATTAGAGAAGGCTCTTTAATTCCCTCTCACCCCATGGTGTGATTCATTTGCATGCTCTGGCAGGAGGTAATGGAGTTTTGTTTTACGATTCGCTCTGAAAATCCTTGAAGACATGAGACATGATCTGATGCATATGCAGCCGCCAGCGAATTGCCTTCTGATTTATTGTTTCTTTTGCTCTCTCTCTTTGCTTTTCCTCTTCTCCCTCATTTTTTCTTTATGTTTGAAAGTATTTGTCATAGTATGATACAACTTTGAGAGCGTTATGCTTATGCTATCTGCATATACCAATATTGTTTTGATGTTGCATATGATGTACAAATATGAAGATGTGTTTAGAACGAGTGACACCTTTACATATGTTGTATGTAAATCATCTGGAGGAGTTGAGAACAGGAAGTTTAGCTCTTGTCTGTAGCTGGAGCGCTAAATTATGTATATTTGATATACATGTGTATATATATGTATACATAATTGTACACACACTACAGTGCAGTGCACTACAAGTCTCTCATGCTCACCGAGGCTGCATTTATTTGATCAAAAATACAGTAAAAGCTGTAATATTGTTTGTAAACTGTTTTCTATTTTTATATATTTTAAAATATGTAATTCATTTATGAATCCTGTAATGGCAAGCTAAATGTACATCAGCCATTACTCCGGTCTTCAGAGTCACATAATCTTTTAGAAATCATTCTAATATTTTGATTTCATTCTCAAATAGCTTTTCTTGTTATCAATGTTAAAAACAGTTTGAACAGCATTTATTTTAAACAGAAATGTTTTGTAACATATTTAACAATTGTTAAATGTCGGAAATTATCAATTTAATGCACCTTTGCTGGATAAAATCTTAATTAATTTTAAATTAAAAGCATTTGTGTTACTGAACTAAGATATAGTTCTTGTGTCAACATCCCCATGTGACAACTATCCTGTTCTTCCTATCAGATGACTCTTTGCAGTGGTTTATTCTTATTGGTCAGTCGCATTTCTGCAGTCAGATATTTTGCATAATTGTTTTAATTAATTGTTGTCTCAGGCAACCACTATTTAATTCTATATATTCGCTATATATAATAATAATATTAAATTAAATCATTATTTTATATCCTTATATTTATCACTATAGAGGGCCCCTCATTTTATCCTTTAATGATTAAACTTAGTTATAATCAGCATATAAAGACTGCTTATTTTAATTAAAAAAATGTGTGAATAATTTCAGCAAGACCTTTTTACAGTGCAACTGCAGTGTACTTTCTCTCAGGAACACTTCCATATTATCATCTTTTTGGAGTTAATTTATTTTGTAAAGATCTCTGTAACCAACATTTGCTTTTTAACACATATGTGTTGATGTGAATATTTCACAGTGAAAGAACAGTTAATTTTTGTGGTTACAATTACATTAAGTACTACTAGACACTACTACTAAGAACTACTAGACAGCAGTTGTTGATACTGGTGTGTGTGTGTGTGTGTGTGTGTCTTGGCATTTAACTGTGTGCCAGAGGCTGGGGTTTTGGGTAGGGTCCTTCGAAAGTGGGTGTGATAAAAATTTGTCCGCTGCTGAGAGAGGCCATGTCTGAGGTCGCAGCTAAACCCATGTGCCGCGGGCGCCTGGCCGGCCCATAATTCCCACACAGATGAACAGAGTGCTAACCTCTGTCCTGACGGAGCCAACTCACCTGGATTTCATTTCACCCACAGGACAGTCATTTTGATAACAATGGGGCAGAGTGAAGAGAGACACAGAGGGCTTTCCTCTCTCCCTCTCTCATCTTACATTCTCCTTTACTCTTATCTCCATGGAGACCAAAGCCAAATGCCCTTGCTCAGCACCCAACGTCCTCCCTCTACCCTCCGCTTATTCTCTTCTGAAGTGAATTAGGGGCTCAAAAGCAGCTGTTGATCACAGGTAGTCACCCTTTTTTTTCAGAAACTCCAAGGTCTGTCAATTAGAGCTGTGCTTTCATGGGCCTTGAGGTTGATTTTGTCCATTTTGGACGGCTGCTTTTGGATTATTTCAAAGGGAACCAAGAGAATGTGATGTTTTTTCCACTTTGGCCTGACACACATTGTAGAGTTGGTAAAGTTTTTACATGCGGCACACAAAATAATGCAAAGAATCATTTATTAGAACCAAAGTGTCGAAATGGGCCAATATGGCTGATGAGAAATGATGCGATGAAGAGGAAATATGCGCTTTTATGATTACTTTCAAATTCTACTCTGGAACCTTACCCATAAAGATAATAAATATGCAAATTAAACTGTACCATTCATTCCAGAAACATCCCATTTGAATTTTAACATGAAAAAGCATTGTAATGTGATAAGTAATCAGTCTGCAAAATGTGCTAAATACAAGTTTGAATTCCCTGTGAGATAAATAAGCAGGCGAAATGTGAGTTTTATTGCCGCTTTTAATGACAGTTCTTATTGACTTGGACAAATGGATAATACACCTAGCAAATGCGCATTAATATTATTTTCCAATTGTTCCGGCATGTGGTTGGCAATTAGAGTTATTTTAGCAATGCAGGATGAATTCATTATCCATGTCGACTGATACTTCATTTTCCAGCAGCAGAATGGATATTGTGTCAGGTAGGGGGTCTCTAGGTATTAACGCAGAGGGGGAAAAAAACCTTATTTGATTTAGAGAATGAATCAATAAATGCATTGTGGCTTTGTCAAGGAGGCCCTGGAAAATGAGCAAGTAATTTCCTGCGTCCCGTCCAGGAAATAGGGCATTGAAGAAATCCACAAAGGGGGTGTCTCAGGCCTGTCCTTTGATTGATCGACTCGAGATACAACAAAAGTTTCCAAATTCCCACGTTTGAAAGTTGCTTTCTGTGTTCTTAATTGCACATTTTGGTTCTACAGTAGGCAAAGATTTGAATGTCGGTTTGGTTGTGAATCGCAGGACAACAATCTTTAGAGAGTTTCAGGGTTACACTTTACTTGAAGGGGTGTGCATAAGACTGACATGACACCTTCATAATCATGACATGACACCTACATAATCATGACATGACACGTCATGAATATGAAGGTTTTTTATGCATGTTTATGACAACTGTCATTAAGTGTCATTCGCTCAGTTATGTAATTTTTAATGCAAAGATGACATTGTTTGAGATGTCTTTGTTATGGGCTATGGTTAGGGGTAGGGGTAGGGTTAGGTCAAATAATGTCATATTTGCATACAAAGGATAATTTAATAGGAAATCTTCTTTTAAAATGTATTTTGGTCATTTTTGTTTTATTTACAATTTTACAGCATAGCAGGAAATGTCACCAGACACAAGATATGTCTTCTGACTCAGATGTGTAGTTCTTTGTGGAAATAATGTTTTTTTTTTACAATTGTATTATTATTGTTGTTGTTGTTGTTGCTAAAATGTTCTGAAAATGTTGACATCACTTTCTTGCATTGTCTTAGCCACTCAGCCTAAAGTAAAGGGCAGAGGGAGAGGGTGATTCAGCATGCACAAACCTTGACTTCTTAAATGTAATATGCTATTAATTTAACCATATCTGTTCTATGAGCAAAAACAAATTGGATATAGTCATCTCATTTTTTTCTGTCTTTAAACCCTGAGGAAACATGTCGTTGTGTTATTGCGTTTGCACTCTCTCTACTGTCTGTCTAATGTTGCCTTAATACTCCATTTGAGCATGATCATTGGACGTGCAAATGATTGTTTGTTGTGAATTTAAAAAGAGTTGTATAATCCTTAAGAAGAAAAGAACTTGCCAGGACTTGTTACTTTTTGTTTGTGTTGAGAAAGAAAGCTGCGTTCTCATCAATCATTGCCATTCTGAACTAAATGGATGGAGCTGAAATCAATTTTTAAAGTAAAAAATACACAACATACACTTTGGCATGCACCCAAATATGCTAATTCCCATTTATGGTTTGATGTCAACTTCAAATTAAATGAGATTTTAATTGAAAATGAGAATTTTTGTGTGGGGCCTCTCTGGAAAAGAGTGGCATGGGAGCGACGCTGTTTTTTGTTTTTTTTTTAGCCTGAGAAGAACGTCGTCGAATGAGAGAAATCGGAAAAACAACATTTGCGAACGGGTTGAGCCTATATATGTGTTTCTTCAACCCTGCAATTCTCCAACAACCTAAGGGCTAGTGAAAGTGCAGTGTGAAATTAACGTTCTTTTCCGTATTCCCCCTCCAAATCAAGGCGCGGGCTATTAACATTTGTGTATTTTCATTATGGAAATGGTGTTAACACATGCCCACAGATTGCCACTAGCGATGCAATAATTTCCTCCCTGTGATCATAATGTGTCCAAATGAGTCGTTTTGATTATGACATGCTAATTACATATTGCCTCTCATCTTTTTCCGTTTTTTTTTTTTTTCAGCTTTTCAAATGCACTCCATCCAGGGATCTTTAATAGTGAGCTTTTATGAGTTTGAAGGAAAGGGGAGAGAGAGAGAGAGAGAGGAAAAATATATATATCATCATGCCCCATGTTCCTGTCGGCAGTGTGAGACCCACGCTTCACTGGCTCCCTTTAAACTTCCCAAATTGCATTTCACAATGAAGAAATACCCAAGCCCTTAACTGCCTGTATTAGATTAGACACCATTAGACGTAATAGAACATTTCTACCCCTGTGATATTTTCATAAGAGTTTGATGCGTTTGATTAATCTGGGCACATTTTATTGCATTAATGATTTTTCCTCGCTGTTCCACTGTAAAGACATCATATGTAGGCTAATGCTGTTTTCTGCCCCCGCTCTCCCTCCTCTCTCTCTCTCTCTGTAGCCTGTTCAAGCCTGCGCGTTTATTGCAGTGCATTGCTGATGAGGTGAGTCGCCGTCTTATGTGCTTTCATTCCTAAAGTCATTGGTAATGGAGTGGAAAGCTTATATTTTGTTTACTAATGAAGCACGGTGGAGTTGCAGGCAGAGCGACTCCATCTCGCTCGGTAACACCAGACTCAACTGCCCCCAGCCATCCTGCTCTGAGCTTGAACCGAGCAGGCCAGGCAGAACCACACAGCCGGCCTAAAGAGAAGAGGAGCTCGGGGGGGCAGTACGCAGCATGTTACTTGGAGGGTTATGACGAGTCAGTTTCAGACAAGATAAAATGTGCAGACAAACAGGTAGATGCTTTCATTTGTGGCTTTTCAACATAAATATTAAACAGCTGGTTTTGTGAATTGGACATTTAAAGCAACGGTGGTTCTCAACTCGTTTTGCTTTAGGACCCATATAGACCAAACAGTTTGCAAGTACTTCAATGTAATCCAATAATGTAATCCAAGTCATATTCTTTTTTTATATTGTGTAATTGTATATTTTGTTCATGTTTTTCAAGGATGTCATGCAACCTGTCCATATTGGCATCTACTGGATTTGGTTGGCTTCTTCCAAATGGCATGAGTTTGTGCCAAAATACTGTAGTTTGACAACAAAAGATAAAGGAACATGAATGTGTGCCAAATACTGAAGTTTGACAACAAAAGATATAGGAATTCTAATTTGTGCCAAAATACCGTGTTTTGACTGCAAAAGATAAAGGAACATGAATTTGTGCCAAAATATTGTAGAGTTTGAGAATCGAGGATATAGGAACATGAATTTATGCCAAAAGAAATGCTGTAGACTTTGACAACAAAATATAAATGAACATGAATTTATGCCAAAAATACTGCAGAATTTGACAACAAAAGATGAAGGAACATGAATTTGTGCCAATATATTGTAGAGTTTGACAGTCAAGGATGTAGGAGCATGAATTTGTGCCAAGAATACTGCATAATTTGACAAAAGATGAAGGAATATGAATTTGTGCTGAGGTTGACAACAAAATATAAAGGAACATGAATTTGTGCCAAAATACTATAGAGTTTGACAATCAATCAATCAATAAGGAACTGAATTTGTGCCAAAATATTGTAGCTTTACAACAAACGATATGGGAACATGAATTTGTGCTGAATATGAACTTTTTTATTATTATTTGCATTTAGCATTGTTTTATCATTGCTATCCCTGTCAGAACAGACCCTGCGGCCCACTTTCTTGGGTTGTGACCCCCCAGTTAAGAACCACTGGCTTAAAGCATAGTTTACAGATCATAAGTCATCTCCATAACAAATAATTCTCAGTTACAAGCCAAAAACAGCTTTTACTCAGCAACATTTCATGCAGTGCATCACTTACAGAAAAGACGGTCCATGGCCTGCCCTGAAACGGTAATATTTTTGCAATACACATAATTTTGCTAGGTGAGAGGAAAAAGATACAGCATTTGAACATTATTACTCTCATATGCCCTGGGTGTCTAAGAGAAGAGTTATTCTGAGTTATTCTGAGCACAGCTTCAAGAGCAAGGTCATTTTTAAAACACAATGTTTCTGACATTAACTAGGTCACCATTCACTCGCATTTCTCTCTCTCTCTCTCACACTCTCTCTCTCACACAGACTTTCTCCTAAACTAACTTCATGCCACAGCTGATAATTAAACACACTCAATTATCCCAAATTTAATGGGATTTCGGCACCAGTGTTGTATTTAAAAGGTAATGAATAATATTTTAATTGCATACAGTAACTGTGTGAGCCAAGTGTGGTTTTCTGTCACCACGTGTAATTATTAAGTTAAATCCATCTCATCTCATGTAGCTCTTGTTGAACGTGGAATATTTCTACATGGTATTACTCTACACTATTTGCATCTGCTGTTAGTTTCTGTGCATGCATGTGAGGGAGAGAGAGAGCGAGAGAGAAAAAAAAACAAGCAAGAAAACTTTTGTGGACACTTTTGTATATTTTCAGTGAGGTCCGAAAGTCCATTAGTCCACTAGTGAAAATGCTTATATTTTGCCTTTTTTTATTTATTATTAAATGCATTGTATATTTTTTTTTAAATGTGTATATATATTTTTAATGTAATTACATATGAAATATTATTTTAAACAAATATTTAAATATTTCTCAGAATAACAATTTGAGTTTTAAATAGTTTCATTAGAAAATTAACACATTTCAGAATGTCACATTTTGCCAAACCCTAAGAGCATCTTGTGCTTCAGTGAAAGCAAATACTTCTAATCTTCTGTACAAAGAGTCAAATGATCAATGTTGCTCATTTGCATATGTAATTAGTGGCCTATAAAAAGCATAGAATTTAAATATCTCACTGTATGTCATAATGTTATTTTAAATGTTCCAAATCCTATTAGGTTATCCCAGATTTAGACATTTGTACCCACTGCATGTGTGTTTGAGGTTCCACGTCTCTCTTTCTCTCTCTCTCACACACACACACAACATAGTGAAGTTGTCCTTTGCTTTATAGTAGTGTAATTAATAATTAAGTAGCTGCAGTTGTAATGGGTTGACCTTTCTGACCTGTTCATTACTCAGACGGCAAAGGCATCATTCAAAATCAGCCGCTGCGCTGCCGCCCCTCTCTTTCCCCCTTGGCTAGAGAACACCTATTTCAGCATCTATATTCAGCTGACCAGCGGCCTAATATGGGTCTGGACTGAATTAAAACTCTCAGTTCCACTGAGGACGAAAAGCCTGTAAATCCCACTGAACAGCTTCCTGTCGTAATCCTGTTCAGTTTTTACTCTCTGGCACGAAGACGGGGATGAGAAAGACAAAAGAGGAAAATATAAGCCTGGTACTGTGAGGTGAATGTCAGAACAGTTACACTCAAACAAAATGATTTTTGTCGCTTGCTTACATGTAACCCAATGCAACCCAAAAGTCATAATTAATGATGTCCATTAAGATTGTAAAATATAAGTATGAAAATTGAGATTACAGTTTCATTACATTTAACTGTCTTATTAAATTATTAGTATTATTATAGGGTACCAACATATTGCGCATCCCTGATCCATTCTATATGAATTTTTTTTGTTGTTGACATTAACATAGTTTTGCAGAAACTGGACAAGGAATTTCCATTTGCCAGCATTTTTTTTTTTTTTTTTTTTAAGTAATAAACATTTAAATAATTTTATGTATTTTTTAGCAAGATGAGAAAAGGTAGAACTTGCTGGGATTCCATTTGATTTATTGTGACAGAAATTTGGTTTGTTTTTTGCTATACACACACACGCAAAATAGTGTTTTAACTTTTTTTCCAGTGCAAATATCTAAGCATTCCTAAAACAAGATACATTTACTTGGCAAAAGGACACAAGATAATAAATCTTGTTTTCTGAAAGATTGTTTTATCAAAATTAAGTGAGTTTTTGCAAGGAAAAATATAGAGCAAGAAAAATAATGTTTTTTCCCCTTTGAAGTAAGTGTATTCTTACTGCATTGGCATATTTATATTTATTATTATTTTTAAGCATAAACTCACTCAATTTTGATTCATTTTTCAGAAAACAAAACTTAATATCTTAAGTCATTTCACTTCTCAAGTAAATGCATCTTGACTTAAAAATGTCAGTACTGGAAAACAAGAAATTATGTTACGTGTAATATAAATATATAATATAAATATTAAGAAAACCGATATGAGAGACAGTTTTCCACAACTGAATTAAGCCCAGCCAAAAACTTTTTTTTTTAATTGTAGGTCTGTCTGCATTTATCCACTCCTTCTGTTTGCAATGACACAGTACAGACAAAAAATCAGGCAACATTACAAGTATATTGCATTTAACCATTTTTACAGTAATTACCACTCAGCCTCTTTGCTTTAAATCCAATTGAACCGCTGTAGTAATATGTATTTACTAGTCACATTCTGTGGGTGGGATAAGCTGTTATGTGTGTAGCATTTTGTAATGATGAGCATTAGTGTCCTCCAAAAGAGCTTTCATCCCTCTCTCTCTTTCTCTCTCCTACATGAAAGGCTGCTGCCATTATGAATACATGCATGTCTGCTGGCCAGATTGCCTGGCTCAGTAGATGGAGCTCACGCAAGGCTGCCTAGCCTGCGGTGCTGCAGTTAGGAGGGGATGCAGGACTCTGGATAATGATACATTGCTCATCTGAGCAGCCACAGCTTTTCCACCCCCTCTCACCTAAAAAAAAAAAAAAAGTGGGGTGAAATGTTGTGAGTTCATTTAAATGGCCGAATGCATTATGGCAGGTTACTCGGGCTGAAGCAAAGCAGCCAAGAGGTGTTTCTGTGACCTTCAATTAGATTGCACTTATTGCCCCTGTGTTTCGCTTGTGTTGTTGTGATTGTTGTTATGTGAGTAGCATTTAGTAATGATGAGCATTAGTGTCCTCCAAAAGAGCTTTCATCCCTCTCTCTCTTTCTCTCTCCTACATGAAAGGCTGCTGCCATTATGAATACATGCATGTCTGCTGGCCAGATTGCCTGGCTCAGTAGATGGAGCTCACGCAAGGCTGCCTAGCCTGCGGTGCTGCAGTTAGGAGGGGATGCAGGACTCTGGATAATGATACATTGCTCATCTGAGGGGGAAATGTTGAGTTAATTTAAATGGCCGAATGCACTATGGCAGGTTACTGGGGCTGAGGCAAAGCAGCCAAGAGGTGTTTCTGTGAGCTTCAATTAGATTGGGCTTGTGAGGGTTGATAGCTTGCACTTATTGCCCCTGTGTTTCACTTGTGTTGTTGTGATTGTTGCTATGTTCACAGCGTCTCCTGGACTGTTTTGGTATGTAACATGAATGAGATTGATGTCACGGCTGAGTTCTCGCCGTATTCGCTACAGCAGAATTGAACAGCTCTCTCTGCCGTGATTGTAATTCACTTTGAATTGGAAGGTCTGGTGTTGTTCACTCTTGGCGACCTCTGATCAGATCTTTCTTTTAATTACTAAGCATCGTGTTCGTGGCAGCCTGAGTGCATTGCCTCACTGAGATGTTTTTGAAACTTTAGATTTTCAGCTATCATTAACAAGTTAATGAAAATATCTTTCATTCGGAGGTCATAGTACAGAAACATCCTTGATCTGGAATCTTGTCGGTTTGGTAACCATGGTGATTTCGGTTAGAACTTTGTAGATCTTAACTTAAAGCGATAGTTCACTCAAAAGTGAATCTTCTATTATTTACTCACCATCATGTCATTCCAAATTTGTATTGGTTTCTTTTTTTTCTGTAGAATATCAAGTTTTTTTTTTTGGTTTTTTTGGTTTTTTTAAGAACATTGGGGTCCAAACAACATTGGACCCTATAAACCTTAATCAGGTTAGATGCCATATTGATTTTAACATGAATGAAATCAAAGCCGTAAAAATAAGCACTCAATGAACTTTCACAACATTTAAAACTGTTTCATGGAGTTTTTGTGAGTTTTCTTTTTATTTCCAGAAAGATTTAGTTTTTTTCGGCTGAATCATCGGTATGTTGTTAAATAACAGTACAGTCCACTGAACACACTGTACTTCTATCTCTTACAGCCTTGTTTTCGTTCCTGTTCAAATTTATATATGGCACTACCATGACCAAGGTCTATTGACTTTCATTGTATGGACTTAATATTTTCCTTCTGTGTTCCACAGAAAATAAAAAAATCCCACTTCCAGGTTTGGAATGACATGACGGTTATTAAATGATATTGAATTTTAATTGTACTATCCCTTGAAGACTTTTACAGAAACATCTGGCTTATGTTTTGGAGTTGTACAGTATATATGCAATAGTTGACCCTGCTTTGGCTTTGTTTAGAGTGGTTCTCCTTGGTGGACAAAATGAAATTAAAATATCACCATATTGTGTCTAAACTTTAAGTTACATGATATTAAAGGGTTAGTTCACCCCAAAAATGAAAATTCTATCATTAAATACTCACCCTCATGCCGTTCCAAACCCGTAAGTCCTTCGTTCCTCTTCGGAACAAATTAAGATATTTTTGATGAAATCCAAGAGCTTTCTGACCCTCCTTAGACAAGAATGGAACTATCATGTTTAAGGCCCAGAAAGTTAGTAAGGACATCTATAAAATTGTCAGTGGATCATCCATACTTTTATGAAGCTACGAGAATACTTTTTGTTTGCAAAGAAAACTAAAATAATGACTTTATTCAACCATTTCTTCTCTTCCAGGTCAGTCCACCACCATTCACGAGAGTACCATGATACACACAATGTCCTTTCTACATTTCTATGCCTTGATCATGGTAGTACCATTGCTGTCTATGGAGGGTCAGAAAGCTCTCAGATGTCATCAAAAATATCTTAATTTGTCTTCCGAAGATGAACGAATGTCTTATGGGTTTGGAACGACATGAGGGTGAGTAATTAATGACAGATAAGAGATGAATATTGCTCTAGTGAATATAGAGAAAAAGAAGAGAATTGAGACTGAATGTATGGTTTAGAAAAATTGGTGTATTGATATGGATTGATGCAGATATCACAATGTAATAAACATTTATTTATTTATTTATTTATTTTTGACTAGTGATATCAAGGGAATGTGAGACACCAGAGAAGGCCATTGTGTGTGTGTGTGTGTGTGTGTGTGTGTGTGTGTGTGTGACAGCTGCTGTTTGTAGACCTCTGGCCTTATTTACACAAGATAGTTGCCTTAAGCATGACATTGGCCTGGTCATTAGAGGACCAATACCCATCTCTCCATAGCTATTTATAGTGTAGCTCTCACATGCATAATTAATCAGATGCTAACAGGCTATACCCTAAAATCCCATTCTCTCTCTTCTTCCTCATATCACATAATCATTTTATCAGGGCCACTGATACAAAAATTTAAAATAGATACATACTACAATCAGTACTGATTACACCAAATACTGGCTAAGCACATATGGAACACTGTTAGGAAAAAAATACAATTTACACAAAACTTCCAAACCTGTGTGCCTTTTTTTGTGGATCACAAAATATGATATTTTGAACTCAGCAATGTTTTTGTCCATACAATGAAAGCCAGTGAGATCTTATTTTGTTTTGGACTCCAATGACTTTGACTGTATGGACAAAAACATTCTTCATGATATAGGTATTCTTTTGTGTTCCTCAGAGGAAAGACAGTCATGCAGGTTTGGAACGACATGAGGAGGAGTCAATGATGACGGAATTTTACTTTTTGTGAACTGTCCCTTTAATACAAATTACAAAAACTTTGACACTGACTGATAGTTGCACACTTTCTCACATTTCCAACCTGTTAGAGATGTCAAGCAGATGGTCACACCTAGGTCCCTCAAGCTGTTTGCACTTGGTACCTCTGAGAGTACAGATTTCCACACATTGGACAATGGTCCCATAAAGTGCCCCAAATTTACACACGTACACCTTCAATCTCACCTCTTGCAGCAAAGAACTTTTAGTATTCTAATAGAAGGAGTTAATTCACTGCTACTCCTACAGAGAAAGATGATGAGGAGGACGAAGATCAGATCAGGGCTTTTGGTGAAGATAGCCGATGGCGTCACCCCACACAGTTGCTCCTTTCTGCATACATATAACCCCTCTAGAGCCTTTCCATCTGTATGGAAATGTAGCCTCCACAGCTGGAATCCAGCAAAGCACTGTCCTTTTACTAATAGTTATTATCTCTGTGGACTACCCTCTGATAGACCTCGCAAAACAAGCAAGTCGCATCTTTATGTTAATGCCCCGCTATAGTATACCAGCGCCTCGGGCGGCACACAGGCCCAGGCGCCAGATTTCATTACTATAATTCCCATTATCGCGGGCTGAGGCTCGTTCTGTGATTGGCACTATTGGCCAACACGCTGAGGGTGATGGAACTGCCTTTTTGAGGTGATGCTCTTTTTCAGATTGAATATGCATTTTCTTGCGGCCTGCAAAAATCGGTCGAAATGAGGTCAAGCGGTACTTTCTTACCTCTTTTACTTTGCAACAAATCAAAATGTTTTCTACACTGTTAAAAATAATTGGTAATCTTTAAAGAAACTATAACATCCATGGAACCTTTCCATTGCACAAAGCTTCTTTACTAGTTCTTCACACTAAGAAAAAAATGGTTCTTTTAATAACTATTCACTGAAAGGTTCTTTGAAGACCCCAAAATTGCCATCAAACCATCCTCTATTTTTAAGAGTGTAGCTGTTGTAAAATGCTTCTTTTAAGTATAAAGGAGCTTTGTCAGTCAATCTGGACTCTATATGTTAGCGTGTGGCGAGAGCGTTCTGCGTGCGTGTTTGTGATTGAAGAATGATTGACAGCTGTGGTTGTGTGTGAAAGGGTTCCCCTTTCCTCAGTATGCCCTCACTGTCACACTGCCTTTTAGCACCTTTGTTCCCATCTTCTCTCCTGAGAGCAGGTCTCCGCAGTGACAGATGAGGCTCCGTTTGTGACAAAAGGGTTCTTGTGCTCTTGGCTGTTGTGAACAGATTCAGACACGCATACACACGTCGCAGATAACCTCTATAATGCCTTACACTTTTATGCGTGGTATAAATTCAAAAATCAGTTCAAATTTGGCGAGATAAATGCATGCTACAAATGCATTTTACAACATGATATAAGTCTATTTCAAACACACAGACCTCCCACAGTAAGATAAAGTGATGGGCTTTATAGAGAACAGCAGATGTAAGACAAAGTGTTATGATTTGCAGTAGACAAGTTGCAAATTGTTGTCTGTTACTTATAACAAACTACATGATGAAAGTTGTAGTTAGTATGTAATCTATTAGATTACATATTAAGTAATGTAATCAGACTACTTTTTACATTACTTAATAATTCTGTAAAAAACTAATACTAAAAACTGTCAAAAAGATAAAATTGAAAAAAGGAAAACAGAAAAAATAAAACGCTTGAAAACAAAAAGTATTTGTTTTTATAAAAAAGTTTATTATTTAAAAAGTTTTATAAAAACATACTTTTTTATTAAAAACCTAGAAAATTATAAAGAAATAGATAAACAGCAGATGTAAGACAAGGCATTGCTGGGTAGATTACTTACTAATTGTAGTCTGTTATTGATAGCAAACTATGTGATGAAAATTGTAGTTAGTAGTGTAATATATTAGATTACACATTTTTAAGTAATGTAATCAGACTACTAAAAAAAAGTATTTGTACATAAAATAAAATAGAAATAATTTATTTGTTTACCTGCATGTCATTAATCAGTATCAGAGAATGAATACATTAATTAATACAATAATTTCCTGCCATTGTGTGAATAATGTCATTTAATTCATACAATTTTAAAATGTAATATCTAATTACAAGTACTTAATATTTGGAATCTGATTACGTAATTATATATAATCAGTTACTACCGTGCGCTTGCAGATGGTGTTTGTGTATATACGTGTGTTTGAAAGCCGTTGAGGTTGACGGGCCAAAGTGCAAGGGAGGTTTTTAAGGAGGGCGATGAGCATCAGACTAGGAGTGGACTGATGTCTTGTTTACACATTAGCAGGTTGAAGGAACCTCTGCTTTTACTTTCAATACTCTCTCACCACCTCACTCCAGAGATTTCCCTAACATCCCTGTCTGCTGCTGTTTCTTTCAAGCATGACATAAACACATACACACATGGCCGAAGCTCCATTGCTGTCCTGTTTGACCTTGACAGACTATATGGCTTTTGAAGGGCTGGTGTAAATCTACACTTAAAGAAGCTGCTGTGCTACTCCACAGCACAATTAGTTAAAAAGAGACATTATTCCCAAAATAATAGAGCCAGTGCTGTGGAACTGAAATTGGCCGTGGCCGGCAGTCTGGGAGCTCTGAGCTGCATTTTACTTTCATGGGAATAAAACTATTAGTATGTAAATCTGTAAAGTCCCCATTATTATACTGACCCTTTTAGCTACCACTCTCATTCTGCCAATCTACTCTCTCCTATTTCCCCACTTAGCACCGCTTGTGCCTTTCATCGAGTGCATGTCATATCATAACTCTTACAGCCCCGTTATGCATTATGCAATGCACATAAACAGCTGCATAGCTATTCTTCCTGTTTGTAATGTATGAGTAAGGACAGTCTTATGAAAATCTACGTGCCTCTCTATTTCAGACGCACACACACAAACACGCTTTTCTCCGCCGCGCACAGACATACTGCATCTCCCAACACCATCTAATGAGGTGATGACCAACCGCTTGTTATAATTGCTTTAGACTCCTTTTAATTTTCAAGCTTATTAATCATATGTAGAGTTATTTAAAAATGCATAAATTAATCTTGGATTAAAAAGCCGATCAAAGCCTCAAAACAATTAAAGAGTAAGGTGAGATTTCCCTAGGGCTGGCAGTTTTATTTTAATGGAGTGTTCAGGTGATTATCACAGTTTGATGTGCAGCCTGTGATTAATGTAGGAACACTTAAATTAGTTTTTCTTTCCTTGAGTCTTGTAAAGGTAAGCATGATCCACATAATGACCCTCCTGATTCATCTCTTAATAACTTTCTCTTTTTCTTGCTGTCATTGTGTAATAACAGAGGCTGACTTTTCTGCAGCTTCTTTTAAAACTGTTTATAATGTTCATTCTGTTTTCTGTCCGAAAAGCTTTTGATCATCTTTTATGTTGTTAAAATTAGTCTGCTTTAATGTTCATATATGAATTATAGTGTGACAGTGATTTGCCTTATTTTAGGAATGAATCCACTTCAATCTTCATTTGTTTTTGTGTATTTCTGTTTTGATAATGTCAAGGATTAACCAACCCAATTGGTAAACTAAAATAAATACTAATAACCTAGCTGTGGGTTTTTTTTGTTTTGTTTTGTTTAGTCTCTGCGATTTAAAATCTTCTAGTGGAGTCTAAGCACAGTGACCCTGTGTCAAGGGAACCAAGAGTGACAAGTTCGTTTTAAAAGCCTTGTTTGTTTTGAACCTAATTTTCTGAGTTGACAAGTAAAATTACCGTAGCTGCCACTCACAAATGGGCAGCCTCACTACCTCATCAGGTGACCCTACCCTGACCCTTATAGGAACGCTGGAGGACGGAGACAAAGCAGCATAAAAAAACTTATGTGTGCACTCATATCAATAATACAGGGGCCAAGGACATGGGAGCCAAGAAAAGGGTTTATACCATCTCTCAAACTGATCTTACTCATTAGTTTCTCAACCTGCTTTAACAGCAGCACAATGGCCCACTTTTCATTGAATATTCGGCAGCAAAATTCCACCAGTTTTCTTGTACACATTCAGTGGTTAACCTTTCAAATAATCTTGCGCAAATATTTTTTTTATATATATAATTATGTGGATATGTTTGAATATATATTTTAGTCTGGTAAATTTGTGATATTTTGTGAAACCTATTTATGTTTTGTCGATATAGCGTTACGATGCACGATTAGCGATGTTGTTATGGTAACCGAAAAGTCGAACTCTATTCACGATATACATACATTTAGCACACTCTGGCAGTAATATATTTTTTGCTTATTGAAATGTTGCCGAAACATATAAACACCTTTGTAAATTTTTAAAACATACATCTTATAAATTATCATAAATAATTAAGCCGGTGTGATTTACTGACTGCTTCGCCATTCACAAACACACATCCTTTTCAGTGTCGCTCATCTGTAGTGCAGCTGTTGCGCCTTTTCTCGTTTGTATTGTGCAGTGTGTGCTGCACAGCCTTCACTTTTCAGTTCACCTGGGTTGACACAGTGTGCCAGCCCTCATACACAACTATTACCGGGACGCCTTTATCAATGTCCAGTAATTAAATTGTCACCATTTAATTTTCTGGCCACACTGATCCTTTTGGAGCAATCCGCTCTTAATAAAGGATCTAATCGAAATGCTATTTCGAAGTGAAACAAAAAAAAAGGCGTTGAAACGTGGCCCAAGTGTGGCGAGCTAGCTGGGATCGATAAAGGAGAAGAGGATTGATTTGTCTCTAAAATTAAATTTATTGGGGTCATGGTTTTATGCTGATACCTCGTAGAAATAGTGTTTACTCTCAAGCACCATTCTGAGGCGAATTTGTAAGGGGTTATTTAATGTTCATATTTATAAGGTTTGGCTTGTAACTTTTAAAGAAACTTACATTTAGTCTGCTCTTTCTTCAAAGACCATTAAACTTGTCCAAACGAGCTGTCTAACAGGAATGAATAGGGGTCACTGGAACCTCTCTGACGCTTTACAACAACACAACACGGTTTCTACAGTGTTCTTGTTCTAATCTGTCGATATGCCAGCACGTGCAATCCAATAGTAATTAAGCTTGAAATATTGCGTTTGGTCAGGCTTGTTACGTTTTTCAACAGGCCTACTCCTATATTTTGAAAAGAAAAATCATACAGTTGGACATTTTTAATTTCTTAAAACACAAGGGGTAGCCTATTTAAGGGTAATATCAGCTGCGTATAGCCTAAGGGTAAACAAATTCTTATGATTTCATATATTCATTCGTAATTGATCATCTTGATGCCTAACATAGGCCTACGTCTTGCAGAAATGTCCGTCGTCATTAGTGTTACTCTCAAAGTTCAGCGGTGTTACTTGCAGTATTAGGCTATTTTATGATGTGATCGCCAAAGCGACGCAATGAGTTTTTAAAAAAGAAATGTAGGCTATTTAATCGGTGTGTTTTGACTTAAGTAATAAATAAATAGGATAGGCCAAAATAAATAACTAAAGTAGCCTAAGTAATAAATATATAAATAAACAGTAATACATTTGACACAAATTGGATTTACGTGGACGTTTATAACTTGGCCTACATGTTTTCATTTAGATTGCAATTTTTAACAGGGACTCAAATTTGCGTTTAATGCTTTTAATACTTAGGATTCACGCAGGTATGTAGCCTATGTCTCTGTCTGTACTGTTGAAACTGACTGCAGCTTTTATGTAGAAATGTTGAATAGAGAAAGTATAATGAAGTAGCCTATCTCCCGTCGATTGACGTCCAGTTGATGACATTTAATAAACTACTACTAAAGAGCTTTTCAGTTATTTTCCATTTGAAATAATAATAATAATAATAATAATGCATTATTGATGTTGTTGTTTTGTTGTCGTTAATTGTTATTGTTCATTATTTTTGTATTATTATTATTATTATTAGCCCATTATTATTATTAGCCTATTATTATTATTATTATAATCAGTATAACAACCAAGGTATATTGTCACATCGTTGAGTGTTCTTTGTTCTAGAATGGGGTCTCTAATTTCTTAAGGATCAACAAAGGGGCTAAATTAAATATCGTGTGAGGTGTCGGATTCCCGTACCTGCCCCGAATCCAACCATGATGGGTAAGTCAAAGAAATAATGGATAACAATATGGCATTCAGCTCGGTCCCTGAATAATTTAAAAGAAGTTAATAATTACAGTCCAAAATGGTAATTATTGTTGGCGAGAAAGAACGTCTCTTGCCTGTGAAAGTCAATAGCACTGGGCTGGGTCGCATTACTCCAAACTCCCTCCCCAGGTCCTCCCTCCGCTATCAATATTGCAGAAAGCGCTCGTTTTTACATCACAAGCATTCTGGAGACTATCATGAACAGTTAGCGAGGATAAAAGCAAGAAAATATGGATAAAGTTCACTCTTCGCTTTAATCATGAAATAAATTCTGGTATTGCTTTAAATGCATTTATAGGATGTTTGTTTCATTTGATTTTGTTTTCATGATGGTCCATCACACATCATTTAAGCAAAATAACGATTTTTTTTGTTGCCATAATTTAATGATTTATGCTATTTTATTGTAATCCTTTTTATTATTAACATTAATTATTGCTCTATACATCCCATATTACCTTCGAGATAGAATCCACTTGATTTTGCGTTGTATCTGAAATATTTAATGCAGACACGGCTTTTAAGCTGAATTTAAGGCGTAACGTTGTAAATTACGCTTAGTCTTCATAAGAATGATTGCTCCTAAAAGTTAAACTAACCGGTGGGAACTAAAACATATGCGGGCAACAGCACACCCCTAACCCACGCCGATCCAAATAGCCCCGGAGAAAATCATTGCTTAGCCTATTAAGTCCCCCGGCACCATGCAGTTTCAATAACACTATAGTTTATTTTTAAACAGACACTGAATATAGATGAAAAGGCTCGAGGCCATTTTCCTTTTTCCGTTTCTGTTTATGCACTCTTTTAATTTATGCTATGTCTTATGATTTCCATAAAATATTCCCTTTCAAGGAGAAAATCATTGCTTAGCCTATAAGTCCCCCGGCACCATGCAGTTTCAATAACACTATCGTTTATTTTTAAACAGACACTGAATATAGATGAAAAGGCTCGAGGCCATTCCCTTTTTCCGTTTCTGTTTATGCACTCTTTTAATTTATGCTATGTCTTATGATTTCCATAAAATATTCCCTTTCAAAACAAAATAAATGGTAAGTTGTGCACAAAATAAATGATCTGTTTTAACTACTTTCTTTTTCTTTGGTAAGTGCAGTGAATTTATATAGGTTTTGACACAGTGGTCCAGTCAGTCGTTGGCATTCGTGCACGAGCTCGTTAGTGTGACGGTGGTCATTGACTGGTTTGTAAACACTTAACATTATAAACGTTTCCCTAAACGACTTGGCCTATATTTATTCTCTTCGTTTTGTAAACATTAGGTTTGGTTCAAGAGACTTAATCAGATGACTCCTCCTTTCTCCGATTTTTTATTTAATTTTGCATTCTTTTCTTTCCTTTTCTTTCTTTTTATTTTAAAGTTGTTGGTATTTGTATTTATTAGGTTTTGGTTCGATTTAAAAAGCATGCAACAAAACACAATCACCGTTATGCTATAGAGAAAACATTTTATTGTAGCTATTAAAAGCATTCAACAACACATACCCGTTTTCCTCAGAACGCACCAGCCTAATTCCCACGTTCAAACTCGAAAAGTGGTATTTCACATTAAACAAATCTTTTTGCAGCCTACATATACAGCATTAAGTTTACTACTACTAGGCTGGCTAATCTAAAGTCTTCCTAAATGCCACGCACTTCCCCCGCACACACTGGCAGACAAGCAATCACTTTCATGTGTTAAAGATCACGTGGTGAACTTTAAACGTCTCCAGGCCTCAACGACAGAACTGACTGTCGTCCCCATTGGTCCCGAAGGCAAATGGTTAATGTAAATATGCTGGCGCTAAGTGGGAGTGCCTCGCCATTAGTTTAGCTGTCACTTGAGCGCTGTCGAATGTCTTCAGTGGCTGTGTCGTTGAGGTCCGCACTAGCATGTGGTCATCCTCCGCGCGCAGCTCAACACTAGTCGCGGGAGAGCCGAGTACGATGCAAGTCCACGCGCTCTAATAGGCCTGAGAGAAAACCGCTAAGGAAGCGCTCGTGGACATTTTATATCAGATCGGCGCTGTTCCAAGGCGTCAGAACGCTCTAATAGAGGACAGATAGAGCGCATTTATCCAAAGGACTCGAAGGTTTCGAATACGCGTTTTCCTCCACAGATAAAAGGCACTTCGCTTTCTTCTGAAAAAAGGTGAGATTTGTTTATGTTTGCATTGTAAATTCTTGTTTATTTAACTGTTCGGGGGGGGAAGCCTAATCGCGAGGAGCTGCGATAATAACCAAACACTGTCTGTATCTTTATCCACAATTTGTCCAAAAGCATAGCCTACTGCTTTGTTTTAAACATAAGCTTCATTGCGTATTAAAACACGGGCTATAAATGTTTGCAATCTATTTAAATATAGCCTCTTTACAAATGTCTATAGATATAGCTATAATCAGTTGTACTTGATGCGCATTTTAAGTTTTACTTAAATTGAAAATAGAAAAATGAGTTGTAATCTTAATTATAGTTCATTTGGTTTATCAACAGATCAAAGATGTAAAACACATCTTTAGTAATTACAATTAAAGCGGCTTAAAACTTCTTACACCTTTGTTAAGCTCTTTGGCAAGGCTCAAGGAATCATTTCCTCTATAATCTCTAGTGTTGACACAACACTTGTTTGCTTTTTCTAAACTGTCTTTTGTTCAACACAAAAAGTAAACTTGTATTGTAAACAAACGGTAAATAAACTAAAATGAATTTCCCAGAAGTTAATAGCCTACCACTACGGCCATCTCGGTAGCCTATAACCTATTTACAAAGATCTTTAGACGGAATTTTTAAAAAATAGATTAATGTAACCATGGTGGCCATCGAGGCATTAAATATGATTTTCTGCTTCTTCTTCTTCTCATTAGGCTATTATGATTATTATTACATTTGATCTTTTTACAATTCTGTAAAATAAGACAATAATAGCCTAGTCGTTTTTTGTTTCAGTCTGTAAACCAGTAGGCTATACACAATAGTGTACTTAAAAATATTCCTTCTATCCACCTTCGCAGATTTCCAGGAATGGAATCCATCCCAAATCAGCTGCCGGCTGGAAGAGACTCCAGCTGTTCGCCGAACTCTAAACAAGACTTGCAGTCTTACTCTGGGCCAACACTTAAGCCGAACCAAGTCAGTGAGACCTCTTTATATGGAATACCGATCGTTTCACTAGTCATAGATGGTCAAGAGAGACTTTGCCTAGCCCAAATATCCAACACTCTCCTGAAGAACTACAGCTATAACGAAATCCACAACCGGCGCGTGGCCCTGGGCATCACTTGTGTGCAGTGCACTCCGGTCCAGCTGGAGATTCTCAGGCGCGCAGGGGCTATGCCTATTTCCTCGAGACGCTGCGGGATGATTACAAAGCGAGAGGCCGAGAGGCTCTGCAAGTCGTTTCTGGGCGCCCACAGCCCACCGAAATTACCAGAAAATTTCGCTTTTGACGTGTCGCACGAATGCGCGTGGGGCAGCCGGGGCAATTTCATCCCGGCCAGATACAACAGCTCGAGAGCGAAGTGCATTAAGTGTTCGTTCTGCAACTTGTATTTTTCTCCAAACAAGTTCATCTTTCACTCTCATCGCACGCCGGAGTCCAAATACACGCAACCCGACGCAGCAAACTTCAATTCGTGGAGAAGACACTTAAAACTAACCGATAAAAACTCACCGGACGACGTGTCCCATGCCTGGGAAGACGTCAAAGCCATGTTTAACGGTGGCAGCCGCAAGAGGACGCTGCCAATCGGTGGGTCTGATCGTTCGTCCTCGCTTAGTACGCAAGTACCGAGAGGTCAGACCCAGAGGGAACCGTCTGAGGTGCCCCACAAAACGCTCCGATGTGAGGATGACAGGGGGAACGTGACGATGCCGAGCAGCATACGCAGTTACCCCGTTATTCCGGTGCCCAGTAAGAGTTTTGGGATGTTGCAGAAAATTCCACCACCGCTCTTTCCACATCCATACGGATTCCCGGCGTTTGGATTGTGTCAGAAGAAGGATGACGGTGTGGTGATGGGAGAGCCAAACAAAACAAACCTATCAGGTGTGTTCTGGCCGAGCGCGAAGGACAGTGCCTATCCCTCCTTTCCGATGTTTTGGCCTGCAACAGGCAGTTTGGCCATGCCAACATACCACCATGCCCAGCCTAAACCTCCACCTGACGTGTTGTGCACTAGACATAGTGAGCTAGACGTGTCAGAGCAAAGTGACCGAAGCACGAGCACCCCTAAAGACAGTCTACTTGATAACGAACGGTGTTCCAGCACTCAGTCCACCAGAAACGAGGAGGATAAATCTGGGGATGAGAGCAGGTCTATAGAAGGGATGCCAGCCACCCCAAGAAAAATAAGCTACATATCTGCATTCAGGCCGGTTGTTAAAGATGTTGAGAGCATCGCAAAGCTATACGGAAACAGGGGTCCGTATTCTGGTCCTCGATCTGGTTATATGTCACCAGATTTCTTGAGTGAAAGTTCTAGTTATAGATCAGTGTCTCCGGACGTGGACAGCGTGGACGATCCGGATGTGGATGTGGAGTCACATAAAGTGCACGAGGACGAGGAGTGTTTGCAGCTGACTGTGGATGACCGGCGGAGTCCTCACGGTTTGACCGTAGCGCAAAGTGACGGGGTAAAAGATCAAGACCAGGACAATAGCCAAATGCACACCGTGAGTGATCTACACACGACGAATTCAAGTGAAACGCGGTCGTCTGATTTGGAGAGTCACGGCAATAAACACACGACGCGCTTTGAAGTGAGTAACTAAATACAGAACCATGCGTAATTCCTGCGATTTTGTATTAATAGCTAAGATTCTTTTCTCATTATTTTAAAAAGCAGGGTTGGGTAGCCTATTAAACGGCTTGATTTTTTATGAAATTATTCATTATTATATTTCTTTTAAACATTGTATTTATTCTCTATTATTTTAAAATATAAATATCTTTAAAAAGTTGCCCGTTATATAAAAGCCGTCAGAAAAGTAGAATTAAGGAAATGTCTTTTTTAAATTTAAAAATAAAAATATTATTAATGTTTTTTTTTCCATTCAACTATAAGTAAATCTTTTCGATTTATAACAAATTTTATTAAGTGCGTCTTATTCTAATCTAATTTATATAATTCGGCTAATTATTGTTAATGTTTTAAAATGAGCAAGTAAGCTGAATGCATCCAGATTATGGGGATAATTGTCGCGCTGCATTTTAAACTTAGGCTACTGATTAATTCAGGAAATTTATTGTAAGTGGATATGGCTCTTCATAATCTTAGTTCTTTGAAAATGTAATTAGATCAACATAGCGGACGTTCCACTCGCATTCAAATAGAAAATGCAAAATTGGATAATTGCGAATAATTGTCTTCTCAATTTTACAGGTCTATTCAGGTGAACGAGACGAGCACGTGCATCAAATGAGCACATCTTATTTTGGTTCAAAGACCACTTACCAACGCGAACCGAGTGGTAGGCCTGTTTTCATGTGGATTTTTCTTTCTTAATTTTTTAGAAAACAAAGTCTATCTTAACATAAATATATATGCTTATAGTTAAAGACGTGCACGAAGAAGAACCTTCATCTACGGTGGAAGAGATGGAACCCAAAAATCATCAGGATCAAACCAACATCAATGAGGAGCGCCTGAAGGAACCAAATGAAGGTGCGTATCGTTAACTGGACCTCCTAATATTCAACACTAGTCTGTTGATTTGCTTCATATGTATTTGTTGTGTGTGCAGACGAGGAATCAGTGCGCAAGGACACTGGCAGCAGGGTCTCCTTAATTGAGAAAAACATAGAGAGCATGGCCAAAGGTAAGCAAAACAATATGTGCTGCATTTAGAAGAGCTGAAAAGAAAATTAGTTGAAATTTTTTTTTTTTTAAAGAAATTATGGTTTCCATGGGGGTTTTAGCAATAGCATAACAATTTTGTTTATTTTGGTAATAAAACCATTAATCATTTTGTAATTTAAAGTCATTTTAAAACATTTGCATGAGCTGCTGCTTTTATTTTAACAGAGGAATTGCAGAAACAACTCGTGGAACAAGTTGAGCTTAGAAAAAAGTTGGAGCGTGAATTCCAGAATCTAAAAGGTAGGTTATGTTAAAAAAAATGTAATGTATTATTTACACTTTACTAAACATATACAAAAATATCAGATCCTTAACTAATTCTCTAATGTTTATTTATAGGTTGTTACAAACTTACAATAGCTTGAATTTAAGTCATTCTAAATTTAAATACTTAGATATTTTGATATTTTGATTTATAAGAACTGAAACTTGGAAAACAATAAAAAAATACTGTTTTAATATAATCAAGTTTATGAAAATGGATACAAATGCATTACTAATTGCCTCTGCCTGTAAAATGCTGATTAATAGTTGGTCATTTAAAATGAAATACTAATAGCTGCATTAAAAATTACAATTAAAAAAATATATTGTCATGTGTAAACGGAGATAGAACAAAGAGTCCAACAATCAACAGGGCTCAATAGATTTAGATGAGTTTTGCATAACAGGGGCACCACATAAAAAATCTGCCAACATTCATAAGTGAAAAGATTTAGCGGTCATTTGGTTGAATGTTATGCTCCCGATGAATAGATACAATTGCATGGTTTTTCATCTTTTTTAAATTGAGAATTAATTTTACAGAAAATAGTGAACTACTGCAACAGAAACAAAATACTGAAACACGTGATAAAGTTTAGCATGACAATGATTTAAACACAGGAAAAACGAATATTGGAGAGGCTGATGAAAACGGATTCTTACAATGACAACATTTGACTGTACACAATTTTAAGATGTATTGTAAATGGTCTGTGTTCATTTTTAGACAAACATATACATAACAAACAAATCATTTTAAGTTTCAGTGCTTTAAACTTAAAAGCAGTCGAAAGAATTAATTAGGGTCTGAATATTTTTGGAGAGGCTGATGAAAACGGATTCTTACAACGACAACATTTGACTGTACACAATTTTAAGATGTATTGTAAATGGTCTGTGTTCATTTTTAGACATAAACATATACATAACAAACAAATCATTTTAAGTTTCAGTGCTTTAAACTTAAAAGCAGTCGAAAGAATTAATTAGGGTCTGAATATTTTTGCAAAGCACTATATAATTGTTTCTTTTCTTATATAGTGATAAACACAAATGTGCTTTGATATTTAATTTACTTCACATTTTTTTCTTAGACAGTTTTCAAGACCAAATGAAAAGAGAGCTCTCATACAGAGAGGAAATGGTGCAGCAACTCCAGATTGTTCGAGGTAAGCGTTTGACTTCACATGACAAGTTCTGGCTTTCTATTTAATAGAACAACAATACACTAATCAGAACTGATCACATCCTTTTAGGACTTTTTGTGGTCCTTTCTGGAGTTTGTTCAGTCCTTATGACTGTTTTATGTGCTACTAAGCATTAGGTTTATGCATTTGCATTACTGCAGTAAGGGACAAGCATAGACAGGGATCTGATGGTTTTTATCAACTTCTGAAACACGTACACTTGAATGCCTAAAAAATCCCATGCACAAAACTGAACCAGTTTGGATGAGGGGAAAAATTAGTTTTCCACACCTGAGATATCCTTTGTCTCTCCTGAGCAGACACTTTGTGAAGCGAGTTGGACCATGAGAGAGAGACAGGTTATGCTATTCAGCAGAAGTTAAAAGGTAATTGATTCTAGCAAAGGCAAGCAAATAATAGCGTTCAGGATAACTAAAGGACTTGAAAAAAATCCTTGGAAGGCACAGTATGACAGTATTCAAAAGTGTGACCTTGAATAATTTTGATAACCCATGCCAGCTAGATGTTCATTTGTAGACAGTTTATATATTATTTTAGAAGCAGACTTGAGCCACACCGCAGTTTATTATAGCAGTTATTGTCCTAGAACACATTGTTTCTCACACTCTGTTTCTCTCTATACACATACCAACACAGACAATCATGTGCCGCTTTTGTTTTAAATTATTCATTCACTTTTTTCCCAGAAGCTCACGACGCACTACACCATTTCTCGTGTAAGATGCTGACTCCCCGTCACTGCGCTGGGACCTGCACCTTCAAACCTCCTCTTCTACCGCCTTGATGGACACCTATTGAAGACATAAGTGTGCTTTAGAAATACTGCTGTGTCAAATAAAACTTTTCTTTTTTCCCTCTGCAAAACACTGTCAACCTTTAGACCTGGAATAAGCAAGTGTGTACTGTAGTATTTTAGCTCTTACACTGTAATGAAGTCATTTTCATTTGCAAAAGAGTGTTTTCAGAGTCACTGTATGTACTGTATAATTTATATAAAGTTCTAGAAAATTGCATTATAAAAAAATTGACATCCCACTTAAAAATATTATCATCAGCTGTAGAAATCACTGGTATTAAGTGGCTATGTGCAATGCATATATTTGTTATGTATCCTGTCATACCCTTTTTGATAGTGATAGGTTAGGACATTTTGTTAAATTAGATGCAACACTAATGAATGTTTTTGTATATTTTATTTATTCCATGTCCATGTTGGTTGTTTACTCTCATCTGCATATTTGTATAATATTGATGTAAAGCACTTTAAATTGGCAGCCCTAACTACTGAAATGTGGATTAAATGATCCTGTTTGAGAGTTGGTCTTCATTTCATCAATTTCCATAACAATGAACTACATTTGCATCTGTGTAAGTCCCAAAGAACAACATGACATTGATATCAAAATCTTAGTTTGAATGTACCTGTGCATATTTCCATGAAAATAACTGTATCATTATGACTGTATCATTTTGATCATTGCAGAAATCCAAGAAGTTTGTTAAAATATATAGTCTTAAAATCAGGGTGTCGAAGAAAGTTCCCACTGTAGTTTGCTTTATCTTGTATTTACTGTAGTGTAGCATATACACATTGACGGGGCGGATGTATGATCCTCATCCCTTTATTAGACAATCTTTTTTGGTTTATTGATGAGCTGAATATATTTACTAACAATTATTATTATATAATCAATAATCTATTTTTTCCATTTATTATGTCTTTTGAGCTTATATTTAGCGTCTGAAAGATGATTGCGATACTCTTATGCTGTACTTCATATATTGATTTTTATATATTGAAAATAATGAAGTATTGTAAAGCAGACATAGTTTTTCAGTTCTCATAATTGTATGCTTTTTAATGCTTATATATGGACACCTATTGAAGACAAGTGTGCTTTAGAAATACTGCTGTGTCAAATAAAACTTTACTTTTTTCCCTCTGCAAAACACTGTCAACCTTTAGACCTGGAATAAGCAAGTGTGTACTGTAGTATTTTAGCTCTTACACTGTAATGAAGTCATTTTCATTTGCAAAAGAGTGTTTTCAGAGTCACTGTATGTACTGTATAATTTATATAAAGTTCTAGAAAATTGCATTATAAAAAAATTGACATCCCACTTAAAAATATTATCATCAGCTGTAGAAATCACTGGTATTAAGTGGCTATGTGCAATGCATATATTTGTTATGTATCCTGTCATACCCTTTTTGATAGTGATAGGTTAGGACATTTTGTTAAATTAGATGCAACACTAATGAATGTTTTTGTATATTTTATTTATTCCATGTCCATGTTGGTTGTTTACTCTCATCTGCATATTTGTATAATATTGATGTAAAGCACTTTAAATTGGCAGCCCTAACTACTGAAATGTGGATTAAATGATCCTGTTTGAGAGTTGGTCTTCATTTCATCAATTTCCATAACAATGAACTACATTTGCATCTGTGTAAGTCCCAAAGAACAACATGACATTGATATCAAAATCTTAGTTTGAATGTACCTGTGCATATTTCCATGAAAATAACTGTATCATTATGACCATATGGACTAGAAATGTATTCATTTATTTATTTGTGTGTTTAGGCTGATGGGATAAAAAGCCTAGCAAATAGCCAAACAGCAGAAATGTTACAAATAAAACTTACTAGATGTTTACGATTTTATTAGAGGTCGGGGGCCCGTTCTTCGTACGTCGCTAACTCAGTTAACGTTAGCTGGATTTGATTGTTGATGATTTGGCCTGATCTTGGATTGGTTGGTTCTTCGAAGCTCATCCTGGAGTTGCTGTCATCATAGCAATAGGTCCATAAACTTAAACCTGCTCGGGAGCAGGCTTATTTCATGTAAACAGGATTAGATCGCATCTTTTTAAGCAGAATTGATACTTAAAATCTGTCCTCTATCACCGCTACTTTATTACAAGAGTACCCTACTAATCCAGGGACAATAATTTAAAATAATAATCATTTAAAAATTAATTTAAAGATAATATAATAATGTTGTGTAGTCTTTATAGACACAGCCAGTTTTACACACTGAAAGATTTATTCGTCATAAAATTATTACTTCATAATTGTATTCGAGTCTTACACACATGCTATACAGATAATGTAGAGTCGTGCATTCATTTGAGTGATGACAGGTATTATGGGAGTGGTTTGATGGAGCGCAGGAGATGCAGATAACATGATCTTGACCCTTAAGGAACTTTAATTAATGCTGTCACGTAACAAATCTGTTCAAATATAAAATTAAATGAATTGCTAATTACTACATTGAAATAAAAATGTAAAGCCTGTACAAATATTAGAAATCGTGAATATAAATAGCCTAATTGGGAATCATGTAAAGAATTAAAATAAAATAAAAAAAAGTGCAAATTTAATTTATCTATTACAGGGTTCCTCAAATCTTGCCCTAGAGGGCCAATGCGCTGCAGAGTTTAGCTCCAACCCTGATCAAAGTCACTTACCTGTGATTTTCTAATGATCCCGAACACATTGATTAGCATGCTCAGGTGTGTTTGATTAGGGTTAGAGCTAAACTCTGCAGGAAAGTGGATCTCGTGGGCCAGATTTGAGGATCATAAGCGACGTACGAAGAACGGGCCCCAGCTGTCAACTCATATCCGTATTTTATTTTTATTTATCAAAACCAGCCAAACGATGTAAAGGATGTTAGCATTGTTGAATGTAAATGCAAATTATATTTGGTTTTGATTTTCAAAGATGGATCATGGTTGTAAAAAAAAAAAACTGCACGTGGTTACAAAATTACAACATGTCATCATCCCCAAACTTTTATTTTTTAAATTCCTGTTTTTTGTATCGATCCGTTCCAAAGAACCGATTTGTGGAAATGACTCGGACTTCCCATCACTGGTCCACTAATAAAACTGAATGCAAATTGGATCCGATTATCTGGAAAGAATGTACCGTTAACTTTTTGTTTAATCAATTCAACAACAAATTTATGAATGGTATACATTGATAAATCTAATCTGGTTACAGGAGATCTTGTCGATGCCGTGTATTTTTTCCCAGATGGATATTAACAATTCAAAAAGGGGGGTCTCTGCCAGAACTAATACAGTGCATCAAATGCTGCAGTCATTTCCACTGTCCATTTTGTGATGCTTCAGTTTTCCAACCAACACGGTTGGCAAAAGTGCAAACGCATCTGCAGGCACATTTCAATAGATCGGTCCAGCATGAAGGTAATATTTGCAGTGTGTGCATGTTTTATTTTATTAATTGGTTTATTTGTACAGGCCATCATTCATGGCCTTTGCGAGCTGCAGGGCTTGTCTTGGCAGGAGGCTGAAGAGATGTTCCTCCAGGGCCCCACTTATCAAGGTATGTTTTCAATTTTTGTTTGTACAAAAACTGTTGGATTTTTGTGTTACACAACATTTTTGACAACAGCATTTATCTTTTCTTTTAGTGAAGTTGAGTTGCGCCAGAGAAACAAGATGGCGGAGAGTGCGGAATTGAAGGTAAAGTGTAACCCGCAAATTACGTTCAATACAGCCTTTATACAAGACCTGTTCGGCAATGTTTTGCGTCCGACCTGTTCCTGCGATTGACCTTTGAACGAAGCGCCGTTCCGTATTTGATTTAAACGCGCTTTATGAGCAGTTTTGAGTCCGGTTAAACGAACAGTGTTATTGTTGTGATGGATCCAGCTAGCTGCCAGCTAAACCGCACATCTGTCTGCCTGCTCGTGTGAAATTAGCTCTCTTCCATCTGAATTAAGATATTAATATTGCTAATTGTTGTTTTAACGTTTAAATGAAGCGATTAAATGGTCCATGGAGCGTCAGAGGAGTCGGCCATAAGTGTGAAGCAGCATGTGGGTGGTGCGTAGGCTGCTAACAGCCTGGAGATTCGGTACTTTGACAGTTAGGACTTATGTAAACCATTTATAAAAACAGACAACTGCTCAGTCTCATCATGACCTGGATATCTGACAACCAAGTGTGAATTTTGGGCATCATAGACACGTTTGAACCTTTGAATCGAGTATGTGACGTCCAAAAATGCTGTCTCTGTTTACACAGCAACAGATTTTGATGCAAACAATCGACCACGGCCTGTTTCTTTTAGTTTCACTGTGATTTAGTAGAAAGGTTGTTTAAAGTTGGTGTGTGTTTAGCTGCTACATAGGTGATGCTGTGAGATTGTTTGTCCTGCATTGAGACAATATGTGAAGACATTTGAATGTCTTCTGTCATTGTTGTTGTTTATTTTGATGTGATTTGATTGTGCTTGATTGTCCCACACTTACGTTTTCTTGTTTTAATCATGATGTGGATTCCTAGTGATATTAAAATTAATTTGGTCAGCTATTTGTTGTTGTATTATAATGTTATTTCTTATGGAGAGGAACATGTAGACCTCTACTGGCTCTGATTCTGTCACTTAGACCGTATACTGTCAAAAGTAGTTAGTTAATTTTAAAGAGTTTATGGATCAGACCATTTGGCAACAGTCTTTTCCAAAAAGAGAAGACGAGGCATGATAACATGCCTCCTTATGTAGTAGATTTTTATTTTTCATAGAATTAGTAGCTTTATTTGGCAATGACACATTGTACCAGTATACTCTTGTTGGCAGTAACAAAACATCTATTTTGCAGAGAGCAAAATGACCTTTGCTGCTGATAATCCAAATAACTTTTTTTTTATTTTTTTTGTAAAACTGCTGTTATGTTTTAAGCTGTGCGTTTTGGATTTGTCATTGTAGGGGGCATTTCCTGTTGTTTTTGCAAACAATGACACAAACAATGAGCCAAAGATTTAGTTGGAGTACCAACTTGCTACATAGGGACATTTTGCTGCCAGAATGTAAATCTAAAATATTTGGTATGCTAACAGACAGCATTGGCATTACAGACTGAAAATAATTGTCTTTAAATATGAATTTCAATTAAATGAATATGAAAGTGTAAAATGATGAAATATTGACATTCTCAGATGACATACTTTCGCCTTTTGACTCCAGAATCAGGAATGTTTTATTTGTTTTTTGTTCAATTACTGAACCTTTTGACCCACCACTGTCTGAAATAACTCCTCTAATAAAATCCTGTCTTAAGATGATGATCAAATGTACACCTGTTGTAGTACTTCTAATTATGGTATGTTAATGTGAAATTTTAATACTAGCTTTTACAGTTGCATTGCAAACCTGTATCATAATGTTTGATGTATTAGTCAAAGCAAAAATATGATAGTTTAAACCACTTCCTGGTGCTTAATGAAAGTGGTGATTTTAAACATGAATTAAAAAGTAATTTTCTCTTATCATTTTGTAAATTGTTGGGGATGTGGAGGTAGTTCATTATCAATACTTCATCCTAATTTTAATTATCAATTATAGTTTGATTTATTTCATTGTTATTGAGCATCAGTGCATTTGTGGGTTATGCAGAAAGGAAGCCTGCTTTATGCAGGTATCAAAATTACATCCTTTCAGTGAAGTGCTTCCTATGGTTAAGTTATGTCTTTGTCATAACTGAGTCAAGGCTTGTGATAACTAGTGCTGGGCGGTATACCGGTTCATACCGAATACCGGTGTTTATTTTTGTTATGATATGAATTTTTAAAATACCGCAATACCGGTGTATGTTGTTTAAACAATGTTCGGAATGCGACACTGTTTGAAAGGGGTCCCTTTTCACTGGTGCACTGTGGTGAGGGAACAGCTGTATGTGTTACTAAGCGTGAAAGTTCCGAAACTGAAGCTGTAGAAATAGAACGTCATGACACAGAAGAACTCATCCACAATATCCACATTGACCGCCGCAAATATCCACCGCCCCCTGCCATCAGCTCCCGCGTCTCACACACACGAGCGCGACTTTAGCACTAGATTTAGCAGAAACCGGTATAATTTTGAAAAATATTGTGATATAAATTTTTGGTCATACCGCCCAGCACTAATGATAACCACACTCATTGAAACTAAATCAGTAACCTTACTGTTAATTCAAGCAGTTGTTTTATTAAATGCACCTTTTCTGAGAAGTAGTGTACTATTTAGACTGTTCTTAATTCAGAGATCAGACAATAGAACAGAGCCTGCTATTGTTTTGCTTTGATGTTTTTGGAAGTAGTGCTGGAATTATCTAAGAGCCTAAAGAGATATTCTGTCATTATTTACTCACCCTCATGTTGTTCTAAACCTGTATGCTGTTTGTCTTTTATGGTGCACAAAAGAGAAATTCTGAAGTCTGTGCTAGTCACTCACTCTTCATAATGAGTGGGTACTAAAGCTTTCTAGATTAAATTTCTGTTTGTTTTTTTCCCTCTCAAAGTTCTATAAAATTTGTAGAGTCCTGGCATGTAGACCATTCCCGATCCCACCGATCCTGTGGAAACAGATGCCAACAAATATAACTTGGAAGAATGTATCAGTTTTCTAAGAAAATTTCTGTCTGAGCACAAATTATTGTTAGGGCTGGGTATCGAGTTCAATACTTTTTAGGCACCGACCGAATTGCCTCGATACCATCGAGTATCGAGAAACGTCTCGTCGTTCGGTAGCAAATTTCGATACCTAAGGGGTTAATCTCATCAACCGTCAGTGAGCCAATAAGCCTGCAGCACTAGGTGTGCTCGATTAGAAGCGGCGCAGATCGACCAGTGTTTGACATCCGCGAGATCGATGCGAAAACGTACGGAGCAGTCTGCTCGTGGTACTGTAATACACCGATAGGTCTGCACAGTCGGTCCGCGTCACACTCAGAGATGTGGCTCACGCGTGAGGATTTAGTGTGAATGCGTCCCAGCCCCCGTAGCTGTAAGGCTACATTTACACTGGTGCGTTTTTGTTTTAAAATGAAAACGATCCTCGTCATACTGGCGTTTCCACTGTGTTTCAAGCTGGCTTTCCACTATCCGACAAATGACAGACCGAAAGTCATCCATTTCCAATGGAGAGTAGCGCGGGAGCTGCGTGGAGTTCCAATCATATGCAGATGTCCGTTCATACTACAAGACTGGAAGCGCGTGTTACGTGACCATTCATGCACACTGTAGCATCATGCGACATAAGACCAGGGTTTAAAATGGGCCGGGGGCCGTCTGGGGCTGAGCCCCGGCACATAGACCCCAGGGCTTGACATTAACGCGTCATTAACGCCAGACAAGTAACATGATTAAAACATCAGTAACCAAAAATAACTATGTAAACACCAAAACGCAAGTATTATTCTGATTTTATTACATTTAGAGTAAGTGGCAAATAGTGGATATAGCTACTGTATATAATGCATCTATTGACAGTATAAGGTTGCGCTGCTGAGGCGAGGCTCACGCAGCCTCTCCAGGAGAAATCAAAACGCGCAACACTAAGAAACTCAGCATCCTGAGGTAAAAATTCAAAATGGAAAGTTTTTATATTTAAAATACAGTTTTCACCATTACGACTGTTTAATAGTTCTATAAACAGTTCAATAAGCAAATACAATAATATTAGGTCACCTACATTTTAGGTGGAAACAGCGCATCTCACAGCAACCAGCCGATTCATTGC
>NW_015539907.1:2568524-2597885 GCF_001515605.1 Sinocyclocheilus anshuiensis
ATAAATATTGAATAAAATGAGAATATTGCTTCAGAATAAATCATATTTGCAAAAAAAAATAAAAAATAAACACACACACACACACACACACATATATATATATATATAAGCTCGATACCATAGAGCCCCCCCACATAACAAATCCCAATTTAACTCCTGCATAAGGCAATAAATAAGATTTATATTCCGCTTTTACTCAAAACTCACTTTAAACCACCATCGAGTGTTTGTAATAACAATTCCAATTGCCGTGTGTGTTTTGGCCATGTATTGTTGCTGAAATTAAATATGTTTAGAGCAGCGATCATGGAAGAGAGAGCACAGGCAGACAGCGCTAGAAACTGCTAATGCTCATCAGTAAATCAGTGGAAAATTAATAGAAATTATGATTCTGTCTGAGCTATGCGTTTTAAAACGAACACGCACTAGTGTAAATGTAGCTAACAGATGTGTAAACTGAAGACTATTTGAGCTTTATTAAAACTATTTGCACTGATTTTTTGTTAGTTACATTTTGTTCCCTTGTGCAGAGTCTTTGAGTCTGTATAAACATCAACAAGCTGAAAAATAAAACCAAAGTTTTTTTTTTAGATAATGTAAATCTTGTTAATATAGATTTCATAAAATTGGTATCGAAAAAAGTATCGTTCAGGAACCGGTATCGAAGTCAAGGTATCGTATCGGTATGGAAAATTTTTGAACGATACCCAGCCCTAATTATTGTAATGGCTATTAAACAGTGGATCATGTATTAAAGTATAGCAACCTGCAGGGTTCCCTCGGCCATGTAAACCCATGAAATAACAGGGAACTTTCATTTCTAAGCTTGAAATGAAATGAAAATCTAAAGTCATGTAAATTTATATAAGTCAAGTCACCTTTATAGCATTTTATACAATATTGATAGTTTCAAAGCAGCTTCACGGTAATAAACAGGAAAATAACACTATTAATGTTACAAAGTTATTCACTTATGAAATGAATACAATTTCAGCTGCAAAGCATATCTGAAAAGACAAGTGTCATTATTCAACTCAATAACTCTCAATGTTGCAAAGTTCATTAATCACCAGATCTATCTAGAGGATGAGTCAAATTATTCATTTGAGGGCCCTTTTAATATGTTAGTTAAATGCAGTCTTTTTTTCTAATACGGGGTGGCCAACATTGATCCTGGAGAGCCACAGTCCTGCAGAATTTCGCTCCAACCCTAATCAAAAAACACCTGAATAAGCTAATCAAGGTCTAAGCCTTACTGCAAAGCTAAAAGCAGGTGAGTTTTTATCAAGGTTGGAGCACAAATCTGCAGGACTCTGGCTCTCCAGGACCGACTTTGTTCTAATATTTTCCTGCAAGGCGTCTTTTTCTTTATAAATTTATAATCTCTCACTGTGGATTAAAAGTTAGAAGAACTTTTTTCATGACCTGTGGTACTTGTTTTCTAGCTGCTAGTTGATTTAGTGAAAGTGAAGTGACGTGTGGCCAAGTATGGTGACCCATACTCGGAATTTGTGCTCTGCATTTAACCCATCCAAGTATGGTGACCCATACTAGGAATTTGTGCTCTTTATTTAACCCATCCAAGTGCACACACACACACACACCTGGGGAGCAGTTGGGGGTTCGGTGCCTTGCTCAAGGGTCTGACCTCAGTCGTGGTATTGAAGGCGGTCGTTAAAAAGAAAAACCACCTGGCGCTGCGTGTTCAGCTCCACCAGACTAAATCCGTGGTCTCCTAAAGATCCAGAATGGAATAGAGCATCCGCATTCTATATTTAAATCCTTTCACACACCTTGCTCATCTTTCGCATGGTCATTTTTGAACTCGCCGCAACTGACACGAAGAAAACACATGTGAGGTCTGAGGTAAAAATGTAGTTTCCGCCCAGATAAACTTTTAGGAGCTGTACCGTTTAGTTGACTAGTCGACTAGATCCGCACATCCCTAATATATATATATATATATATATATATATATATATATAAAACAGAAAACAGTTATTTTAAATTGTAATAATATTTCACACAATATTACTGCCTTTATGAACATAAGACGCTTTATTTTTCCCTACCGACCTCAAACTTGTGCAGGTGGACTCAGCCTGTAGCTGTGAAAATTCATGAGGTTTAGGATTCCTTAGAATCGCATGAAGATGCCTGCTTGCTTAATCATCTGGAAGGTTTTTGCACAGCTCAGGGTCCACTTCCTATTCCTTTGTCTTCACAGGGTTATTAGGCCCTCATGAAGAGAATGAGCTCATCCTAATAAACCGTTTACTTAAGTGTTTGCTCCTTTCTCCCTGATCTCTCAGCTCCCTGTTGACTAGGGGCTTCAACTGTTGACCAAGAGTCCAGACTTTCAGACAGGTTGTGGGATATTCATTTGCTTTTAGAAGTATGAAAGAAAAACTTTCTGAAACCATGCTGGCTATGATTTACCAGAAAGATCAGGCTTTCCCATGGGTTCTTCTTGAATCACCAAACTTCTTGATCTCTTCTAGGTTTACACTGGGGGCCATTCCTCACTACAATAGGATGAGAGCAAGAGGTCTCATCATTTGTGTGCACCGGCAGTGAAGCCGTTTATTTGTGTTGAGAGGTGGGGTGGGTGGAAATTAATAAAGAGTGTTTGTGTCAGTATTTGTGTGAACAGTCCAGTTGGCACTTGGCAGTAAACTGGGGAGGGGACTCTGGTCTCTCCGAGGTGGAGAAATATGAGCCTCTGCTGGTCTGTGGTTCTCTTGTTTTCCCTGGAGCTGTGCTCCACTGCTTTTGTTATGAAAGCTCACTGGCCCAGGCTCAGGCTTGATCTTCCCTTCCCCCACTATTGCACCCTCCTCGCCTCTCTACTTGCCCATAGATTTTAATAGAATCCAAATGCCGGTACCACCAACACAGCCCTTTATAGTCTCAGAATATCCATGCACATGAGAAGTGGCTTTGATCCCACACATGTAGGTGTTAACGTTTACACATGTGGTCAAACGCTGTACATGAGGACCATCATAATTACAGGTCTGCGTCGCAAACAAAACAACACAATGCAAATGTTACAACCTAAAAATCCTTCAAAAACCTGACTTGATCTGCTTTTGGCAAACTGAACTGATTGTATACATGCCAAATTTTCTCAAGGAAAAAAAAAATCTCAACTAATGCTGTAAAATATACATGATGAGAGTCAATTGGTACTACATTACTATAATATTGAAGGTTCAATTTTTTTACAATAATAAAGTTATAGTTACATAATAATATTTCTACTTCAATTAGTTTTTTTTTTTTAAATATAAACATTTAAATGGTGGCTGTCATAACTTGATGGATTTATACAAACATAAATGAAACATTGAAGAACAGTAAAAATTATAATGAATATGTTATATGGTGCATATATTAAGCAAAATGCCCCTCTCTACAGTTTCTTTTTCTATCTGGCTGAGTTTATGGGCACCGAATATGTTTTTTCTGAGGTAAAGTTTGACGTTATGTGACATTGTTTACAAGCCGTTATATTGACGTCTTTGCGCAGCTGAAACACAGATTGAGCGATTACATGAGACAGGATCCGGATTGTAAAGTTCTTTCTTTTAACTTACCTTCGGATGTTTAGTCATGTTTATGTTGTGCTGAAACTGGTATTAATGTGGAGGAGATGATTCAGTTCACGTGCGCCTCGCACTGCCGCGTCTTTTGAACTGAGGAGCTACAGCGATCTGTCACTCCACATGAAACGGCGCCAAAACGGCATTTATACTGTAATACAATGGACAGTATTTGAAATCTGAGACTTTTGTTTCATATTAAAAGTACCAAAGCACAATGCTTATTGCAATTTATTGGATGAGAAGTACCCTTCAATGTTCTGTCCATTAACTGAAAAAAAAAACAGGCTAGACTAATTGATTCTTGGGATTTAAGAATCAATATCGTTCAGTAAAAATGAGAATCGATTAATATCGAGATATCGATATTTTTTACCCAGCTCTACTATTTTATTTCATAATTTCACAATATTACCGTCTTGGTGTGCTTTAATTAATATAAATGCAGCCTTGGTGAGCATAAGAGACTTCTTTAAAAAACATTTAAAAAAAATCTTTTGAATGGTTTATGTTGTTACTATTTATTACTATTTTTACCAACAAAAAAAAAAACAATTACTCAACTATTTACGCTATTTTACTCAACCATAGGTTGTTTCCTATGCAATGTGTATTATTTTTTCAACCTATGGAACGCACAAATAAAAAAACATTTTTTTTTGTTTTGTCGATTGCATAATTTAACTCCTGTTTCTTTATTTTTTTACAACAGCAAATGGTGATGAGCCTCCGTGTCTCAGAGCTTCAGGTTCTTCTAGGATATGCAGGCCGCAACAAACATGGAAGGAAGCACGAACTCTTGACCAAAGCTCTACATTTGTTGAAAGCCGGCTGTAGCCCTGCCGTGCAGATGAAGATCAAGGAGCTCTACCGCCGCCGCTTCCCCACAAAGATGGTGTCCCCGACAGACCTCTCCCTCCCTGGCATACACTCCACCACTGGAGGGGCTCCCGCAGGCCTGCCTGCCAGCCTGACACAGCTGGGATTCGATGGGCATGGCTCACCGTCTCTACTACCTGTCGCACTGCTTGGGCCGAAGCACGAGCTGGGCCTGTCCCATCTGGCCTCCACCCTTCACCCAGTCCATCCAGACGTCAAGCTCCAAAGGCTGCCATTCTACGATGTACTTGATGAGCTTATCAAGCCCACCAGTTTAGGTGAGTAATAGGAATGATCTCTAACAGCTGACTGTTTGATTATTAAGGTTGAATAGTGCTTCTACAGTAATGAATTTAGAAATGCAGCTTTTCAGAGATTGTATAGCATGGTAAAGCCATTTCCAAGAAATTTTGTCTCTAAAGTCATCTCCTTTGAAGCATCATTCTTTGTCCTGGATGAACATTAGCAGTTTTGTTAGCAGACTTTCTGATGCTATAGAGCAGGGGTTTTCAAACTGTGGGTCGCAGAGTGGGACAAGGTGGGTCGCACAAAGTCACTTGGCTACAGATAAATTTGCATTTCAATGACACACACACTCACACAGTTGAGTGTAGGGCTGCACGATATACCAACATTAATTACGAATTGCAATATTCTTAGTGAGATTTTTGAATAGCAATTAAGTCTGCGATTTAAAACATGCATTGCGTGTTTTAAATAAAAAAATACTTTGTCTTTAAAGCGTTAACAGATTTTTTTTCTTTTGTTTAGTAGCCTATAATTTGGCCAAAATCTAGAAAATATGATGCTGTATTGGGCTGTGACAAGCGCAGCGGGTTAAGATACCAGATTTCTTCCTGGGGTTTTTTTCTTTCTTTTTTGAGTAGAAAACGCTTTACTTTATTACTATTATTAGGCTATTATTGTTATTGTTATTATTATTATTATTATTATAGGCAAAGGAAAAAGTTTAAAAAATAACATTATTAACCTGTATTTTTTTCTAGGCAAACTGGTTTCGGAACAATAATACAGAGGAATGCAGGAACAGAAACGTTAAAATATCGATTCTGCTCTGAGTGAACCGATTGGATTTTTTTTTTTTTTCGTTTTCAAGCCCTGATTAGGACAACCCACTATTACTAGTCGATTTTGAAAATCTGTATTTTTGTACATCCTTTAAAAGCAATGTAGGCCTCTTATGAAGACTTCACCTCCCCCACCTATACAAACATAAAGGTGCTCTTCAAGTGATTTATGGCTTATCAGATTGGACAAGGGCCACCTGTGCTATATTTAGTCGTCCAGCTCCTGCTAAGAATAAAAGGCCAATATCAATGGAAAGGATGTGTCACTAAGCACGGAGGCTGTGTTAAAGCCTTTTTGCTTTGATAGTTATCTTGTTAGCAGGTTTAAGTGTTATGTACTTTTTCTGATTTTGGTCTGTGAGATGTTCACATAACTAGCCTTAGTGTTCTCACTTCAGGACATTTATGATTATTATTATGTGGATTTTTTAAGTGCAAGCCTGTCATTTTATTCTTTAAAAGAAAATGAATGCCAAAGTAAACACTCAGAATATATGTATTTAGACAGTTATGCCAAACGGCATCAAAAATGAATTGCAATGAGTGCAGTTTGAATCAAATCTAGGGTCTTAACCAATGCTTAGCTCATTTTGGAGTGTGGAAGCAGATTACCTTATTTCAAGTTTCATTTTCTTACAAGCACTCTTATAGAGTTCAATTTATGTGCAGATTGCCATATAATAAGTGCTTTTTGCTATTTAAGGCAAAGAACCCTTTAACATCAAATTGCTTTTCAAGCAACTTTCAGGAAACAATGATCCTTCTCCCATATTGAGTTGAAGCCCCTAGGATTGAACATTCTTTCTAGGTCAATGTGATGAAAATGATTGGTGAATTTTGAGTTGTTTGAGCTAAGAGAGCAACCAGTGTTGATGGATCTTGTGCGCACCAGAGAATTGGCTCACTTCCTCTCCTTCCTCATGAGTACAGATTAATCATCTGCCAGCTTCTCACTGTTAAAGGGATAGTTCACCCAAAAATGAAAATTTGATGTTTATCTGCTTACCCCCAGGGCATCCGAGATGTAGGTGACTTTGTTTCTTCAGTAGAACACAAATTATGATTTTTAACTCCAACCATTGCAGTCTATCAGTCGTATAATGCATGGCAATGGTAACAAAATCTATGAGAATAAAAAAACATGCACAGACAAATCCAAATTAAACCCTGCGGCTCGTGACGACACATTGATGTCCTAAGACACGAAACGATCGGTTTGTGTGAGAAACCGAACAGTATTTATATAATTTTTTACCTCTAATTACACCACTATGTCCAACTGCCTTGAGCGCGCGCACGGAATCCGGTGCGTGAGGTGTTTACGCGCTCTGGCATAGTTTACGCAAACGCCGGAAGTGATCTCGCGCGCGTATACGTCACTCATTGTTTACACAGTGCACAGTCATTGCGGAAGTGTTCCCTGCCACTGTGAAGATCTAAAGATATTTAGACGTACAGGTCATCACAATGGAAGACGATTTTGATATATCAACAGACCACATGGATTTTTTTGCCCAACCGTATTTATTTGAACCAGAATACTCAGATCAAGAACTCAGAGAGATGGAGGAAGCATCTGCTGCAGCAGCACGTCTTCAAGCGTCAGAGAGACAGAGATCTCTTCAAAAGTGGTGGTGTTTTTGTAGTAAGTGTTGTGAGATGCCAACAGAAGTGGAGAGCATCTGTTGTCACGAATGGAACATAGCAATGCCACAACTACAAGACGCCGACGAGGACATTGCCGAGGGTGTCCCATCACACACCTGCCTGACTGAAGATCCAGACTTTTCTCCGCTGTTGAACCGCAGCGTTTTGCACGTTGTGTTTAGCTTGCCACGTATAAACTGGAGGCGACATCCAAGGCCAGAGGGACCCAATGGCACGCTGTCAATAGAGTGAGTAATGTGTTGCATTTCTAATATATTGCAACGATTACAGGGGTGCATATGAACAAATGAGTTGGATTGAACAATCCGGATAAGCGCAAGTAAGTACCATTTTGATTAGCCGTCGTACCTACAATGACTGTGCACTGTGTAAACAATGAGTGACGTATACGCGCGAGAGATCACTTCCGGCGCTTGCGTAAACTACGCCAGAGCGCGTACACGCCTCACGCACCGGATGCCAACAAACCGATCATTTCGTGTCTTAGGACATCAATGTGTCGTCACGAGCCACAGGGTTTAATTTGGATTTATCTGTGCATGTTTTTTTTACTTTCATAGATTTTGTTACCATTGCCATGCATTATACGACTGATAGACTGCAACGGTTGGAGTTAAAAATCATAATTTGTGTTCTACTGAAGAAACAAAGTCACCTACATCTTGGATGCCCTGGGGGTAAGCAGATAAACATCAAATTTTCATTTTTGGGTGAACTATCCCTTTAAACTCTCTCCACTTTTAAGTGGAATAGATTTTCCTCTTCACATGACTACTCAAGTGGTCATTGTGCAGAAAACGCACCCCTTATTTCAGTCTCTTTCATTGAGTTCAGCCACCTGTGTGTGCGGTTTGGAGCGCCTGTAGAGGTGCAGATAGAGCTTCCTCTTATCTCTCTCTCTTGCTCCTGAAACCCTTGCTTCATTTAAGGAGATTGGGTTATGTAACCCCAAGTTATTTTTAGCCATGTTGTAGAGTTTGGCTTTGAACTAAACTGCACAACCGTTTAAAGTAGTTCCACAGAAAAGGACCAGCAACCTTGTGTCTGTAACTGAGATGATGCTTTGTTATCGGTTTGAGATAATAACTTTACTTACTGTTGGTTGCTTGGTCAAGGATGCTGTCAAGAAATATGCAAATATATACTATATAACCAAAAGTATGTGGACCAGCAGAAATTATTTACATTACAAGGAAGCTGGTCCTCCCTAACAGTTTCCTCTTCAGTAAACACACCAGACTTACTAAAGCATTTCTTTAGGACTGTAAGGAACAGAAAAGCCCCTCTCCAAACATTTGCTACAAAGTTGGCAGCATACAGTTCTCTAAATGTCATTCGTATGCAGTACATATTTTCGAAATTGCTACATAAATGACTAGTTGGTAAGCTCCCTGAACTGATCTTTTTCGTAAGACAGTCACATTTAAATGGTAAACACATTGAATTCCTTGTTATTTGTATCCGTGTAATATGATTGTAGCAATGAAAATGTCTCACTAGCTTGGCTGACCTTTCCTTCACAGAGTTCTTCGAGTCTCATCACTGTCATTTTATCAATAGAGCGATGGGTTCTCCATCTTTTGTAATCGTCTCCTCTCTTTTTGTTTTACAGCCTCAGACAGCAGTCAGAGGTTTCAGGAAACATGTTTTGCATTTGCACTAACGCCTCAGCAGGTTCAACAGATTAGCAGTTCAATGTAAGTGTGGGGGGGGGTATTAAATTACATAGTTGGACAAGGTAACATGGTTCAAGTGCTTGAAATACTCTAACTAATTTTGAGCTTGTAATAAATTTGAACTAAAAAAGCTATTTCAGCCAGAACTGAAACCCTGCTGAATTTAAAATAGCTGTTTAGCAGTTTATCTTGTCTTCTTAGATATCTTCCTTTTGTTCTTACATAGCAGACAATAGTGCTAATCAAACGTGCCCAAGCGAGCGATCCTGTAGAATGTCTGGTATGCTTTTCTCTCCTAAGCTCTATCACATTCCTTTACTCCCACCCTCTTGTCTTGACAGGGACATCGCTGGGACCAAATGTGACTTCACCGTGCAAGTACAGCTAAGGTATGTTAAGACAACAGTTTCCCACAAAAGATCCTCAATGCTCAGCTGGACTGGAAACATGCAGCAAAATAATTATTTAAAGAGTTTTTTTACTTGCCACCATTGTTTAATGTTTTGTGTTATCACAAAATCTTATGATAATGTAAAACTTAGTGTTTACCATATAAAATAGCAAATTCTTTGCTATTGAAAGTGTTGTGCGGTTGGATATGTGTATTTGAATGTGTTGTATCTATTTTCTGATTTCCTGTGTTGAGGCTAACCTACCCCCATTTTCGTAGTTTTCTTTTGTTTGGGTTTCTGAGAGAGTCTTGGAAATCTTTCCCACACATTCCTAAAGGAATCTCAACACATATTTTTCAGGTTTTGCTTATCAGAGACAAGTTGTCCTCAGGAAGATCATTTCCCACCCAACCTATGTGTGAAAGTGAATGGAAAACCCTGTAACCTCCCTGTGAGTCTGGCTTTATTTTTGGTCACAAATCACCAGGAATCTTTCAGTCCATCTGCTAATGACAGACAAATTGTTTGAAACAATGATAAACAGTATACTCGCATTTAGTCATTTTGCAGACGCTTTTATCCAAAGCGACTTACAATTTCCTTACAATTTATGGTGTGAGGAAAATATTTCTATTACTATTATAACTATTATATTACTATTATAACAAAAAATATTTCAGATACAAACATTTATCTGTAGTTTATTGTTTTATGTGCTAAACTCAATGACGTTTTGTGGTTGTCCTCAGGGATATCTTCCCCCAACCAAAAATGGAGTGGAGCCAAAGCGGCCGAGCAGACCCATCAACATTACCTCCCTGGTTAGGTTGTCTACAACAGTTCCCAACACCATTGTTGTGTCATGGACGTCGGAAATCGGAAGGGTAATGAATGTAAATCTGTTTGAAATCTATTTCTTGATGGATTTAAAATTGAAAACCATCATCAGAATGTGTTTTAAATACTGTGTTGTCCATACAGAGTTACTCCATGGCAGTGTACCTGGTCCGACAACAGTCCTCCTCAGTTTTGCTACAGAGACTACGGTCAAAAGGCATTAGAAACCCAGACCACTCAAGAGCACTTAGTAAGTTAACTCTAGACTTATAACAGTTGGATTGAGCCTTTATATAGCTGAATGTCTTCCACTTCAAGTATTTTGGAACATTTTCGCTATTTTGTTTAATTAAGTGATTATCAAAATAAAATGTTTTTCCAATAACCTGTAAAGTTACAGAGCTTACTTGAGCTACCTGTTAGCAGTGTGTGGATATGATGGGAGATATTCAATGTTGTGAATCAAGTGATGTGATTGATTCCATGTTTTGTGCTTTGTCTTCAGTCAAAGAAAAGCTTACCGCCGACCCTGACAGTGAGATTGCCACCACCAGTCTGCGAGTCTCCTTGCTCTGTCCGGTGTGTAATGGACCCTCAACCCTGAATAAAGATTTTATTCTCTTCAAAGGGTTCTGTTAAACCTTTTAATGTTCCTTCGGATACAATTGCATTAATCATTTTGTCAGAAAAATTAAACTCTTTCTTTTCACCAAGGCCACTGAGCCCTGCTTATGACTCTCTGACTTCCCATATTGTGTTCTTTGTCAATTTAATTATTTTAAGCGATTGAGAATAAACCACAAGCTAGCAGTTTAGAAATAAGATACTACTGTATAGTCATCATTCAGTTATAAAATTTGAGAGCAATATGTGGCCATATAATGTATGCTGATATGTGTCTGAATCTGTGTGTGTGTAAATGAACAGCTCGGAAAGATGCGGTTGATGATTCCCTGTCGAGCGCTCACCTGCTCACACCTGCAGTGCTTTGATGCTACGCTCTACATCCAAATGAATGAGAAGAAACCCACCTGGGTGTGTCCGGTGTGCGACAAGAAAGCCCCATTTGAGCACCTAATTATTGATGGGTCAGTGCTGCTCTCACCTTTTATACCTGTGATTGTGGGCCATCTTAAATCTACAAACACTCCTGTAATTGTTTTTTGTTCTTTTTTTCTTTTCTTTTGAAGTACCAGTCATTTCCTGTGTATGAGCATTTATCACTAACATTCAAAAGTTTGGAGCTGGTAAAATTTTATTTTATTTTATTTTTTTAAGTATAGTAAAACATTATAAACATCTTTATTTTCTTTCTTCACACGTACTTACTTCAATTCAGTTTCAATTCACAATCAATTTAATGCATCCTTACTGGAAAAAGTGTATTATTTTCTTTAAAAAACAACAACTTTTGAACGTTAGTGTATGCCGGCAAATTGGGAAAAGTCTTGGGAAAGTTATGTGTGTGGTTTTTTTAAAGGTATGTTTGTTTCTGTATAGGTTGTTCATGGAGATCCTGAGCAGTTGTGTGGACTGTGATGAGATCCAGTTTAAGGAAGATGGTAATTGGGCTCCTATGAGATCCAAGAAGGTGGTACAGGAAGTGTCAGCCTCGTCAAATGGCATTGAAGGTATTACAACAAAGACTGTTATATTTGTTAGGAGTTATGGAGACAATAGACAGTTGTGTCTCAGTCCTGTAGTAAAAATTTTACACATTTGCACTAGGGGTGTAACGGTTCACAAAATTCACGGTTCGATACGACACAGTGGTGTCACGGTCCGGTTCGGTACGGGGGTATATTGGTTACGTCGCAATGTTGGAAATATTTCTGTTTTAAACCATGAAGGCGAGCCAATGGATATATCACACACGAGCAACGTGCAAACTTTGCGCAAGAGTTATGCCGGTGAACATCTTAATCTCAGTCAATTCACTATGCAGAAAGTAAAAACGGACTGACAGCGTGATGATGGAGCTTTCGGCATCTGACGCTGCATATTCTCTCAGAGATCTACTTCAACGTGCTGATAACGGTATATAGCTAACTGTTTTAATTTATTCCCTTAATATTTCTAATATTACATGGTGAAAAAAAATTAGAAGAAACATATTTCATGTTAAAACAGGTTGTTTTTGAAAGTCGGTGCTTGAAATAAAAGCTTTTTATTTCATAGATTTTTATTGATGACTTTTGATGATTGGTGTTAATATTTTAATTGTAAGCCTATAATTCATTGTATAATAGACCTGTTTTAAAATAAAACATTTTTTAAACATTTTAATCGGGGAGTAAATAGCCTAGTCTTTTGTTATCCTCGCAGCACGTCAGTTATTTGTTAATTATTGTGGGGCAAATTAATTGTAATTTTAATTTGATAATAAAAGTAACTTCATAATAGGCATTAAGGGCTGGGCGATATAGCTAAAAAATGTATCAACGATATGTTTCATATCGTTCGGTATTGATAATTATTGACATTTTTTATAACCTTTTTTAAAACAAAGCAATATACATTTTTTTTTTATTTAACCACTGTATTTTTAAATTAACCCAATTTATTGAGACAAACAACAAATATTTTTTGTTTTAACAGTCAAACACAAAATAAAAATTAAACAAATATCTCGTTTCTAATGTTTTATATGCAGATTAAATAGGTCTTAAGGAAACTTTAGGCTTGTTTCCCGAGGGCACAATGAGCAAAATAATGCAGCGCATTAAATTCAATGCAATGAGCAAAATAATGCTGCGCATTAAATTGTCAACGCAAGGAAAAACGTGCATTACGTCTAAATTAACTCATATAAATCAAATATAATTTCGTAAATTGCATAAACAATTATGTACAGAACAGCATCATGTATTTATGCATTGCTTAATACAAAGAGCCGAATCGCCCATCACACAGATTGCCTTTAAAAACATTAATTGTGGATTAAACCTCCACAAATTCGTGACGTGTTTTCTAAAAGTTTAAACTGTTTTAACTTTGCATGGTGAGATGCAAGTGCAGCAGTCATATTTGTCTGTCTAAAAAATGCTCTGAATTTGCGTTCTGTGTGAATGGCTTGGTTTCGGTTTTAACCTAATCAACATTTTCTACGCATTGAGCTACTATATTTCTCTAATATTTTGAATGAATAACGCAGCAGCGGCACGTCTCGTGGGCTAGACTACAAAACATTAAAATGCAACAACGTCACTTACATCATCATCACCGCATCTTGTGCTCCACTGATGACGCTACCTGAAGCACACCTAACATTTGATTGTACTATTTTTGCATTCAAATGCAAATGTTTATTTTAAATTTGACATATATATAAAAAATAAATAAATTCACAATCCCCTCATCACAGGCAGGCACAGCACTCAATTCAGCATGTGTTTGTGTGTGTTGTCTGCGGCACTCATAGAACATGCCTATATCATGCGCTATATCGAACATTTTTTCTATCGTTATAGAAGAAGGTGTACCGTCGATAAATATCGATACCGTTAATAAAAATAAGAATGTAACAGGCCTACATTAATTGGAAATGCCAAATATCTTAATATTGCCAACAATTTATGTTTTTGACAAGATCTCTGGCTATCGTCAATACAAGATCATCGTCTTTCGACGCAACCCAACCCAGCAAGGGGAGGTTATTGCAGGGCCTTTCGCAGTGCGTGTCCTGCGTGCCCATCCGCTAACGTTATGCCACTGGGCAGACACGTTGCCTGTTACATCATTTGGGCTACCTTGTTGAGCGCAGTGGCACTGAGAAGTCTCAGGTTACGCATGTAACCATGGTTCATTGAGAATAGGGAACGAGACGCTGCGTCCTCTAGAGGGCGCTAGGGGAACGCATTCAGCGTGACCGGTGTCTTAAGTATGAATGAAAAAACGACATTGACATTGGCAGGGTGTTTATTTTAAATTTGACATATATATAAAAAATAAATAAATTCACAATCCCCTCATCACAGGCAGGCACAGCACTCAATTCAGCATGTGTTTGTGTGTGTTGTCTGCGGCACTCATAGAACATGCCTATATCATGCGCTATATCGAACATTTTTTCTATCGTTATAGAAGAAGGTGTACCGTCGATAAATATCGATACCGTTAATAAAAATAAGAATGTAACAGGCCTACATTAATTGGAAATGCCAAATATCTTAATATTGCCAACAATTTATGTTTTTGACAATATCTCTGGCTATCGTCGATACAAGATCATCGTCTTTTGACGCAACCCAGCGAGGGGAAGTTATCGCGGGACCTTTCACAGTGCGTGTCCTGCGTGCCCGTCCGCTAACGTTACGCCACTGAGCAGACAGCACGTTGCAGTGGCACTGAGAACATTATATTTCACACACTTTAAGCTCTTTTATTTTCCAAATGTAATGGGACTAGTCCAACGGATCGAATCGTTCGGTTTGTAATGCGTACCGAACCGAAAGCCTCGTACAGAACGGTTCAATACGGATACGTGTATCGTTACACCCCTAATTTGCACGGTACAGTATTAAACATAGTAAGTACATGGTGATTCAAGGAGGTCTGTTTTTTATGCTTCTCTCTTGAAGACTCGTGTCGGTCAGTTATGTCAGACCACAGAAACAGTTCGTCCCACAGCAGCAGCAGTAGCAGTAAGAAAGTGGAGGTGATTGACCTGACACTGGACAGCTCCTCAGATGAGGAAGATAATGACGAACCTTCACCTAAAAGAGCCTGTCCATCTCTATCACCAACCTCCCCGCCTGTCAACAAAGGGTAAGAATTTATTTTTCATTTATTTTGAACAGTATATCTATTGTTTTAACATTTAAAACCCAACAAATGTTTTTGTAAAATGCTTTAAAAAGTAATATTTAATATTATGGTTTATTATAAATGGCAGTTTGATTTATATTTTGTCAAATAAATTCACGTTCAAGTGTGGTTTTATAATTGTTTTGATAATATTTGGAGCCATTGTATTTGTTACTTCAAATATTATTTTAATATCTGACTAGTTTTCCTAATTATTTTATGTTATATTTTGCTGCAGAGTGTTAAATCTGCATCATCAGGCATCTCCACTGGCACGAGCTCCCAGCATGCCAGCAATGGAGACAAACTACATCCCTCCCCCTCCTCCTCTCATCCAGGACTACCATCACTATTACCACACACCCAGTGAGCTCTCAGGTACTGTCATCATTTCAATAATAAAATATTTTATGTATTGTTCGTGCTGATTTGCCTGCGTTGTCACTACCGTTCAAAAGTTTGGGGTCTGTAACATTTTGAAAGAATTTGAATTGAAAATTCTTGCAAGGCTGCTTTTTAAAATCACAAATACAGTAAAAACAGTATTTTGAAATAGTATTACTATTTTAATACACTTTAAGATGGAATATATTTCTGTGATGGCAGAAATAATTCTAATTTGCTGATTTGGTGCTCGAAAAACATTTCTTATCAGTGTTGAAAACGGTTTGCTGCTTAATATTATTGTGAAACCATTTTTTTTTTTCAGGATTCTTTTAATAGAAAGTTCAGAAGAACAGCATGTATTTGAAATGGAAATCTTTTGGAAAGTTTTTGGAAAGGCTTTACTTCCACTTTTGATCAATTTAATGCATGCTTGCTAAATAAAAGTGTATTTCTTTTTAAAAAATGACTAACCCCAAACTTTTGAAGGATAGTGTAGTTGTCGCTGATTGTAATCCATTATTTGCTTTGCATAATTTAAACATATTATTTGTTCATGTAATTTTGTATATTCAATCTAGGATTTCAAAGTTAAAGGATTTTGAAAATTTGTTGTAATTAAAAATGTCAAAATATTTCGTAAAAAAAAATTATGCCAAACAACTTATTTTCTTGTTCTGCAGATCTGAATTTTTTCTCATTTTTACAAGGGGACAATCACCAGGTAGGTTCACCCTCTGATGCAGCAGCTAGAGGGCAGCATTGTGCTCAAACAAACTAAACTCTGTTTAACCACATCTGGTGCCAAACTAGATGGATTAGATGCACTAGGGCCTATATCTGACTGAGAGATAACATTTTTAATTAAACATCAGCATAGCCTTAAGTTGTTCATCTCTACTTCTCCACAGCATTATAACATGGTCATGGCCGCTGCCGCGGCAGCCTCGGCTTCTGCGTCAGCGTCAGAAGACCACGAGCTGCTGCTGAACCACTTCATGCCCTACGGTTCCTCTCAGCTCTTCCTGGAGCAGTCGGGGACGCCGGCGAGCAGCTCGCTAGTGCCAGCCAATGGCAGCGGGGGCAGCAGCAGCGGAAGCAGCAGCAGTCTGGTGTCCTCCAGCAGTCTGAGAGACAGCCACCCACACAGCAACGTGTCCCGCTCGCGCTCCGACGCTGCCGCCGCCGCTGCGTCCGTAATATACGGCTCCATCCCCGACGTCATTTCACTGGACTGACCACGCCGGGGGTCCCGCAATCGGACAAGCCTTTATCACAAACAACAGGAGGACGCGGAAGGAGCTTTGTGCACTTGTGGTCGGATTTAGATGTGAATAGAATGGAAGGTGGGGAGAAAAAAAAAGAGAACAAAGACTTTTGTAAAGAGAAGAATAAAATTGCTGTGTACAGAGAAGAAAAATCTATTTTCAGTTTTACTTTTGTATATAAACAATAGGACGCTGCCTACCCAGTGAGTGACTTCAGTTGGTATTTTCTCCATGGATACTGAAGATGTTTTTCACTGCTCTATGTTGTTCCTTGATTATCTTATTCTGTACCTTTTATACTTTTTGCTATTTTATTTCACTTCAAATAATTATTTCAGTCAAAGTAACAGAATGGCAGTCATCGTTATCATTTTATTTTCTTTCCCTCAGCCATTGTTTGATCAGCGAGGGAACATCAAGTTATTTAATGCCATTATCCTGTGCAGGTAATTTATTATTGCTTTTAAGTTATGTAGGATGTATGCTGTACAGAAGCATTCCCTTATGCCAATACAGAATCTAGCCACGACATGCTTGAAGAGTTCGACAGAGGTCACGTCTTATTCCAGTTGCACATTCTTTCTCATCCATCACCACATTAAGTATGTAAGAAGTGGAGTTTGGTTTCAGTGCCCAGATTTGCTGGTTAGTACCTGAGGTAAACTCTTGTACTTTTTTGATGTTGTTTGTCTGAACTAAACCTCAAAAGACGAGGTGTGGTTTGCAAAAACAGCGCTGAGGGTATCAGACGCTATAGCATACCTCATTTAGTTTGTTGCAGATATGACAGAAAAATAACCAGAACGATGTTGCAGTAGCCGTAGTGCAGATGTTAATTATTTCCTCAAGACAGGAACCTTACAGAAGTGTAATATCCCTCGCCAGCAGACCTTAGGATCCCAATTTGGTCCCAAGATTCCAGCTATCGAACACCAGTTGACAGCTTTGTGTAAAAATGGCTAAACGCACTTGCCATTTCCATTTGGTGTCGTTATTCCATTTTAAATGTCGAGAACGCCATGTATGAAATGTCATTTTCTCGAGGTCTGTGTGGTTTGGGCTTCAGGTGGGCTACAATTTATAGATTTTCAAAGTGTGCTTGGAAGATGACCTTATTGCAACAATCTGTGCTGTCTGTTTTCGTCTGTTTAAAATTGAATTTATTTATTTTATCTATATATTATATTTTTACTATTTGTTTGATCACGCATTACTTTCATGCATTTATTTCGTAATTATTTCAAGAGCTCTTAACACTTGCTTTGCATTGTACAAGTAGCTAATTACATGTCCTTGTCTCTCTTTCTCTCATATTTGTACTATATGAGACATCTGAGGCACTAATTCCACAATCATACTTGCTGTCACATTCAACTTTGGTTGAAATTAAACAGGATAAAAGCCAGCTGCGTGTGCACATCCTCTAGCTGCATTGTAATGTGACATCTGTTTGTCATTGATTCTCGTGCATTAAAAAAAAAGGTTGTGGAACAGCTAATGTTAGGCCTGGATGAACATTAGCACACTTTTAATCTCTTGATGACAGCCAGTACACAAAAGAGTCCACTAACCTTTCTAAATGAGTGATTTTTGTCTTTCTAAATGAGTGATTTGCAAATTAACAATTGGATTGATGAACCCATGCTTGTTTAATTTATATATTTTTACCTTTGCACTGAGTTACTTGATAGCACACAAAATTGAGACAGCCGTCATTCTACACAAATCTCCCATTCGACATTGCACTGAAATCATACATTTCATGTGCCCACTGATCCGCTATGTCCTTGAAATATACCACTAGACAGTCAGTCTGTTATAGCTGTACCAGTAACTGGCAAGTATGAACTCTCTGCCTTAAGTTCTTCTCTTACAGTATGGTACTCTATGAGAGAAATCATTATGTACAGGAAACCAATACCAGTTTGTACAAAATATATGAATTATTTATTATTTGAATTGGGATACATTGTTTACTTAATGAATGTTACTTGTTTATGTAGAGAGCGGTTTAGCTGTAATAAAACAAATACATTAAAATCTTTTCTATTTCTGTCTTATCTGTATTTTGGTCTTTTTGTTTGACCTCTGGTTGCAGAAAGAAGGTTACTTTCTATGCTTTTTTCAGGGTGTAATGAAACCAACTCTAACAATGAGAAAAAAAAAGGTTATTTCTTAGTTGTGCATTGGGTGAATTATTATTATTTTAAACTGTTAGAAATACATTACAGGTGCTAAATCACTATCACACAGAAATTAAAAATAGCCTATGTTTATAAAAAGGACAAAATTTAATAAAATGACTGTTCGCTTGGGGTTTTTGATTTGATTTGCGAAAAGCTGGTATTATTTAAATCGGTAGATTCTCTTGATTCATTTCATATTTATTAGCACCGAAGGTGCGTAGGCACGTATTGTATCCGTTGGCCGTCGCCGCCTCTTTCTTCTTCTGCTCGAGTCTATGGCAGGAAATTTATGAAATTTGGTACACTGATAGAGGACAGTCTCATCATTAACCACAGCAAATTTGGTGTCTCTAACTCAAACTCTCTAGCGCCACCACTTGTCCAAAGTTTCACTCATATTTATGCTAATAACTTTTGAACCATAAGGTCTAGAAGAAAAATTTGTTTTCTTCTGAATCCTTGGCTCATGGCAAAATTAAAAATTTGTAAGGTCAAGATTCTTCTGAATTTTTTTAATAGTTTGAAAAACCTCATTTTTTAAAAACCATCCTAGATAGTTTGTCTGATTTTCACCAAATTTGGCTCCGATTATCTTCAGACCATGCTGGCAAAAAGTTCTAGAATTCAAGTTCATCCATCAAACCGTTCTCAAATAACACATGAACGAATTCGACAAAGACCACGCAAAAATGGATGTGAGGCTATATCTCCACAACGGTATTGAGACCAAACTTGGTGTGTGTTATAATAACCATGACCTGAGGCTATCTGCACAGTTTCGGTGCAGTGCCACCTAGTGGTCAGGAGATATGAAAAAAGGCTATTTTTGCTAATAACTTCTGAATGGTTGGGCCACAAACTGGTCACAAAAATGGTCTCTTTAGATTTGGTGCAGCATGCCGAGTCGAACCATACCCAATTTTCCCATGTCAGCCATTTTGGGTGTCGGCCATTTTGGATTTTGTTGTAAAATGTTATATTTTACGAATGCATTGGCATATCATTACGAAACTCGACATGTGTCTTCAGCATCATGCCCTGATGGTACTGAAGAAGTTTCAGAGCAGTGCCACCTTGTGGTCAAAAGTTATAATTACATTTTTTTTAAATGATAACGTTTGAATAAATTGGCCTATTGTAATGAAACTTTATATTCTCAATATATTCTACGGGTCATGCCGAGAACATAGATACCAATTTTGCCATAGTCAGCCGAACTTCCGGTCCACCATTTTGTTGAAAACCTAATTTTTCGAACTCCTCCTAGACCGTTGGTCCAATTTTCACCAAATTTGACTCTTTGAATCTTCAGACCATGCTGGCAAAAAGTTAAGGATTTTGTGTTGATAGTACACAAAAGGTTATTGTTTACCGCATCACCGAATTTGCTGGAATATGATGCCAAATTGCATCTGAGGCTGTATCTCTGTAAAACTTTGACATATTGACACCGAACTTGTGCCATTGTCACCTTACACTGACCACGCCACATCAAAAGCGATTACAGCGCCGCTTATTGGTCAAAAGTGATAAACCATTCATTAACCATTAATAATGAAATTTCCCAAAATTCGAATAACTTTTGATTGCAGTAGCCTATTGTAATGAAACTGGTCTCAACACATTCCTTGGCTTATGCCAACAACATAGATACTAATTATGCCATAGTCGGCTGAACTTCCTGTCCGCTATTTTGATTTTTGTTCAAAACCTGCTTTTTTTTTTAACTCCTCCTAGACCGTTTGTCTAATTTTCACTGAAATTGAGTCAGATCATATTCAGACTGTGCTGACAAAAAGTTATGGATTTCGTGTTGATAGACAAAGTCGTTTTGGAGGCATTATGCCAGACAACGTCTGAGGCTGTATCTCTGCAAAGCTTTGGCATATTGGTACCAAACTTTGTATGTGCCATTGTCACCTCACACAGAACACACCACATTGATTTGATAACAGCGCCACCTATTGGTCAAAAGTGATAAGCCATTAAATCACATTACTAGTGGTTGTTTTTATGATTTTTCAGCCATTTTGAATAAAATCATCTTAAAATGGCTTCAGTTACTCATTGCTACAGTTGGTCTGATGCTTGCTGCCTTGCTTGCTTCTGCACTGCTTGGCCCCTTAATTGCTGCTTGCAGCTTTATTTATTATGAGTAATTGTTCATCACAAATGAACGCACAAAATCTACAACTATAGTAAGCACAAACACTTTTTATGCTATATTTATATATTATGTATTCATATAATATTTTTTATAATATTCATATAATATTTAATTATTAATAATAATTAAATTAATATTTATATATTTCTTTATTAAATATATAGAAATATATTTGATGTTTTATGAAAGTTTATGGACTAATTGTAGATTTCTAAACCACTTTCAAATGAATATGGGAATATTGTCAAAACCATACAAGGTTAAATCATAGATTTTTATTTTCAATTAAACTTTTAAATTAAAGATATATACACTAAACAGGGGTTCTCAACTCTGGCCCTCGATGTCCACTTTGCTGCAGAGTTTACCTCCAACCTTGGTCAAACTCTAGTGATCCTGAAGCCCTTGATGAGCTTGTTCAGGTGTGTTTGATTAGAGCTGTAGCTAAACTGCAGGAAAGTGGACCTCTAGGGCCAGAGTTGAGAAACCCTGCTGTAAGAAATCCGTAAAAATAGGGCAGATGTTTTACCTGTAATTTGAATTTTGTAGTGCATTGCGTTAGTTTTTTTTTTTTTTTTTACAATAGCGTTTTTTTCTGTGATATTCTTTTATTTCTATATAGGAGTACTTTCTGTTGAGGTTCATCCGAGTTTAGGTAACGAATAAACGCAGTAGCTTTTTAAACAGTTTTTGTGTTATATTTGTGCTGTCTATGTATAATCTAATCAAAATAAGTTTCCGTGCTTCATCGAATGGTGATACTGTGAATGTGCTCGAGAAGCTTACTGTTGCCATGATGGTTACATCGCTAACGCTGTTACTGTTCGCGAGCATCTCTTTACCGCCAGGAAAAATTATTGTAATCTAACTTTTGTGATCATTGAAATGTTTTGGAACCCCACTTGAAACGCAGATATAGTCAGACCTACTTATGCATATAAAGACGTACTTAAATCCCCTCCCACATTCCCAAGGGTTTAAACCCCCACAATTCCCACCAGCTGACATACATGTCAAAACTCTCCAACCAATCTTTGCTCAGCAAGGGCGGGTAATACCAAAACGTGTGTATCTATGGATATATATTAGTAGAAGAAGCGCACGGCTGGTGGGCTAACCGCTGAGAAAACCTCTTCTACACAGCTGAACGCTGGCTGAGCGCAGCTGGAACGCGCTATTGGATGCTTAACCATGGGTGACCCTTTCAACAGCAGCAGCAGGGTGTTTAACCGAACCCCTCAGGGTCATGTCACATTTGGAAATCTGGAGGACATAGACGTGACCGCGGACAGAAGCCCGGTCCTAAGGATCATGGTCTCAGTGGTGTACATCCTCGTGTGCGCAATAGGCTTAGTTGGGAATTCGCTCGTCCTTTTCGTCATGAGAGTGAAACACTGCAGACAGAGCACCACCATTAATGTGTTCATCATTAATTTAGCTGTCACAGACCTCCAGTTCGTCCTGACGTTGCCGTTTTGGGCGGTGGATACCGCTCTGGATTTCAGCTGGCCGTTTGGAGACGCCATGTGCAAGATCATACTGTCGGTCACTGTGATGAATATGTACGCCAGCGTCTTCTTCCTCACTGCTATGAGCATCACTCGATACTGCTCCGTGGCTTCAGCCACCAAGAACAGTGTCCGTCCCCCAACCTCCTGCTCTGTCAAATGGGTTTGCGCATTTTTGTGGGTCTTTGCTACCGTCGCCACCGCGCCAACGTCTATTTTCTCCACTGTGACCAACGTGGCTGGAGAGAAGCTCTGCTTACTGAAGTTTCCTGCCGGACATTATTGGCTTGCCTTTTATCATTTGCAAAAAATCCTGGTTGCTTTTGTTTTGCCCATGTTGATCCTTTCCGTGTCCTATTTGCTGCTTCTGAGATTTGTGAGAAAGCGAAATCTGAATAACAGTCATTCAAAGCGCAGGATTCATGTCACCAAATCTATCACAGTTGTGGTTCTTTCATTCTTTCTTTGCTGGATGCCGAACCACGCAATTACATTTTGGGGTGTTTTGGTAAAGTTGAACGTGATTCACTGGGATGAGGCGTATTATATTGTCCATACTTATGTGTTCCCCGTGACTGTTTGCTTAGCTCATACTAATAGTTGCTTAAATCCGTTTATATGTTGTCTTACGAGAAGGGCTTTGAGAAAGAAACTGAAAAATTGTTTGTCAAATATTGCCCCTTGGGTATTAAAGAGGTCTTTTCAGAAATCTGGAAGGCATGCATGAACCAATGCAACGATATTAAAATGAGAAAATAATAATTTATATGCAAAATATGTATATAGAATATGTATATATTTTCTCTCTTTTTTTGACACAATTTATTATAAAACGATGTATTATTATTATTACTACTACTAGCTACTACCAATAATACATTAGCCTACATTTAGTTGCATCAATAATTATTCTTTAGAGAGATTGAATTTATTGTCTAATATTAAAGAACAAATTAACGACTAAGCTGAAAATTTTGGGTCTTATATGGGTCATTATGGGTCTTTCTGTAATTTGTAAAAATGAAACAAATGTATGCATGTTTGAAAATGACTATTAAAACAACAACAGACTTGTCTTCTCAAAAATATTGTAAAACAGAAGCATATCCCCAGTTGTGAATAAGGTTGACATAATATGAATAAATCATTATTGATGTAGTCCACTTCTGAGCATATAGTTTCTGCTACATACAGCGGGTACAAGAAGTATTGAACACGTCACCATTTTTCTCAGTAAATATATTTCTAAAGGTGCTGTTGACATGAAATTTTCACCATAAAATGACTGTTCGCTTGGGGTTTTTGATTTGATTTGCGAAAAGCTGGTATTATTTAAATCGGTAGATTCTCTTGATTCATTTCATATTTATTAGCACCGAAGGTGCGTAGGCACGTATTGTATCCGTTGGCCGTCGCCGCCTCTTTCTTCTTCTGCTCGAGTCTATGGCAGGAAATTTATGAAATTTGGTACACTGATAGAGGACAGTCTCATCATTAACCACAGCAAATTTGGTGTCTCTAACTCAAACTCTCTAGCGCCACCACTTGTCCAAAGTTTCACTCATATTTATGCTAATAACTTTTGAACCATAAGGTCTAGAAGAAAAATTTGTTTTCTTCTGAATCCTTGGCTCATGGCAAAATTAAAAATTTGTAAGGTCAAGATTCTTCTGAATTTTTTTAATAGTTTGAAAAACCTCATTTTTTAAAAACCATCCTAGATAGTTTGTCTGATTTTCACCAAATTTGGCTCCGATTATCTTCAGACCATGCTGGCAAAAAGTTCTAGAATTCAAGTTCATCCATCAAACCGTTCTCAAATAACACATGAACGAATTCGACAAAGACCACGCAAAAATGGATGTGAGGCTATATCTCCACAACGGTATTGAGACCAAACTTGGTGTGTGTTATAATAACCATGACCTGAGGCTATCTGCACAGTTTCGGTGCAGTGCCACCTAGTGGTCAGGAGATATGAAAAAAGGCTATTTTTGCTAATAACTTCTGAATGGTTGGGCCACAAACTGGTCACAAAAATGGTCTCTTTAGATTTGGTGCAGCATGCCGAGTCGAACCATACCCAATTTTCCCATGTCAGCCATTTTGGGTGTCGGCCATTTTGGATTTTGTTGTAAAATGTTATATTTTACGAATGCATTGGCATATCATTACGAAACTCGACATGTGTCTTCAGCATCATGCCCTGATGGTACTGAAGAAGTTTCAGAGCAGTGCCACCTTGTGGTCAAAAGTTATAATTACATTTTTTTTAAATGATAACGTTTGAATAAATTGGCCTATTGTAATGAAACTTTATATTCTCAATATATTCTACGGGTCATGCCGAGAACATAGATACCAATTTTGCCATAGTCAGCCGAACTTCCGGTCCACCATTTTGTTGAAAACCTAATTTTTCGAACTCCTCCTAGACCGTTGGTCCAATTTTCACCAAATTTGACTCTTTGAATCTTCAGACCATGCTGGCAAAAAGTTAAGGATTTTGTGTTGATAGTACACAAAAGGTTATTGTTTACCGCATCACCGAATTTGCTGGAATATGATGCCAAATTGCATCTGAGGCTGTATCTCTGTAAAACTTTGACATATTGACACCGAACTTGTGCCATTGTCACCTTACACTGACCACGCCACATCAAAAGCGATTACAGCGCCGCTTATTGGTCAAAAGTGATAAACCATTCATTAACCATTAATAATGAAATTTCCCAAAATTCGAATAACTTTTGATTGCAGTAGCCTATTGTAATGAAACTGGTCTCAACACATTCCTTGGCTTATGCCAACAACATAGATACTAATTATGCCATAGTCGGCTGAACTTCCTGTCCGCTATTTTGATTTTTGTTCAAAACCTGCTTTTTTTTTTAACTCCTCCTAGACCGTTTGTCTAATTTTCACTGAAATTGAGTCAGATCATATTCAGACTGTGCTGACAAAAAGTTATGGATTTCGTGTTGATAGACAAAGTCGTTTTGGAGGCATTATGCCAGACAACGTCTGAGGCTGTATCTCTGCAAAGCTTTGGCATATTGGTACCAAACTTTGTATGTGCCATTGTCACCTCACACAGAACACACCACATTGATTTGATAACAGCGCCACCTATTGGTCAAAAGTGATAAGCCATTAAATCACATTACTAGTGGTTGTTTTTATGATTTTTCAGCCATTTTGAATAAAATCATCTTAAAATGGCTTCAGTTACTCATTGCTACAGTTGGTCTGATGCTTGCTGCCTTGCTTGCTTCTGCACTGCTTGGCCCCTTAATTGCTGCTTGCAGCTTTATTTATTATGAGTAATTGTTCATCACAAATGAACGCACAAAATCTACAACTATAGTAAGCACAAACACTTTTTATGCTATATTTATATATTATGTATTCATATAATATTTTTTATAATATTCATATAATATTTAATTATTAATAATAATTAAATTAATATTTATATATTTCTTTATTAAATATATAGAAATATATTTGATGTTTTATGAAAGTTTATGGACTAATTGTAGATTTCTAAACCACTTTCAAATGAATATGGGAATATTGTCAAAACCATACAAGGTTAAATCATAGATTTTTATTTTCAATTAAACTTTTAAATTAAAGATATATACACTAAACAGGGGTTCTCAACTCTGGCCCTCGATGTCCACTTTCCTGCAGAGTTTACCTCCAACCTTGGTCAAACTCTAGTGATCCTGAAGCCCTTGATGAGCTTGTTCAGGTGTGTTTGATTAGAGCTGTAGCTAAACTGCAGGAAAGTGGACCTCTAGGGCCAGAGTTGAGAAACCCTGCTGTAAGAAATCCGTAAAAATAGGGCAGATGTTTTACCTGTAATTTGAATTTTGTAGTGCATTGCGTTAGTTTTTTTTTTTTTTTTTACAATAGCGTTTTTTTCTGTGATATTCTTTTATTTCTATATAGGAGTACTTTCTGTTGAGGTTCATCCGAGTTTAGGTAACGAATAAACGCAGTAGCTTTTTAAACAGTTTTTGTGTTATATTTGTGCTGTCTATGTATAATCTAATCAAAATAAGTTTCCGTGCTTCATCGAATGGTGATACTGTGAATGTGCTCGAGAAGCTTACTGTTGCCATGATGGTTACATCGCTAACGCTGTTACTGTTCGCGAGCATCTCTTTACCGCCAGGAAAAATTATTGTAATCTAACTTTTGTGATCATTGAAATGTTTTGGAACCCCACTTGAAACGCAGATATAGTCAGACCTACTTATGCATATAAAGACGTACTTAAATCCCCTCCCACATTCCCAAGGGTTTAAACCCCCACAATTCCCACCAGCTGACATACATGTCAAAACTCTCCAACCAATCTTTGCTCAGCAAGGGCGGGTAATACCAAAACGTGTGTATCTATGGATATATATTAGTAGAAGAAGCGCACGGCTGGTGGGCTAACCGCTGAGAAAACCTCTTCTACACAGCTGAACGCTGGCTGAGCGCAGCTGGAACGCGCTATTGGATGCTTAACCATGGGTGACCCTTTCAACAGCAGCAGCAGGGTGTTTAACCGAACCCCTCAGGGTCATGTCACATTTGGAAATCTGGAGGACATAGACGTGACCGCGGACAGAAGCCCGGTCCTAAGGATCATGGTCTCAGTGGTGTACATCTCGTGTGCGCAATAGGCTTAGTTGGGAATTCGCTCGTCCTTTTCGTCATGAGAGTGAAACACTGCAGACAGAGCACCACCATTAATGTGTTCATCATTAATTTAGCTGTCACAGACCTCCAGTTCGTCCTGACGTTGCCGTTTTGGGCGGTGGATACCGCTCTGGATTTCAGCTGGCCGTTTGGAGACGCCATGTGCAAGATCATACTGTCGGTCACTGTGATGAATATGTACGCCAGCGTCTTCTTCCTCACTGCTATGAGCATCACTCGATACTGCTCCGTGGCTTCAGCCACCAAGAACAGTGTCCGTCCCCCAACCTCCTGCTCTGTCAAATGGGTTTGCGCATTTTTGTGGGTCGTTGCTACCGTCGCCACCGCGCCAACGTCTATTTTCTCCACTGTGACCAACGTGGCTGGAGAGAAGCTCTGCTTACTGAAGTTTCCTGCCGGACATTATTGGCTTGCCTTTTATCATTTGCAAAAAATCCTGGTTGCTTTTGTTTTGCCCATGTTGATCCTTTCCGTGTCCTATTTGCTGCTTCTGAGATTTGTGAGAAAGCGAAATCTGAATAACGTTCATTCAAAGCGCAGGATTCATGTCACCAAATCTATCACAGTTGTGGTTCTTTCATTCTTTCTTTGCTGGATGCCGAACCACGCAATTACATTTTGGGGTGTTTTGGTAAAGTTGAACGTGATTCACTGGGATGAGGCGTATTATATTGTCCATACTTATGTGTTCCCCGTGACTGTTTGCTTAGCTCATACTAATAGTTGCTTAAATCCGTTTATATGTTGTCTTACGAGAAGGGCTTTGAGAAAGAAACTGAAAAATTGTTTGTCAAATATTGCCCCTTGGGTATTAAAGAGGTCTTTTCAGAAATCTGGAAGGCATGCATGAACCAATGCAACGATATTAAAATGAGAAAATAATAATTTATATGCAAAATATGTATATAGAATATGTATATATTTTCTCTCTTTTTTTGACACAATTTATTATAAAACGATGTATTATTATTATTACTACTACTAGCTACTACCAATAATACATTAGCCTACATTTAGTTGCATCAATAATTATTCTTTAGAGAGATTGAATTTATTGTCTAATATTAAAGAACAAATTAACGACTAAGCTGAAAATTTTGGGTCTTATATGGGTCATTATGGGTCTTTCTGTAATTTGTAAAAATGAAACAAATGTATGCATGTTTGAAAATGACTATTAAAACAACAACAGACTTGTCTTCTCAAAAATATTGTAAAACAGAAGCATATCCCCAGTTGTGAATAAGGTTGACATAATATGAATAAATCATTATTGATGTAGTCCACTTCTGAGCATATAGTTTCTGCTACATACAGCGGGTACAAGAAGTATTGAACACGTCACCATTTTTCTCAGTAAATATATTTCTAAAGGTGCTGTTGACATGAAATTTTCACCAGATGTCGGTAACAACCCAAGTAATCCATACACACAAACAAAACAAATTTCAGAAATTCAGTTCTGCACCTTTAGAAATATTTTTACTGAGAAAAATGGTGACGTGTTCAACTGCACATCTGCTGACAGAAAGGCAATATCGTGAACATCACAAGAATTCCTTGTACCCCAAAACCCATTAAACAAATCTGTGTAACTGGACAAGAGTTTCCTAAGGAGGACATAGCAAATCATTTTAAAGAGGATGGACTTGCGACTCGACTCGGCATAATTAAAGAAGACTTGAGACTCGATTTAGACTTTGACAGCAATGACTCGAGACTTGACTTGGACTTGAGCCCTGTGACTCGGAAAGACTTTATAATCAGATCAAAGTCGTTATAGAGGCGTCCCTGCAGCGTTGCGCTTGTCTGGCAATAAACCAGAGACTACGTTCAGGGAGCGCTAGATATATAGGCTAGTATAAATTACTGGAGTAATAGCATAACTTACGACAAAAGAACAGAGATAATAATAAAAAATAAAAAAATTACATGATTCATCTAGCGATCTCCGCTCGTGAAAAGCGCTGCCCTGTCCGTTTGATCGCCGCCCAGCAGACACACGGAGCGGGCATGAGAAACGAGATGCGCGGCCGCGATCACTTCACTGGTGCTCGTCTCATCATCACTGTGACCGCTGCTGTTAAATATTCCTCACTTCTTCTGTTTGTCCGACACCGAGGTGCACCATGAGTGAATTATCCGCATCCCGCCACGACCCTCGCACTCTGCCAACTC
>NW_015539907.1:2598889-2601176 GCF_001515605.1 Sinocyclocheilus anshuiensis
ATCTCCGCTCGTGAAAAGCGCTGCCCTGTCCGTTTGATCGCCGCCCAGCAGACACACGGAGCGGGCATGAGAAACTTCACTGGTGCTTGCCTCATCATCACTGTGACCGCTGCTGTTAAATATTCCTCACTTCTTCTGTTTGTTCGACACCGAGGTGCACCATGAGTGACGGATACGCATCCAGGGCATCCCGCTCGATGTGCTTTGATTTTTATTTTTTTTATTTGTAATAAACACCTCTCTGAGACCTGTTTTTGTCAGATCTCAACTGTTTTTGTTCGATCAGTTACATATTTTATTTGCATGTGCATTTTATTGTATTTAAACCTCCATTAAGTTTAAAGTTAATCCATAATCGAGATTTAAATCTGAGTTTAAAGTTAATGCACATTAGGCCTACTGTCTGAAGTGAGCAAGCATCAATAGGCCTAATGATCATTTAAAATATCACTCGAAGAAGTGTTTCTTTCACAAAATGAGTATTGTATATATAAAACTATAAAATATTGGCTTCTCAATTTTTCTCCCTCTTGCAGGCACTCATGTCGCTTCCATTTCTTTCGGGATAAATGAATGAATTCACGTGTTGTAAATCAGTCTGTAGGCCAATAGCGCACACAGCCCCTAAATTTAGCGATCAACTATGCATATTATAAACTTACCATTTAACGTACAACATTTTTTTCTATTAAATGATTTTGTCTTTGATACTCTTATAAAGGATGGTAGCACAGCATTTTTGAATGATTGTCTTCATGAGTTTGTCTGCATCCATATTGCATGTTTCCTCTCTCTTGTAAAGTATATGTTGCAGCTGTTATTTCTATGAAATTGTGTTGTCTTTGCTATTCTGTTACTAATAAAATAGTTTATTTTTTTCACAATCATTTTGGCACAATCCCTAAACTGAATTTGAGTAGTTTTACTAAGGGCACCGATCTCACATGAAATTGAACTATGCCAAACATATTCTACCTGCCTTCCTGATATAAATTACTATGAATTTGATATGGTAATTATTAATACTGTGACTTGCAAAACAATGACTTGGTCCCACCTCTGATATATATATATATATATATATATATAAAATGACAAAAAATATAGCCTACAATCAAAAATAATTTCTCACAACTGTGAACATTTATATTTTACATTGCACATGTAAGACTGTAAGAGATGTGACTCAACACACAAATAACTATCCGAAAAATATCAATACATACTACTTAAAATTTAATACGGCTCTGAATGACAATCCGTAAGCAGTGCACACATTTCGTGACGCTCCGACAGGGTCTGCTGGTTAAATAGTGTTTATTATGGGAGTCACCTGACAGAGGCGCCAAAGAAACGCAGCGCGGCGCCTTCACCCTGTGTGAATTAAATCGGAGCTGGCAATGCCTGGATTTGATTTTCCAGCTATTTTTATTGTTTAATCTGTGAATGGCGCCTAAACAGGACCCTAAACCTAAATTTCAAGAAGGTAAGATTCGCTATAGGAAAGCTTTGTCTCCTCTAACGGAGTCCTCAGTTGTTCAGCGTATCCTCTCATTCAGCCGCGCAAAGGAAGCGGGCGCTGCCACCGCACAATGGCGCGTGTACACAAGATGTGTATAGAAAAGCAGTTTTAGCCGAGCAATGCTAACTGCTTTCTATGAATTGTGCAGATTTGTTTAGCAGCAGTCAAGCGCATGCACGACTGTTATATGTAGCAGTCTTTATACATGCACACAGCTGCGTGTTTCTGAAACAAAACATTAGCTGTTGTCAATGTAGCCCATTAGCTTGTAGCAGGCCTTGTTTACAGGAAGCTCCCGTTATTGCACTGAAGGCCTGGCGGGAATGGTTATATATTGCCATTCATAACATAATGCTAGGAATGTCCGTTTAGAGCTGTTTTAAATTATTTACGTAGCTAATGAGACGATAGAGGCTTCAACTCATTAAACAACCACTTGAAAGGTCCGGTTACTGAACGAAGCGTTGTTCGGAATCGAATCTTTTTGAATATGGTACAGTGACCGTCTAACTTAAATGATTAGTTCATGAATTAATTGCTTCGATTCAACAATTGATTCATTGAACAAATGGTCGTGTCTTTCGATTTTTAATTAATCGAAATTTATATCTATTTAATGAGCTGATAATAAACATGGAGAGATAACCGAGGATTTGACTGATAGGGCGAGTTTAATAGCTAAAATGTTAACAAATCAAACTTGGTTGTAAGACATTTATTTATATATATATATATATATATATATATATATATATATATATATAT
>NW_015539907.1:2601206-2612285 GCF_001515605.1 Sinocyclocheilus anshuiensis
TAAATAGCATTTTATTAAAACTTTTGAAAAACCATTTTAAGCCAAGACTTCATTTGGTATTATTTAATAGATATGCAAATTATGTTTCGATTTTAAATGAGCAGGCAGAAATTGGAAAATTACAATAAACACTTATATTAATGTATTTTTAAATAAATTAGTTTTGTGTGTTATGACTTGTTTTGTATGTATTTGCTAAAAATATACACAATAAACACATATGATCATGTGCTTATACACGGTTTCATATAATTAAATGCTTTCTTTATTTGCCTACCTGTGGAGGTCATTACACATTAATGTTTCTGATGTATTTCAGGTGAACGAGTGCTGTGCTTTCATGGGCCATTGCTATACGAAGCTAAGGTATCTGTCTGAATCATCCATGCCGTTTTGCATCCTTCAAAAGCCTGTTTGATATTTTTTGGTAGCAGTAACATGAAGGAAATTTCCTTTTTTTTTTTTTGTGTAAATGTAGTCCAAGTGTTTGATGTAGTGGTTTTGTAGATAAGGATTTATGCCTTTGATTTTGTTTTCTGTATTAAGTTGAATAAAATAGGCACAGCGGCCATTTAACCTTTTTTTTTTTTTTTTTTTTAATCTCAGAGTTTAAGATGTTTTGTCATCCTCATTTATTTTCATGTGAATTGGCTGTTTTCTTCCTCCCTGGTTGTGTTGTATTTTAATGTTCAACATGATTTAAATTGTATTAGTTATCTTAGAATTTTCGAACCGTCGTCTTCTGAACGATGATTTGGATGTTTATACATATTTTGTCTTTCCTCACAGTGTGTAAGAATCAATATCAAGGACAAACAAGTTAAATACTTTATTCATTACAGTGGATGGAATAAAAAGTAAGTTTAAAATCTATGTTATATAAGTTAAAATGGTTAATGTAGTTTCTGCCAATTACCATGTGATTTGGTCACCTAATTCTAAGAATGTGTATACAATGTGTTTCTAGCTGGGACGAATGGGTTCCTGAAAGCCGTGTGCTCAAATATGTGGACAGTAACCTGCAGAAACAGAAAGAGCTTCAGAAGGCAAACCAGTGAGTAATAAAGTTTAGAAACAACAAGTGACATAAAACAGATCTTTCAAAGAAATCAATTAATTAATGCACATAACGCTTCTATGTCCCTATTATTTTTTGTTATTCTAGTGGATCAAGAAATGGTTTATGCAATCTGTGATGCATGTCTATCTTTCGATGAGAAAAGGTTTAATGCAAAATATTGTTTTTCAGAGACCATTATGTTGAGGGAAGGATGAGGGGTGTCGCACCGAGCAAGAAAATCGCTGCTGTGCAGCAAAAAAATGTAGATGTGTGAGTGTTACTTTGTCAGCTTTTACGGTTTGAAGTGCCCTCAAATGAACTCTGCTTCTTGCCTCATTTAGATTTTTTAAAATGACCTGTCAAAACTGCAAACTCGTGTTTACTGGTGCATATTTAACCATATGCTTTCTATTCATGTCACTAGAAAAACAAAGAAGAACAAGCAAAAGTGTAAGTTCCTATTCCCTATGCAAATACTGATGTATTTTGACCTGCCAAAGCAGTTTGATTGAACCTTCTGAGTATAGATGTATTTTAATAACCATTTAAAGAGTTTCACAGTTAGTTTTTTTTGTATTTGTTGTATTTGTCAGAACGTTTAAGTAGTTGCAGATGCAATAAAATTCATACATTAATGTACATTATGTGGTTTGGAGTTATTGATTATTAACTGATAACAATCGCTTGTCTTGTTTGCTTCTCAGCACCAGGGGCTGGAGAGGGCACTAGCACTGGGGACATGCCTCACCCCCCACGCAAGAAGAGGGCACGTGTTGACCCAACTGTGGAGAGTGTATGTCAGTTCAAAGCCTGTTTTAATTATTCAGAGTCTCTCTGAGTTGGTGTTTTAACAGAAGTTAAAAGTGAGGCTGGTTTTGACTCCCAAACTGGTTTTGTATGCAGGAGGAGACTTTCATTAACCGAGTAGAAGTGAAGGTAAAAATTCCCGAAGAGTTAAAACCGTGGCTGGTAGATGACTGGGACCTGATCACTAGACAGAAGCAGGTAACAACAAACATCCTCCCATGCTTCATTCAACTTTATTGCATAATAAACTACAGAATGCTGTCTAAAGCAGCAACTAGACATAATTATATTGAACAATTTTTCCAATTGCACATTTGCAGAAAATTTCCTGGATATCTGTGTAAATTGGTCGTACAATTACATTTTGAGTTTTGAATTATTATGCTATGTTCACATTAGGGCTGCACGATTAATCGAATGCGATTGTCATGCGCATTTTGTTAGTAAAGCCAGTTCTGTAATCAGCAGTAAATCATCACGTGCTTTCAGATGGAGCAGCATTTACTACACAGAGCCGTAGTTAACGGACAAGTTACGCAAAAAAAGCACAGACGATTTTATTGCGCGATTATGAAATCGTTCGCGATAATGACAGCTGTTTGCATAGCTTCTCAGTGAACTACGGCTCTGTGTAGTAAATGCTGCTCCATCTGAAAGCACGTGAAAATACCACATTTAATAAAATTTTTACTCCAAACTCACTTCATAACATCAGTCGAGTGTTTGAAATAAATCCTTCTGTGAGATGATGTGACTTCTTATACAGAATAATGCACGCAACATATTTCATAATATTCTAAGCAGTGATAAAGGCATTGCATTATAAATATACTTTATTTTAATGAAAATTATAATAATAATAATAACTCAGATAAACCATATATTGTCATAATCGTGTGTTTATTAGTCACGTTGAATCAATAAAAGCAGTTAAATCTTCTGTTTATCCAGCTACCACTATAGGCATTTCCTGGGTTTCTTCTGCGAGGCATATTTGGAGTTTCAGGGCGAGAGCGCCCTCTGGCCTTTGGATGGAGATTTACTGCTGATCACAGAACCGTGCTTCACTGAAAGATACGCATGACAATTGCAGCTTCTGTCGAATCGCGATTTCGATTCCATTTCGATTTATTGTGCAGCCCTAGTTCACACCATGGTGTAATTAGTGTAATTGCTAGATGACAATCTGTGACGTTCTACTCTGAGCTGTTCGAGTTGAAGCCTGGCCTGCTTTCCTGATTCTGTCCCAATTCGCTTTCTGTATGCTCTCCACTGTATATATAATAAAGGCAAGAAATGCAAAAATAAATCTTTAAAATAAAATGAATTTGTAACTTGAGCAGTCAATAGACAAAACTACTATCCATCAGGGAAGCATTTGTTATGCAAATGGGTTATTAAGAAACATAGTTTATTTAGTAGGACATTAGATGTATTTAACTATGTGCTAGTCACATTTTGGTCTATTGTTTATTTTTTTACATTACTGCATTATTCAGACATTAACATTAGTCATTAGTTTTGTGCATTAGGGAACAGAAATATTACAAAGGTAACTACTGAACTACATTGGAAGTTTCAACAGTAGTTGAAAGTAGTTTCAGAGTTTACAGGTTGTAATTATGAGTTCTATGAAGACATGAACTATTTACAAGTCGGAATCTTGTAATTATGCTAATTCTGACACGGTGTGAACACGCCTTAATGTGCATTGTGAAAATATTTGTGGTTTTATTTCTTTTTTTTGTTTAGCTTTTTCACTTGCCTGCAAAAAAGAATGTAGATGATGTCCTTGAGGACTATGCAACTTACAAGAAATCAAGAGGAAACTCTGATAACAAGTATGTTTGTATGCCATATGATAGTTTTCTGAAAATAGTTTTCTTATCCAGTTAATTGGAATCACCTTTGTACAAATGACTCATTTGTTGTGTAAATCATCCCTGTTGTAGAAATTCACAAATAAGATGTAGAGACTAGTTTCTAAAGAGATACTTGATCTTTTCTCAGGGAATTTGCCGTGAATGAGGTCGTTGCTGGAATCCGCGAGTACTTCAATGTCATGTTGGGCACGCAGCTCCTCTACAAGTTTGAGAGGCCGCAGTATGCAGAGATCCTAGCAAACCATCCAGATACATCCATGTCGAAGATCTACGGAGCGCCACACCTGCTGAGGCTTTTTGGTATGAACTTAAATGCTAATTATATTTTGAAACTTAATTGTACCTTCAAAATCAGAGCAACCAGTCAATTTCAGATATTTTAGAAAAAAAAAACCTAAATGTAGGGATGTAACGATTACCGGTTTGATGATAAATCGTGATAAAATACCCCATGGTTAGTATTACCGTTTCATATTTTAATTATCACTATAACCGTATTCGATTACCGCGATTTGAACAACTGAGGATAAATAAATACTGTACTGGACAGGGCTCCAGAGTGCGACCAAATGGGCGCCTTTTGCGATAATTTTTTCTGCCCGTGCGACTAAATTTTGTGTGCGGTCGCACTGGTGCGACCACCGCATTGTTTAACTCATCAGCGCTGCATTTCTGTTGCATATGAGAAACATCAAAAGGCAAACGAAACCGCGCTACTCGTTTGAACTGCGCAGTGCTTATAGAGTGTAGAGCCTGGTTTATACTCGCCGCGTCAGCAGGAGCGTGAAGGTGCGAGCAGCAAAAATGAATCGAATATTGAGGAAACGATGGATGGTTTTCATGCTAAAGTAAATGACTGCTTCTTAAACCAAAGGTGAACATGCTGGTATTCTTGTGGGGGGGAAAACATGCGAGCACCGTCACCAACAGCAAGTTTAGTTTTACTTTTCTTTTTGTTTTCATTTTGAAAAGCTTGTTATCTTTGCTGTTTACCTCACGTTATGCTATGGAGGCTCTCTTTTTTTATTTATTTGATTCCTCAGTGTTTGCTAAATGTTCTGTAATTTATTAGTCTGTATATAATACAGCATGTGGTGTATATTAAGAATAACAATTAATCCATCTTTTGTTTTAGTCTTAAAAAGTGAAATATGTATAGATGTATGTAAGCAAATCAGACAATTATCTTTTCTTGTAAAACATGACACCAAGATCGCGAATTCAAAAGTGAAAGCATCCGAAGCCCGGCTTATAACATAGCTGAAGAGAAACTCCCTGTTCACAAAATTCAAATCACAAATAATACTGATGAAAAAGAAGGGGTTGAATGTTAACCACTTTCGTTTTCATGTAACTATAAACCACGATAAAAGTTCATCAGCATGCATTGATTAATCCCTAAAAATAAATCATGTGCTGGTGTGACCAACTGAGAAAGTTAGTCGCAAAAGTGCGACCAGTGGGAAGAATGAGTCTGGAGCCCTGAAGCATAAAACACAGTTTTATTACATTAGATATTTGATATTTACATTAGATATTTGAACATGCTATTAGATAAACTGTTGTCAGTCATGTTGTCATTTAAAATCCGGACATCATTGGCAATGTTATTGTTTTAGTTATGCAAACAAAAACCCATTTTATTTGTTGTTTGTTGATTTTAAATGTAAAACTTGGTGAAATTGTGTCAGTACTTTTTGAACATTTCCAGCACATTTGAACAATACCGTGATAATACTGCTAACTGTGATAATTTTAGTCACTATAATCGTGATAAGAAATTTTCATACCGTTACATCCCTAGTTAAATGTGAGCTTTGAATGCTACAAACTTGTTATAGGAAGATGCATAATAATCCATGCCCATAATCACATCCATAAAGCTTAATGTAATCATGAAAATATCGTGAATGAGTTCTGGGGGGATTTATCTCAGAGAATGTTTTAATTTACATTATTAGTAGTTTGGTGATTTATAGCCTCTTTTGTGTCCTCTGACAGTGAGAATTGGAGCAATGCTGGCCTACACACCTCTGGATGAGAAGAGTCTGGCCCTGCTTCTCAGCTACCTACAAGATTTTTTAAAGTAAGCAGAAATCTGTTTTAATATTTTGAATCTGTTTCGAGAATTTGAGCAACTTTCTGAGGCTGTCAGGTTAGTAATAAGACATTTTATGATGATCTTATATACTAGTTTTCAATGAAGCTGGCCTAATGTCAAGCCAAAGCGATGCAGATTATGAAAACTATTTAAGATCAATTTATTTAAAAATGGAACTTTATACATCACTTGCAGAAAGTAACTGACTTCTATGCTCAATTTAGGTATCTGGTGAAGAATTCATTGTCGTTGTTCAGTGCAAGCGACTATGAGGTTGCACCTCCGGAATATCATCGCAAAGCTGTCTGAGGGCAAAGCCAGTGAGGATGTTTGGTGCTTCTGATCCTCATTTTATTTTTGTTTTTTTAAATCCATTCATCAGTCTTGTGGAAGATCTTAGTGCCCACAACATCAGTCAATATTGATTCAGTACTTTAAGGATGATGTCTGGTATTCCAGATAAGGATTAAATCTCTTCAGAAAGCTGCTGGTAATTGCTCTAATTTTATTGATCCATTTTTTTTTGTTTATGTATTATTGATAAACAGAACCTGGTCATGTATAGTTGAAATGCTGCATCATTTGTTTGTTTTTTTACCCTTTTTTTTTTTCTTCTTCAAACATGTCAGTCAATAAATTGTTTTTCTCAGCTGTGACTGCTGGATTTTTTTCAACTACATGACTTGCCAATTTTCATAAAAAAAGTTTAATAGCTTTAACGATGGCTCATATCTTGACGTTAAAAGGAAAGCTTACGTAGCAATAGCAATTCAATGGTGTGCAGCAGATGCCATCACATTTGAAAATGTAGTCTTTGAAATGTCCAAGCCTGTTTTTAGTTCTTTGCTTGTTTCAATCTAATACATTTGGGAGGTTTGCACTGATAACTTTTGAGTATGTTGTCTTAAACATATTATGAAATTAAAAGAGCATGTTACTGTACTGATGAATATAATTTTTCAGCAGACTGCAAATGTTCAGAAACCACCCAGCAGCACTGGCTAACTTGAGTGTAGCTCAACTCCACCTAACATACTGCAGTGACCATTAAAACACTTGTAGAACTGCTTTTTGAGAAAAACAATGGCAAAGGCAATGGATACGCTCTATTTGGGCGGCTGCTGTTACATAGAACATATTTAAAGGGTGGAATGAATGAGGTCTTTCAAGAGGCTCATGTTTGTAACCGGTTTGTCTACTGGATTTGGCGAGTTCCCAGACTTGAGCTGGAGCCACTCAAACATAAAATTACACTTTACCACAAAGAACATAACCCTGGCGTTTAATGTATTGGAAGTAGGAGCAGCATCGGTATTATTCAGTCATTCTGTACTTCAACAAAGAAATGAATCTCCTTTTAATATGTTTAGAGGGCTGTTACACGATACCACAAAGAGAATGGGATTCGCAGGATGTGATTCATAACATACACAAGTGGCTCTTCCGTAAAGAAGCTGCAAAAAGCTTGGGTTGCAAGCACCAATTTGTGTTTCTTATCTTTCTTCTGTTTGGGCTTCAGAGACGGTAAATGAAAGAATTTGGAAGCCAAACCAATCAGGCACACACACACACACACACACACACACACACACACACACACACACACACACACACACTTTTTACAGACACTAGATGGCGCTATAATGGATCATTTATACTTTCATTAATAACTGGAACCTGAAAATTACTGGCCTTTATTTTGTTAGCGCAATGTCTTTAAAACCTGGTACGTATAGACAACAGGTCCGTGGTAGCACATATATCTAGGTGTTTCCACAAAAAGTGCAATATCATAAATACATGTTTATTTAAATCATATGATGAATTAAAAAATAAGCATACTTCCAACCAACCACTGATGACGCAACTGTGTTGACAAGTTTGCAAACAAGACTAGCTTGCTGACAGTATTACTCGAAGCTGTATCCAAAACAAACACTCATTGTCGAGCTGGTTTTGAAGGCATCTATCGAGTCTGTGGAATCTAGCCCACAAATCATGTGAATCAGCTTTTCTACGGTATGACCTTCATACGGAGACTCCCAGTGCACGCCGATTGGCTCATAGTTACACAGTTTTCCTGACGATTGGTTCATGGGAGTGCGTCAGGTCTCAATAGAGCCTGAACCTTGTAACCAAGGGGTGGAATGAAGTTTGCAGGCAAACTTTGACAAGAGACGCAAATTTGGGGATCTGGACAAGTGCACTGGACTTAGTTACTGTTACACTGGAACTATGAAAAGTTTAAAACAACGGCTTAAGAAAAACGAGGTAAACATTATACAAGTTTTACTGTTTCGAAAAGCTTGTCAAGACTTTGGACCAAGCCCATAATATGTCCTCAATCTGAGCGTGTGTAATAATGGGGCTGTGGGTGGTCAGTACGCGCATGGTTGTACTGTAAGTTGCATATTATGTTGCTGAACACCAGGAACGAATGGTTATGTTTATGTCTAAAGTGATAAGGACTCTACTACTCGTTTATCATATCTTCAGAAATTACGCAAAAGCTCAGTAGTTGATTTTATCGCTGCATTTCACCTATGCTTCTAGTAAAACATTTTGCGCATGAGTGAGACAATCAGAGATTGCTCTGTTGTTGCAATGGAATTCAACTGTAGAACCATTTCACAAATATTGTTTAAAATTTTATCATATTTCTTTAGGATGTGGTAGACTAAGGCTCTTTGAATAACAATTTTGTTAAGTAATAATTTGGCCATATCATATGGAATCCAGGTCAGCAGACCTGGAACTACTTCATAGTGCGGTTATTGAAAATAATAGACAGATTAGAACGTCTGACAGCCAATCAAAATCAAGAATTCAGCATCACCTTGGCGTAAACCAGAGCTGTAAACTACAGAATAGTTCTATAGTCCTGAATGCTGATTGGTCAATACAGCTTTCCAGCTTGCTATATTGCACACAATATAGTAGCAATGCTCACTTTTAAATTATGCATAGCAACATTCTGTTATTTTAGGAGGAAATATATCATATTGTGGAATTTTAAAAAAGGGTTTAAATTAAAACTGGCGATTTGTTTCTCTTAAACAAACAGTTTTTTTTTTCTTTTTTTTGTTAAAGGGGTCCTATTATGCGTTTTCACTTTTTAAATTTTAGTCAGTGTGTAGTGTGTAATATTCCTCCATGATTCCAGTTCGAAGGGATTGTATATGTTCCATACAAAGGGCATTTAAGTGTGCGAGATGTGAATTTAAATTGTATTTATTTAACGTTACAGAGGTATATTATGTCCCACTCCACACTTCTTTAGTAAGTTTCGTTTGTGTGTGAAGACGCTGCAGGCAGCGGCGCAGCGCAAATCTGTAAATGAATATTCCGAAGTGAAGGAAACTTCAACGGATTTCCCCAGAAAGTGTTTATTAGCAGAGCCAAACATACAATGACAAAACTGATTACACTTCCAGTGATGGCTCTGTAGAGCTGCAGTAGAATAGGTTGTGAAATATTGAATATTTTTTATATTTGCCATTGTCTCAGAGCACAGAATGGGGAAAGTATGATGAGCGTCTGATGAAGGCAACAGAGAATGGAGATATAGAGAAACTCACAGCCACACTCAAGAAAGGACCCAGCCCCACCAAACTAGACCCAGAGGGCCATTCTGCGTAAGTGTCACTTTCAAATGACCATCTCTTACTACGTGATGCTAAAAAATACTGTCTACTGTACAGAGAGCAGTATTTAGTGCTCTTTACTGAGAATAATTCCCCACGTAAATATAATCTATATTTTCTACCTATATGCAGCAAAACTGACTGACATAATAACATTTTTGCAAAGACAGCTCATTTTAAAGTCAGTCAGCATCCTCTTATGGGTCTGTGCACTACTGAGCTCATATGTTTTGAAGTGGAATCGAACCCCTCTGTGAAGGGCTCTGGGATCAAGTGGTCTTGCGATCTTTGATTTGACGTGAATCTCAAAAACATATCTCTTTCCTCCCTGCTGGGACTCCTGTGCTTACTTCTTCTAAATGCATTTCATCACTCGCCTCTTGCCCCAAAAGATAGCTTTTTAATAAAAGTGCAAATGTCCAGCCAGGGAATGAGGGAAGGGATTTTGATAGCCCTATTTTTTGTTCCCTCGTCCTCCACTGCAATACACAATGCCTTGATTGTTGTTGAATTTATTTCCAGTAGCTGCTTCTGAATGAAAAGTAGGGAGTCTGTAGCACTCAAGTTTTGTAGTGCTTTTGCATTAGAATTGCCTGGATCATGAGTGGCACATGTACACTAACCGAAGTCTTTACTGCTAAACAAATTCTGAAGCAATTTCAACGTTAATGCTATTTAAATCCCACTTCTGCATTGGTTTACTCTTATATTTTATCCTTAAAGGGTTAGTTCACCCAAAAATGAAAATTAGCCCATAAATTTCTCACCCTCAAGTCATCCTAGGTCTATATGACTTTCTTCTTTCAGACGAATCCAGTCGAAGTTATATAAAAAATTGTCTTTGATCTTTCAAGCTGTTTAATGCCACTCAGCGGGTGTTGCATAAAGACAATTTTTAATATAACTCCAACTGGATTCGTCTGAAAGAAGAAAGTCATACACCTAGGATGACTTGAGGGTGAGTAATTTATGGGCTAATTTTCAATTTTGGGTGAACTAACCCTTTAAGGATAAGATATCTAGAATGTCCTGTTTGCTTTGTACAGACTTCTGTTTTCCTTTATTGTATAATTGACAAAGCTATGGTACTGCTTCCACAATCTGTAATGAGATCTTTCCTCCATGGGCCCGCCACACACTTGTGGTGATAAATACTAGTATGGGATAAAAGCTAAAAAATAGGAAGTTTTAATTTTTTTGAAAATAACGTTAAAATATGTAGTTTTCTGGTCCCCCCACCTTGCCTTGCAAAAACCTGTGTAATTATCTAATTTTCACTGTAAAGTCATCCAATTTCTACGGTGCCCAGGAGCTGACATGTTCGGTTCACTTAGTTTTGTCATGGCCATGACATAATAACTCGTGGGAATGTGATAATATGTTGTGGCCACGAGATATTAATTTGAGGGAACGTGATATCATGTCGTGGCCACGAAATCATTTTGTCGAGGTAACAACATCCTTATGTCGTGGCCTCGAGATGCTATGTTGAGGGAACAACATCCATTTCTCGTGGCCACGACTTCTTATGTTGAGGGAACGACATATTTTTCTCGTGGCCACGAGTTTAATGTGTAAACAAAC
>NW_015539907.1:2612305-2614034 GCF_001515605.1 Sinocyclocheilus anshuiensis
GTGGGAACGTGATAATATGTCGTGGCCACGAGATATTAATTTGAGGGAACGACATATTTTTCTCGTGGCCACGAATTTAATGCGTAAACAAACCTGCATGACCATAGCAGGATTATCAGAGATGGATTCATTAATAGTATATTTTGAATTTATAAATTATTATATTATTTATTATATAAATTATTACGTTATTAAATTATTATATTAACCATAGGCCTTGGCTATCGGACTGTATTACGTGCGATAGTCAGCATTCAAATGAAGTTTATCATGAATAAATGTTACATAAAGTGCATAATATAAAATAGGCCTACAAGAAAACATTTTTATCCATCCTGCAGTCTTGTAAGTCCATTAACTGATCGTTTTTTTCCCGTAATATTTGTATATTATTGTTATTATTATTAGTGTATTATCATTAGTTATATTTTTATATTCGTTTATATTAATTTTTTCCCTTCATTTCGATCTTTTTACTTAACGTTCTGAATACTTTTGTAAATATTAGCCTACTGTAAATGCTCGACATGCCAATAAAGCTTTGATTATGCTGACTGGAATTTTTTCTGGAATGCAGTTTATATTTAACATATATTTCATTTGATTTCGGCTAATTAATAGACCAAAATTATAAATACTATAGTGTTTCGTTAAGGAATTAATCATTCACGTAGTTTCATTTGTAAATGAAAACACAACACGCTCATTTATCATCACACATGGGCATAAATACAATCATAAAGTCAAAACTTGATTGGCATAATTGTCAGGCGTTTATTTGCAAAATATATGGTCGGCTAGCAAATGCTAGCATAATTATACAAAACGTTAACTAGGTAAAGCGATACACAAATTGAAAGGGGAAATAAGCATATATAACAATAAATATAAAAATATAGCCCTAATAAGTTAATGTAATAATAATAATAATAATAATAAAATATTAAATTAAATGTTTAATGTTAATAAAAATGTTTTATCCATTTTTGATAGCCTACTGTAAATGCTCGACATGCCAATAAAGCTTTGATTATGCTGATTGGAATTTTTGCTGGAATGCAATTTAAATGTAACATATATTTAATTTTATTTCGGCTAATTAATAGACCATAATTATAAATACTATAACGTTTCATTGAGGAATTAATCATTCACGTAGTTTCATTTGTAAATGAAAACACAACACGCTCATATATCATCACACATGGGCTTTAATATAATCATAAAGTCAAAACTTTATTGGCATAATTGTCAGGCGTTTATTTGCAAAATATATGGTTGGCTAGCAAATGCTAGCATAATTATACAAAACGTTAGGTAAAGCGATAAACAAATTGAAAGTGGAAATACGCATATATAACAATAAATATAAAAATATAGTTAATATAATAATAATAATAATAACCTGCTCCCGCGAGACCCGACGCAACAGAGCGCGCGGCGGGACAAGATGGGCGAGTGCTGGTGCGGGCGGGTAGATACTCGTGTGTGTGCGGGATGCGGGAGAATAAAATGATTCAAGGGACTCCCGCAAAATAGAAATATCTAAACATAAAATATCTAAAATAAATAAATTGTTATTCATCTATTGCACAAAAGCAACATGAACTAATATAAATATAAACGATTAACAGGTGCAAGCATATGCAGACTTTCTATTTAGGCTATAACACGTGTTTGCAGCGTTGAGCAATGCAGTGCTGAAATTTGCGTGCTCACGAATCCTCTC
>NW_015539907.1:2614267-2614646 GCF_001515605.1 Sinocyclocheilus anshuiensis
GGGCATAAATACAATCATAAAGTCAAAACTTTATTGGCATAATTGTCAGGCGTTTATTTGCAAAATATATGGTACACTAGCAAATGCTAGCAAAATTATACAAAACGTTAACTAGGTAAAGCGATGCACAAATTGAAAGGGGAAATAAGCATATATAACAATAAATATAAAAATATAGCCCTAATACGTTAATGTAATAATAATAATAATAATATACAAATGTTAAATTAAATGTTTAATGTTAATAAAAATGTGTTATCTATTTTTGATAATCCCAGGTTGCTATGGTCACGCAGGTTTGTTTACGCATTAAACTCGTGACCACGAGAAATGAATGTTGTTCCCTCAACATAGCATCTCGAGGCCACGACATAAGGAT
>NW_015539907.1:2615054-2623806 GCF_001515605.1 Sinocyclocheilus anshuiensis
GAATCCTCTCATTATAACACACGAATTGTAGACATTATGAAAGATTCATTATGCATATATTTATTGTGTTATAACAGAGATTTGTGAGATTGCGATGAACTGAGATGTATTTTAGAGAATATAAATGCAGCGCTCTGTGCTGGCATTCTGCCATGCCAAACCATGCACGCAGCAGCCGCTTGCTTTAGTTAAAAATAACAGTGTTCTGTGAATGTTGATGCTTTAATAACAAATATTTATCGAGAGCGTGTATGCTGGGATTTCATAAATATCATGGAGAAAAAAGTAACGTAACTAGTAATGTAACTAATTACTTATTACTTTTTAAATAAAGTAATCAGAACAGTAACGTGATTACTTTTAAAAGGAGTAATCAGTAATTTTATTACATTTTCAGAGTAACTTGCCAAACACTGCACAAGAGTAAGTAAATGTCAAATTCTGTATTTTTTGTAAACTATACTCTTTTGTCTTGAGAAATATTTGAGAAGTGCTTGTCCATAAATGCACCAGGTGCTCGGAAACCTTCATTTCTATCTTATTTGCTGAGTCATATCTGTTCCAGGAGGCCTTGTGTAGTCTGCTGTTAATAGCACTATAGGCAAATGGTTGTTTTTGAACCGGGTCCAAGTATATATGCAGGAGGTAAATGCTACCTGTCGCAATGGGTCTTCTCTCTCTAATTTTCTCTCCTTCGATTTTTCTCTCACTTTCTGTCTTTATGGGACTTCATAGTGTGATATTCAATAAGCAGGCTGTTAGTAAGGAGTCAAAGTTGGTTTGAGTGTGCCTGGCATGGCTCCACAGACCCAGGAGAGACTACATGGGGCCACGATCAGGGTTTATAGGGCGCTTGGGAGTAAATAAAGAGAAGAATGCTGTGCTAGCTCATCTCTGGGGTCTGAGTCTGCTTTAAACTTTGACTTTCCCAACAGACAAGCATTTGTTATGATGGTCTGTACAGGGTTTGTTCATTCAGTCGAGTCCTGAATCTACATTGTCCCTCGCTCACTCTATCTACCAGAGACTTTAGTCAGAATAGACACTATACAGTATTTAATTGGTCACGAAAAAAAAAGAGGCTGTGAAGGATTGAAGCAAGTCAAATTGGGATTTGGGAGGAGGATGATCTATGACAGTGGTTCTCAATTCCAGTCCTCACGACCCCCCGCTCTGCATATTTGCATATTTTGCATGTCTCTCTTATTTAACACACCTGATTCAGATAACCAGCTCATTAGAAGAGAGCTCCATGCATGAAATGTGTTCCGATTTACATGGTCCCTACACAGTCTTCATTGCTCCCTATTCCCTGCACCCTACACTCTGCAGTAAATGGGTGCCGTCAGAATGAGAGTCCAAACAGCTGATAAAAGCATCACAATAATCCGCAGGTAATTCACACGACACAATTCATTTTAAAATTAGTCCTATTTCCTGCTTTATCCAGTAAAAAGTTGTCTTGTCTTAAGTATTTATTAATATTTTTTGTATTTACTGTAATGTTTTGATCAGCTGTTTGGACTCTCATTCTGACGGCACCCATTCACTGCAGTTGATCCATTGGTGAGCAAGTGATGTAATGCTAAATTTCTCCAAATCTGTTCCAGTGAAGAACTCTTCTACATCTTGGATGGACTGCAGGGTGAGTATATGTTAAGCAAATATAAATTTTTGAGTGAACTGTTTCTTTCATTTAGAAATATACTATTGTTCATTGTTCACTATTACATTTTCAGAGTAACTTGCCCAACACTGCCCATGAGCTATTATGTCGTGGCCACGACAAAACTAAGTGAACCAAACATGTCAGCTCCCGGGCACCTTAAATTTCAGTGTTTCGTGTGAATGATTTTGCTTTGCAGCTTGCTTTTTTCATGTTCAAAATTATGACTTTATTCTCAGAATATTATAAATTTAATCTCATATTGCATGCAAAGATTTGATTCTCGTGCTGCTACAACTTTGTTCTGGTAGTTTTGAATTTATTCTCAAAATATTGCAACTTTAAATCTCAAAATCCTAGGACTTTATTCTCAGAAATTTGACTTTATTCTGAAAATATTACGACTTTATTCTTGAATTGCTACGAGATTATTCTCATAATATTGATATTCTCAAAATAATATGACTTTAATCTCATTATCTTATTTTGTAACAACTAAACAGTCATAGCAAGATTGTTTCCAGTTCCATCCTCTCTGCTTGCTTCATAGATCGAATATAATTATAATTAGAAAAAAAAAGTTTCATGCTAGCTTAGAAAACAGTTTCCAATATTAACGTTTGCTGATTCTGTCGTTTGATTTAGATATTCTCTCTCTTTTTTTTTTTCAAAATGAAAGAAAAAGGCAATTACAAGGTTTTAACAAGTGCTTAATTTTTCATACCTGACTAGACAGTTGCCCATCCCATCACAGCATGATATCCCATTTACCATGTAAGGTGTAAAAGAGGTTCCTAACTAGTGAAAAAAGAAACATGGAAAGCAGAGAAGTTGTTTCGCAGAGTAAACAAATCATCATACAGTAAATACATAGGCGTTTAACTAAATCATAAATGTGTAGCACAGCAGTGCTCTGGTGATAATATGTTTATGGAAGAGTATTAAACATGGTGTGCAGTGTTACATGCAGCCTGTAATTTTCCTATTTTTCTTCTTTTATCTCTTCAGGTCAGCTGTTTTTAAAGGGGGTTGTTATGCATTAGGTGTGTCAGGCCTATGACAGGATTTCAGTCATGTCCTGTTTTTGTTAAAATATTTTGCACCTGCTAACGTTTTTCTGTCAAATAGAATATATGTATTTTCTTGCCTTGACCTTGCCAGTAAATATGATGGAATAAGGAAAGTTTCATATTTTTTATTTTAGTTCCTGTGCATTTGATTTTCATTCCTTTAAGGTTAAATTTTATGCTACACAGTGTGTTTATACCCATTCCTACATCTTGCTGATCCTTCTTTTGTCCTCTATTTCACTTTTCAAATACCAACAGTCTCATGCCTGCTTTTTAACTAGGCTCAAGGAGTGGCTGTGTCTATTTTCTGTTGAAACAGGCCTAGGCTGCCATGTTATTGCATGTTTCTTTTCATGTTTCTTGGCTCTTAATACATCCTCATATAATTGGTAAATCACTGGTAAACTCACCTATATGTTGTCGATTTTCATAGAAGTGTGATAATATTAATTGTCTGAATATATGCTCTGATATACATTATTCATGTTGTATTTAAAACCTCTTAACTGTCACCGTCCCGCTAGCGGGACGCCTAAGTTTACTTCAATATATTACAATTAAATCCTAATCTAATCATGACATACTATATATTGTTGGAAAGGTCTAAGACTCCTAAATAGATAGTTTACCACTGTTTGTTGTTAAAAATGATGTTGGAGCAGTAATAGATTAATTTATGACAAGAGTGCACCTCAAAACATATACACTATAACAGGAGCTCTGACCTTTGTCACAAAGATTCTATTCGTTTTGTTTTTTTCCTATCACGTTTTAGTAATCATCATATATTATATATAATTTGAAAGCTTAAAACCTCAAAATTCATCCTGTGAAAACCGTTTTGAAATCGGACATTGCGTATTGCGTGAAATGGTACTTTAAAATCTTTTACGGACATTGCGTTACCTTAGAAATGGTACTTTAAAATCTTTTAGTGGGCTCCTCCCCCTTAGTGCGGGGTTTCATATTACAAAATGTATTATGGTCTCTTGGAATCAAAACTTTTTAGAATCTTAACAAAATACATATCGTCGGAAAGGTCTTGAGTCTCAAGATTCCATAATTGGGGGTTATTTTGTGATAGGAGTAATACTGAGAGAGAAATGTATACATTTGTGACAGAAAAATACATTAAAAAAAATTCAATGGGGTTTGGATGGCACCCGGTGGCTGTTTGTGGTATAACACCTAAACAAAATTGCATAGTAACCTCCATTTTTTTTATATCAACTTCAAATTTGGAACACAACGTATTTAGACATATGGCTTTAATTTTATGCCAAATTTGGATTAAAACCTGTTTTGTAAAATATTTATTTTATATAAAATAAAATAAAAATAGTACAGTAAATTTTCTTTACAGTAAATTCTATAAACTTCTATAACTTTTTTCCTTTCATTTTTTTTTTAAATGATTTCACTTCTGCAATAATCTGCTGATTGTCTTCTTTAAAAAAGAGACCAACCGTAGGTCTATATTCAAAAGCGTTCATGAATTATAACAATTTAAGTTTGAATAGTGCACTTTCAAGTCTATGTTATTGATGGTAATTATACTTATATCTTTTTATAAATTTACTTGTATGTTATTTTTAAGGTTTCATGTTGCTGCTAGCAAAGGCCTCTTAAATAGTCTAAATGTTTTCCTGGATAAGGGTGTCAGTGTGAAGGCTGTAGATGCTGCCGGTAAGAATTCCTGTCTCTGAATATTTATATAAAAATGCATATTTTAAGTAGGTATACGTGTGACATTATGTGGTCAAATGTCTGAGACCACACTGAAAAAATTGGGATTCAAAATCTAATTTAAACTTGGAAATAAACAAGAAGGTTTAGACTGAAAAATATAACGCAAAGAAATGTTATGGCTTAAAATGAATGAGATTCTGCACTATTTGTAGGTCACTAATCAAACTATTAAGCAAATTTGTGAAATTGATGATACTCATACAAGTGACCAGTCGTTGTTGTTTCCATTGAAGCCCAAGAAGCTCTTTGGATCATTTTCAAATTGTGCTGGAGAACATGATCATCAGGCTTTAGACAAACTTGTAGAGTTCGTGCAGCTGCTGCTGCCATTACAGCAAAAAACTAATTATGAAAAATATTGTATTTATTACGTGCATTTCAGACATTTGGACCTAACTGTATGTTTGTTTGTAAATGTCATTGTTGTTCTTCTCTGCAGGTAAAACAGCTTTGCATCTGGCTGCAGCAGGCGCTCATTCCATGTGTGTGCAAAAGCTACTGCAGGTACCGTCCATTGCGTTCCTCCAATAACAATCACAGGAAGAAGGACTAATGAGAAACCACATTGGAATGTCTCAGTGCTGACATCTATCCAGCCCCTTTAGCAATTGCTCTGCCAAAGACTGCTCAATGCTTTCTTTTCTTTCCCTACCCTCTATGATTTGTGTTTTATGTTTAAAGCCCTTGTTTTTTTTTGTTTTCTTTCTCTGGACTTTCTTTTGCTTTTGATCTCCACATAAAGCTGAGTGCTTATGGCAGGGCTGGAGCAATTTACTTTTCATTTTTGTATCATAGCAACAATTCTTTTGCTCACAAACGCACCGTTAAGAATGTGAGGTGTGTTATCTGGTATGAAAATATGAATTCTTTTTCGTACGGCTTTGATGTGAATACAGCAATAATTAAATGCAAGTGAAAACGAAGGAAATTAATGCAAATGAGTTTCAATGGGCAGTCAATTGCATTAAAGTAGCAAAAAAAAAAAATAATTTAAACCATGAACAATGTAAAGTATTAAAAGAAGTAGAAGGAAAATAAAATGCACCCTAAGCATCAGTATGAAAATTCCATACTAGCTTAATCAAATGGAATCTGATGACTGAGCCAAATTGCACATGTATATTTGCATGCATGATGAGAGCATGTGCTTTAATATGGCATTTATGCAATTTACATTCTCCTCAGTTTCTTAGCTTGTTGAGCAGAGAAATATGTAGCCAAACTTAAGCCGTGAAATAAGTAATTTTAAAATTTGAAAACACATTTTATATTGATTCAGAATGTATAATATTGCTCAGGTGCATGTGTTAATAATTACGTTCTTTTACAACAGTGTAAATGTCCTGTTGACAGCACAGACCTGCAGGGTCGAACAGCTTTGCATGATGCAGGTATGTGGATTTTTTGCTTTTTAAGATGTGACAAAATTGTATTTTAATGGAAAATATTAGATCTAGACATTAAAGCGGTCATAATAAAATAAAATTAAATATTTTGTTATTTTTCATTTGTTTTATTTATTTTATTATTATTCCACTTAAAATGTTAGTAAAGTTTTCATAATTTATAAAACCACATTTGCATTTGTTTTGCAGACTACAATGCATCGTTAAAGCATCATATGCAAATAACTTTCTCAAAATGAAACGTCCTGAAAATCTAAAACAATAACAAACCCTGCTCTTGAACTGTCCTCTCACTCCTGAAGCCTGACAGATTTGTTTTTTGTTTGTTGTTGTCTCATACATTTAGATACGCTGTTATTTGTAAATGCTACTGCTTATGTTAGCTTTTAATATACGGTTTTATCCTGATTAAAGCTTTAATACAGCACAGCAACCACACGCGCGTCCATGTATAACGCTTCTCATAGCTATATGAAAAATATCTGTCTGTCTGTACACATAAAGTGTATAATTGGAATTTGGAACAGTTTATTGGAGCTGACGAGATGATGAGAGAGAGAGAGAGAGATGCAGAACGTGTGCATAGCAGGGGTGCGCAAGGGACAGGATTAAGAGCCACTGCTTTAGAACATTGATTTTGAAACTTATGAATCCATTAGAATCGCTAGAAGACAGAATCGCGATTCATATATGTATAGATTTTTAAGTGCACCTCTAGTTTTCTCTTCCTCTTCTCTAAAGCAGCGCAGCTGGAAATCATCTTGCGACCCCTCCTCGTGGTTTCGCGACCCCTACTTTGGGAACCCCTGCTCTAAAGCAGTGCAACATGGCCTTGCCCCCTTTGTTGCATGTTCTCAGGGGCGGGGTTTATTTAAATTTCGGGGTTTGTGACATCACGAACCTGGGAAGTAACTCGTTGTAGTCCCTATGAGCTGTTTTTGTAGGCATTAAACTGCCAGAATTTTAAAAGACAATATCTCTGTTTGCACTGAACTTTCAGCATTGTAACTTTGCAGATATTGTTTATGCTCAAACAGCAACATTACACACTAACTAACGTTAAAAAAGTGAAATCGCAATCAACCACCCCTTTAATTCAGATCAAGTCCTCTATTTAGAAAAGACTTGCATGTGTTACAAAGCTTTAAAGATGATTGTTTCTTGGCAGCAGATTTGCTGTTTGGTTTGAGAAGATGGCAAAACTATGTATAGTTAATATAACATGCTCCACTAACAACTGCACAACAGCAACACATTTTAATACCACACTGTAATGTTAGACGGCAGATCTTTGGTATGTTAGAATATAAAATAATTAAATCGATTTGAAATTCTATAGAACATGTATGTACATGTTTCAGGATTCTAAAGCAAGAAACCTTTATGAGCATGGCCCTATGTAACATCTTATAGAAGTGTTTAATTCAATTCACTGACATGAAAAGTGTTTATCTGCAGATGACAAGCCTACAGAACATACCACAAATGAGGCTCTTGACAATTTGTTATTTTAGTTTCCTTCTTTGCATTTTGGGCGTGTGTGTCAGATTTATTGTTGTTATTCTTTTGCGCAGATCTTTCATTATAAATTCTTCAATTACTTCATGGTGATGCATCAAGGACAGATAGAGTGTCTAGCTGTCAGGTTTGATTGGAAAATTATAATGTCTTGTGTCTTATTGTTTTTCAGCATATGTAGGCTGCAAAACCGCCATCAAAATGCTCTGTGACAGCGGTGCATCTATTGATGCTGTCGATGCAGTAAGTAAAATAGGTTTTGAAACAGCAATTCATTTCGCACACCGTGTACAGTATAAGAAGCTATGTGAGAAAGGGAGATAGAAGAATTGATTTTGAAATTGAAACCAAAAAGGTGTTGCAATGTATGTTGCATTGACTTTTGGTACCTTTTTCAGGATGGTAGATCGCCCTTATTGCTTGCTGCTAAGATGAGCCAACCAGGAGCATGCCAGATGCTTGTGCAAAATGGAGCACGCTCTGTTCTTCGAGACAAGCAAAACAAGCAAGTATTTAAAAATGATCAGATTTTATCTTCTGTATTAATGATGCATAAAAAAATCTAATCTGAATAACCAAAATACCTGAAGAGGAAGATCACATTTTAAATGCAAATGCATATTTATATTCAGTTACAGCTCTGCACCCCTTTATCTAAATTAATTGCTTCAGATTTATGTGCCCTCTAAAAGCTTGCGTTCTGCAAGTGAACGTTGCTTTATTGTGCCATCCCAAAGAAGCACAAAATCACTTTCACAGACTTTCAAATTAAATGTTCCCTCCTGGTGGAATGACCTGCCCAACTCAGTCTGAGCAAAAATCTTCAAAAATCAGCTAAAAACACATCTCTTCCATCTTTATTTGACTAACTCTAGCACTCTCTATTCTAATTCTATTATAAAAAAAAAACATGTCCCTTTTAGACTTTAATGACTCTATTCGTTTAAAGGGGTCATATGATGCTGCTAAAAAGAATATTATTTGGTGTAATGAAATGTGTTTATGCGGTTTAAAGTAAAAAAAACACATTATTTTCCACATACTGTACATTATTGTTTCTCCTCTATGCCCCGCCTTTCTGAAATGCGTCGATTTTTACAAAGCTCATCGGCCTGAAAAGCGAGGTGTGCTGTGATTGGCCAGCTATCCAGTGCGTTGTGATTGGCCGAATACCTCAAGCGTGTGACGGAAATGTTACGCCCCTCACCATACTGTTGATGCCGTGTCCGGCCGGAGCGACGAGACAAAAACATTAAAACCTGTTACAAACGAGGCATTTGTTGCATCCAGTGGGGATTATAATTACTGATTATAATGACTTATACTGTCTTTTTACGCGTTGT
>NW_015539907.1:2624036-2635126 GCF_001515605.1 Sinocyclocheilus anshuiensis
TTGTGATTGGCCGAATACCTCAAGCGTGTGACGGAAATGTTACGCCCTTACCATACTGTGATGCCGTCTCCCGGGTGAGCGGAGGCCGGCGGCTAGATTGAGCAGCGGCTGGCGGCTAGAGTGAGCGGAGGCCGGAGGGCTTGCGGCAACCACATGTGACGACTCCGGGCTGGACTCCGCTTCGTTCACGGTGAAAGCCGATCCAGCGATCCACAGCACTAAGTTGATATATTCCCTCAGCGACCAGCACAGATCAGCTCTAGGCATGACGAAGCGGATATCGTCCTCTTTTGGAAGACCAAACAAAGTAGTTTCGCTTTCACAACGCAGCACACAGCGTCTTCACGACATGGCTGCAGCGTCAACAATACTACAGTGAGAATAAAAGTTACGCCTTCTTTCTTTGCGTGAACATTTGGGCGGTGTTATGCAACTCTTCCCACATAGTGAGGTAGGTATGTGGGGGCGTGTTAGAACGAGCCGTTTTAGGTAGGTGTGGTTAACTCTTAACTTTTATAAAGAATATCTCTTTGGATTTGAGACTTTAGTCTTTGCAACTTTACAGATCTTCTTTATGCACCAAGAGCTTCTAACACTCCAAAGAGAAAGGAAAAATTGAAATCGCATCATATGACCCCTTTATAAAAAATCCTTAAAAAAAAACTAACACTAGCTTTTCTAATCTTTTTGTATACTATCTGTTTTATTTTTATTTATTATACAATTAACAAAAGCAAAAAAGGCCTCTAACACTAGCTTGCTCTATTCTTTTTCTATTTTATCGGTTTTCTTTTTATTATATAATTTAAAAAAAAACCTTGCTTATGTGTACTACGTTAAGCTAACTGGGGCTTGTTATAGCACTTGCGTATCATTGCTCTTTTGTTGATTTTAATTGCTTCCATTGTCCTCATTTGTAAGTTGCTTTGGATAAAAGCGTCTGCTAAATGACTAAATGTAATGTAAATATCCTGACTACCAGCTATGGAGTTTTGTCCTCTGTAGAGGACATTATTTTTTAGTGATTTCTCTGAGACGTTACATGTCACTGTTTTAAGCCTGGATGTCCTGTACAGAGCACATTTCAGAGATACCAAATGATTGGATGTTTCACCATGACCACTCCCTCTCCTTGGTCTTTAAAAATGGCTGACATTAATTTAGTGATCAAATGTAACACCCTTATGGAAATATGATAATATTTTGTAATTATCATTTAAATCAGACTAATTTTCAAATTGTTTGTCATAAATCAACATCTCAGGAAAATGTTATGGGGTTTCAAATCAACATATGACCTTCTGTAATGAAACAGGACATCGATTTCATACATACAGTTCATAAAAATTATAAATTATCCAAGTATTTGTGTAAGCAAAGAAGCAAAGTCAGTTGGTTCTAGATCAATGTGATAACATTAGGAACAGCATTAGATTTATTTCATAAAAAATTGAATAATATAGTTTAGAACAGGGGTCACCAAACTTGTTCCTGGAGGGCCGGTGTCCTGCAGAGTTTAGCTCCAATCCTAATCAAACACACCTAAACTAGCTGATCAAGGTCTTGCGTGGTATACTTGAAACTTCAAAGCAGGTGTGTTGAGGCAAGTTGGAGCTAAACTCTGCAGGACACTGGCCCTCCAGGACCGAGTGTGGTGACCCCTGGTTTAGAACATGGACTGGTTTTGATCTGTCATTTAGATAAAGCTCATGCAAGTAAAGACATTGCAGAAAGAATCAGTTTGATTGACCTTATTATTGCCACACCAACTGATCAATCTTTGTTTCTGTGTTCTGTTTTTTTTTCTGACTTGTTCCCTTATTTTATGTTCTGTATTTGTGTGTGTTCTGGCTAGGACTGCGCTAATCTTAGCTTGTGAGAGCTCTTGTAAAGAAGCAGTGGATATTCTCCTGAAGACTAAGGCAGATGATTCTGCAGTAGACCTTTATGGCCATGATGCTTACCACTACGCCAGATTAAGTCAGAAACAAGACTTGATCACACTTGTACAACATGCCTTGGAAAAAAACACTAAAGGTAACATGTTCCTTGTCAAACATTTTTTCCTGTTTTCTAGCAATATACATTTATAAAGTGGAATGAAATGCTATTTCACCATGTCAGAAGAACACCATATAATCTTGTGACCAGCAAGGCTGTTTTTTTTTTTCAGAAGGGCAGTGCAAAATGGTGGTCTTGTTATGCTTACATGTAGCAATTACTGAACTTGCTCTTGCAGGTGGCAGGTCAGTTGAGTTTTAAATTTAGACCTGCCGTATCAACCAGCACACTGTCATTTTAGGGTAACGTCATGTCATTTAAGAGAAGTGCCTGATAGATTCAGATCCAGCTGTGCTCACAGAAACTTCTCATATCCTAACACTAAAAGGAAATCATTTTCAAGAGGTGACTGGTCTGTATTTCTTTTGCGAGAACTGTTTTATTTAAAGAAAGAGGCCTTTCTAAGAGAAAAGCTTATTCCAAGCAAATCAGCTGTTTATTGTTAGATGGTCTCTAGGGTCCCTGAAAGATGCTTATTATACCCTTTAAACTTGCAACAATGCAACAAATGCTTATCTGAAACGTTGTGCATTACAAACAGAAACATCATGTACAAAAACATTTCTCCCAATTTTGTTTTCAGCTAAAGAAACTGCCACTGTTTCACAGAAGATCCACCAGGTAACATTGACATTTAGCTGACAGTTTAACGGTTTAACGCATTTGCATGCATATTCGCAGTCAAGTTCAAGTATTTATAATCCAAGACAGGAGAGGCAGTTAACAGCAGCCGAAAAGGTCATTGGTTTGCTGCACTCGAACTAACTTCATCTGTTTATTGATCTTACTGCCATCTAGAGTCTTAAACGCTAATCGCAGTGCACTTTAATTAGAGCCATCCTAATACCCAGTGACTTGATAACGATTGGTGCTGCTGTCTCCGTCTCTGCAATGATGGAAATCAATTTGATGAAATTTAATGTTCTTCTGCAGCTGTCGATGGAGAGGAATACTGATTCTCATGCTCATGTGAATAACTTATACATATGTAAAATAGTTTCTTACTACTAACACATATACAGTACATGATATACACGTACTGTTGGGAAAAAGATTTTATGATGTTGAATTTAAAATTTATAGATGATGTTTTTGATTATCATAGTGTTTTTCTTTCCAAATGCAGGCTAAATCCCCATCAGCAGGGATTGGCTGGACCAAAGCAGGATCGGTAAAGACTGAGAAACCTTTGTCAGAGCCACTAACAGTGAGTTTCTTTATGGGGTGACATTTAAATTAAGGCTATGAGGCAGTCATTTTCCTCTCCTGTAGCTGATTGTGGTCCTGTGATCAGTTGTGAATGTCATCAGTAAAGGGTTGTGTCTGAATTACAGAGGGAACATGGCAGTCACTCTGCTGAAGGTAACTTGGAACATGTTTTTATTTTATTTTTTATCATGGCAGAACATCAGGATTGCAATCAGTCGTATCACAAAAGCTTTTCAGGCCTGGGCTCTTATGTTTTAAACATGTTTTCTGTTCCCTGAAGGAAAAGGTGCCAAACAAAGTCAGAATCTGGATTCTACACAGGTACCCTGTCTAACCTGACTTGATCTGTGTCTGCTGTGTTCACCCAAAAATGAAAATATGATGAAAATGTACTCTCCCTCAGGCCATCCAAGATGTAGATGAGTTTGTTTCTTCATCTGAAAAGATATGAAGAAATTTAGCATAATATCACTTGCTCACCAGTAGGTCCTCTGCAGTGAATGGGTGCAGTTTGACTGTTTTTGATTTTTTTTTTTATTACAAACACGCAGCTTTTCACTTCATGTTTACTGATGGACTGGAGATGTGTGGATTATTCTGATGGCACCCATTCACTGCAAGAGGATCCATTGGTGATCAAGTGATATAATGCTAAATTTGTCTAAATTTGCATTCGCTTTTGATTAACTATTCCTTCAGTGTCAGTGGCATTAATATGTAGATTTAGTATGACCTTGATATCTTGCACAGGTTGTCCTTTTATTAGGCAATTAAACTATATTTTACATTAAAAGGATAGTTCACACAAAAATAAATTGTGTGTATTCACACAATTATATAAATTGTCATCATTTACTCGCCCTCATGTCGTTCCAAACCTGCATGAGTTACTTTTTTATGTTGAGCATAAAAGAAGATATTTTGAAGAATGCTGGTAATCAAACAGTTGCTTCCAAAAGTTTACTTCCATTGTATTTCCTTCTCTACTGTGGAAGTCAATGGGGAGGACCAACAACTGTTTGGTTCTTCAAAATTCTTCAGAATATCTTCTTTTGTGTTCAACATAAGAAAGAAACTTATACAAGTTTGGAACGACAATAGGGTGAACTAATCAATCAATGAGTATATTTTGCGTGTGAACCAGTAAAAATATAAATGTACTTGTAATACAAAAATTCTACAAGACTTGTTTTTCAGAGCATGTAATGTTTTTCTTCTATATTTGTATATGTAATTAACAGTAGTAGTAATAATTTATTAATATAATATAGATTTTTATGCAGTGCACCAACTAATATAGTTGTGTGATTTTTATAATGAGAGATTAAAAGGTCATATCCTCACTTGACATGAGCCATCAAAATAAAACAATTACTGCAGTTGAATTAAAACACACAAACAAAGTATTTCCTACTTCATCATTACCTATGTGAATTATTCAGGTCAGGCCCACACAGTCAGCTCCTGTGCCAGTGAAATCCGCTCCAATGGAGTTATTGCCTGGTGAAGTGGAGGCCCTTAAGAGAGAACTAAGAGATTCAAGAAGAAGGCAAGAAGCAGCCGAGGCGGAGGTGCACAGGCTGGACACGGCACTGGCTCTGCGTGCTCAGGAGTATGAAGGACTGAGGAGAAGCAGCGAGCAAGCTCTGCATGCAGCCCATAACCGGTCGTGGGAGCTGGAGGAGGCCCTGGGTGAGGTGCAGAGGAGGATGGCCGGCTCGGAAACCCGAGTGAGACAGATGCAAGCTCATCTAGTGGCTGTCAGGGAGCACTTGGTGGAAGAGCTGAGAGTCCAGCTCCAAGAGGTCAAAGGTCAGCAGGAGGCAGCCGTAGCCAAACTAGGGAGGATGCAGAAGGAGCTCAGCCAGAGCAGGAGGGAGGTGGAGCAGCAGAAGGAGAACCAGAGCTCCTTAATGCAGGAACTTAGTCGGATTTCCCATGATCTTCTCAGCAGAGAAGAGCAAATAAACACACTGAGGACCAGGTTAGCGGAAGTGGAGACACAGCAAGCTGAGATGTTGTGTAAAGAAGCTCAAACCCCATCAGAATGGTGCCCCACTCATGAGAAGAGCACCATGACTGACCTCACCACAGAAACCCCTGAACCAGCTATAGATCTGGAGAACTACATTAGCAAGAATGAGCACACAGTCGTAACTAGCTCACTGAAAGATGCACTGCAGCAGGCTGAAACCAAAGCTGACGAGACTCTACAGAAGTACCAGAGTGCCCAGGAGGAGAACCAGAGCCTGCTGAGAGAACTTCATGAACAAAAGACTGAGCTGGACACCATACAGGATGCTCTGCAGACCAGGTTTGTTCCTGTTGCCTTAGTGGAGGAAAAAGAGAAAGAGGGGGAACGACTCAAACTGGCCCTTGAAGAGATGGAGAAGCGACAAAACCAGGCCAGTGTGAACATCTCAAACATAAAGGATGAGGGTGTTCAGACAGAAGAACACAGGCAGCCATGCACAAGTGAAGTACAGCATAACCAAGTATCTTCTTCTACAGGGAGTGACAGAGCAGAATGTGAAGTCACTAGAAGTGAAGTGAAAAATGCGCAGCCAACTGAAATAGAAAGCAAAAGTAGCACAACTGAAGACCAGGGGAGCACATCGCAAGATCAAGTTGAAAAGGTGATTATTGCTTGTATATTAGTTATATTCAGTTTTCCTGCAGATCCAACCATCCAGAACACTCTGATCACCTTAGGGTTTTGCACAGGGCACATTGTTTTTCTTCAGTAAATTTAATTACATATGTTCTCTGTCTCAGTCATCAGTGGAGCGTGAGGGACAGAGGTTGGCTCAGGTCAACATATCAGAACCCATCAGCTCCTGTGGACCATCACAGCCTGACAGCTCCCTCCAGGCTCAGGTCCACAGCCTGCAACAGCAGCTAGAGGTTAGTTACTGATTGCTCTATCCTCTAGGGCTATTTCTTTGAGGTTTTGTTTTGTTGACGCTTTCTTGGACAAGAGACCTCAGTGCTTTTAGTGCAGCTTGGCTCAAAATGAGTAATTGATAAGATTCTTTAGTATATTCATTTTACAAAACTTTAAAAGATAGTCCACCCAGTGAAAGATCTGTCATCGTTTACTCATCCTCATGCTATTTCAACAGAAAAGAGGATATTTTGAAGAATGTTTGTAACCACAGTTTTGGTTCTCATTGTCTTCCACTGTTTTTTGTTTTTTTTATGACAATTTTCATTTTTGGTTGAACTATGTATTTAAATTCACAGCTTTAATAATATTCAAGAAGAAATTCAAACTTGGGCTACAAAAATACTTCTGCACACAAATACAACATCATAAAACAAAAAGTAATACATTAAGAAACCCAATACAATACAACTCCCCGAACTTCCCTCTGCCCTGTATCTTGGTCTCTCATTGGCTGTAGGTCATCGCCGATGTAGTTTTCAGTCAGAAATCATTGCACACAGCATGAGTGTGAATCACCGACAGCTCCAGATATTTAGCATGCCAAATATTTCACGGGCGTCGGCGATTCTCTCAGATCGCGTCTTTGTTAATTCACACTGCGTGATTGTCACTCGCATGAACGAGTACCGATTTGCCTCCAATTTCGGGCATTTGTGGGCGATTTCGCAAAACCTGTCGGCGAGTGAAAAATCAGGCTAAAATCGTGCAGTGTGAACTCGGCATTAACTTTCATCAAAATAACTCTCATTTTTCCTCAATGCGTTTACCGTAATCCAACAAAACAGAGCACTTTATGACCTGTATTGTCCATTTCTAAATGAGATGTAGGTTTATGCATTATTGTTTTTGTTTTTTTCTGATGGGAGATCCAATGTATTATGAATTCCTTGTTTTCTTTTCTTTTTTTGTTTATTGCCAGGACTGTGAAAAACATTACAGACATGTGCTTTCAATTTACCGAACACGATTGCTCAGTGCAGCACAGGTAGCATTTTATTTTTGTATATTGTCTTATTATCTAATGTGCTTTCAAAAGTAGACCCATGAAGATGGTAGCATTTATGTTTCATAAGCTGTTTTTTTTTCAGGGTTACATGGATGAAGAGGCCAGAGTGGCTCTGCTTCAGATTGCCAAGATGAGAGAGGAGTGTGTGTGTTGAGCATTCAGTGTGCTGCTGTTGCTGAAAGTGTGTGTGTATGCGCTACTGCTAAAAGGCGTGTGGTCTTATAAGATTTTTTTATTGTCTTTGAAAGAAGTCATTCTCACCAAGGCTGCCTTTATTTGATAAAAAATACAGTAGAAACAGCAATATAGTGAAATTATATTTAAATTTAAAATAATTATTTTATATTTAAATATATTTTCATTTTTATTTTTCTGTAATTCAAGTGCTGAATTTTGAGTAGCCATTACTCCAGTATTCAGTGTCATGTAATCCTTCAGAAATCATTCTAAAATGCTAATTTGGTTCTCAAGAAACTTTTCTTATTATCAATGTTAAGAACATGTGCTGTTTAATATTTTTGTGGAAACTGTGATACATTTTTTTTTTCAGTTCAAAGTTCAAAAGTTATATATCAGTAATTAATTATTGAACAGAAGACAAATCTAATTTGATGTAATGTGGGTTTTATGTTCCCCTTTTATTATGAAATGTCTTGTGCAAGTTAACCATCTTTGTAACTAATTTAATCAACAAATAAACTATAAAATATTGAAATAGATATATTTTTTTGGTGAAATGATGTCTGTTGTTTGAAGAGGTATAATAAAGATAAAAAAAACAACTAAAAAAACTGCTGCATTGACGACCCTTACCAAAAAGTAGTATACTTCAAGTTTATTTTAGTAAGCATACTTAAGTAAAGTTCAAGTATATTTTTAAGTATACTTTATGTAGTAAGTATACAAATATCAGTGTACTAATTTTTCGTAAGGGGATACCCTCCAACAAATGAGGGTTGTGTGCAATTTCATATTTTTTCCTTATGTGGTGATGGCGCGCTCGCTGCTGTTTTTATGTAAACAAAAAAGCGTCAGAATAAAATGCAAGATTGTCATTATTTCAAGTCAATTAACAAATTTCGGTATGTTTTTCAAAAGCTATCGAATCCATTTTGGAGACTTGGCACTCAAATCATATGGATTACTGTTATGGCACTTTATGTGGTGCTTGACAAATGTAATCACCATTCTCTCAGCCATCATTCTTGTCTTTCCCGGGCAAAAGAGAGGTGAGTGACAGAAGAATTTTCATTCTGAGCCAACTTCTGTTATCAAAATTGCTCTTGCAAAACATTGTCAACGCTTTGTATATTACTTTATTTTGGGAAACTGTACGTGCCACTTATTTTAAATGAAAAAAAAAAAAAAAAAAAAAATAAAAAACCCAACAATGCAGGCTTACTGACAAAGGTTCGTTCAGAGTTCATTAGGTATTATTTAAGAGTTATCCAGTTTTTCAGAATTGTTTTATCACTGCTTTCGTTATTCGGCTGATGCCGATACATTGGTGCATCGTTAAATTGTATTTTGGTTTATCCAGTGTTCTTATGCTGGGTTGTTGCCCCTCTTGATATAGAAATGAACAACTTCACCTTAAAGGTATAGTTCACCCAACAATGAACATCATTTATTCGCGTCTTTCCAAATCTATATCTTTCTTTAATCTTTCATCAAAATTACTCGTTTCATAAAAACCGCTCAGGATGATTTGCCTTGAGACCCTTCTGATCCAGTTCCTGTGAGTCACAGCTCTCTAATTACAGTCCGTTTCATCAGACCGTGTACAAAGCCGTGTTCTTTAAAGTGAAGGGATCAGACTGCCCTCTTGTGTTCTGTACTACACGGTTTTTGATGGAAAATGGTAGGGGATTTGTGTTCTCTAGGGTAAATATTTTGCTGTGAAAATGAGTGTAGGTGCTCTGATGTCCTAAAAACTCATATTACTGGTGTTTTGTATTAATTAGGCAGAAGAATCGACATCTGTAAAGTGGAAGACTATGAAGGTAGAATGACGTCAAAAAGATTTGCATACGCAGGGTAAGAGTTGTGGAAGTGTACATAAGACTGAATAGAAGACACTGTTTATGTACTTAATGAAATCTATCCCTTGGTCTTGGCAAAAAAAAACTTTTCTCAGTTGTGCATTTTTTTTTTTTCCCATGAAGAGGCCTGACAATAAACCCCAATACACAGACTGCACAAACACTGAGCATATGGTTTTGATTTCAGCACTCAACCAAAAAAACAAAAAAAGAGAGAGAGATTTGTTGTTAAAAACTGACCTCAACACAGTCATCCATCAAGATTTTTATTTGTGCTAATACGATTTATTGTCTACACTGAGGTTTGGCTGAGCCTCTCGCTTGCACAGACCTGTTTTTTTTTTCTTTCTGTTCTACAGTGAACTGACTGTGGTCATTGTGGTTTCATTCAGTTTCTTGGCTTGGCTGTTCATGTTGTAACCATAGTTTATTAAAGCTCATGACACTGAGAAGAGCTTTTTGGCACTGCGTTAAAGTTTTATTCCACTGAAGTCTGAAGATTTTGCACAGGAAAGGAACGTAATACCCCATTAACTTTGAAGGAACCCTGACCGTCCCCAAATACAACCTAACCCCCACCATCCTCATCAATTTGTTCACTTGAGACCCACTTCCCTCCCTAGCTATTATTGTGTCTCATATTTAATAGAGGAGCGAACCACAACATTGGTTTCATGTTTAGTTCTTTGTGGTCTGATCTGTCTAAGCTGTTCTCGGTAATTACGGTGAATACTTTTCAATGTGCCTGGAAATTTTCCTTTAATCAGATTTCCAAAGCACTAACCAGAACCAGATGCCCACTTGGTTTGTCTCATATTACTGTGTGCTTAGACATCACAGCGTGGTGATCGCTTTTAACAGTCCGCTAACATATACTGGCTGCTGACGGCCCCACCTCTTCCCCTGAGGGAGCGTGACCTCTGTAAGTGATGCTGCTTGCTCCTGCACTGGTCAGATCCATTTGAAAAACAAGACGTGTTCAACCCTTGAAAACAGAACCCAACTAAAGCTTATACAATTTCACCAATTTCATGGTGTTTACCTTACCTTATTAGCATTCTTGTTGGTCTAACTGTAATATCAAAGGTGAAGAGTTAAAATTTGCTCTGGTTTGGTGCTGGCTTCACCTTCTTTTCCTTGCTCTTTTTTTTCTGGGTGTTTGACTGGCACTTTCCCTGCTCTACACCTGTTGCAGAATCATAGAAACTCATTCTCATTAAGGCCAAAAAAAAAAGTATACTTATTTGTAACATTTATTTGATAAGTTATATTTATACATTTATATTTGATTTATATTTTATGTTCGGGTATTTCACTTTAATGGCAATGAAAAGAACCTCTTCATTGCCATTAAAGTGAAATTACTGAACCTACACATAGGAGCCTGATAAAAATGCTCTTTTTAGAAGAAAATTTCAAATGGCACTTAATATTAATATAAATATAAAACTTGCTTTTGTAAAACTTATAAAATATATATTTAGTTATTTATATATTTGTAGTATATTTATACTATATATACTGTTTATATATAGTATATGTAGTATAAATAAATATGTAGTTATTTATATAAAACTTATATATTATTTATTTAAAAAGTATTTTTACATCATTTTACATGTATTTATACATCATAGTAGTATTTGATGTTAATTTAAATGTATTAGTTGATTTATTAAAATTAAATTGAAAATGTATTACAGTAATTTGTTAATGAAAACCTAATGGGGATCAACATTGAGAATATTGGAAATTACAAAAAATAAATATAAAGTAATAAAGTAAATAAAAAATAAAATAAATCCAAAGTAATTTATGTAGTAAA
>NW_015539907.1:2635438-2639089 GCF_001515605.1 Sinocyclocheilus anshuiensis
TTGTGTTAGTTAGCTGTATCTTTTAGTTATTTTTTAACCTAATCAAAATAACCCAATTGCAGTTTGATTGAGATTAATTGAAATGCACAATGAAAAAACATGATTTTAGAAAATTGTTATTTTTGCAAATGGACTCTTCATATATATATATATATATATATATGAAGTATATATATGTATATAAGTATGTATGTATGTGTATATATATATATATATATATATATATATATACAGTATACACACACACACACACACACACATAAATAAAATATATTATATATATCAAATCATTGATATATAATGTAATATTTGTAAATGACATTGTAAATTATACAGAAATATATATATTAATTTCTGTATAATACATGAAAATGTATTCATATAAAATAAATTCTACATTTATTTGTATTTATTACATTTATTTGGCATTTCATGACAAAGAAGAACTTCGTTCAGCATTTTTAATGTAGGGATTGTTTTATTACGACCCTTTTCATATAATGTCCAGGAAAGCAGCATCAGAGAAATCCATTTTACTCTTTAAACTCTCTGTATTGGGGATCGTGTTTCACAGTGGTATCACATCTCTTGGTAAGATTCTTCAGTCATGGTGTCAGTATGTCTGTCTCTGATCATGCCAGCCGTGTTAAAATTAGTCCTGCTGTGGCCATTCAAGTGCTTCTTAGAGCTTTGTGACATCTGAGTTGAGGGTTGCGTCACTGTTTTCCCCCCTCATTAAGCTACGGTTAACCACCATTGGATCAAGGCCCTGTTCTCATTCTCTCCGCTTCTGTCCCTGCCCAGCACAAATTACACAAGCCTGGAGGAGAAGACATCCCACATTCACACGTCTCACAAAGCGCGGACATTCCCTATCTGTTACAGCACCGCTGTAATGGGAGAAGAGAGTTAGAGCGCTCTTCACCCCAAACCCTCACATTAGTGTGTGAAACACTGGAACGACGCAACCACAGGGCATATGGGATGTATTTATAGCATCGCTGGCTTATATACTCTGCTGACAGAAATGTTGAAGATATATTCCAGGCCTGATTATGTGAGATGACTTTGTTTTTATCCCATCAGGCTGTTGTCAGGTTTGAGCCCGTTCTGCTGTAATACTTTTACAGCAGGGTTTCTGTATCAGACTCTCCCCCACATCTCTCTCATTACATAAACCACATCATCTGTCAAATCCTCAGAGATCTTGTTAGAAACTGTCAAGAGCAAGAGATATTTTTTTACAGTTTTGGATAAGAAAATGCCTGCTAAATGCCTGGAGTTTTCTTGCTTTTAGTGAATTTATATTAGCTTTGAAACCGTCTATACAGTATATGTTAGTGTTTGCCAAAAGCTGACAATAATTTTTTAGCAGATTTAAAATTTGTAAGTCTTTCTCTTTTAGGGCATTTTTGATGACATATCTTGGACTTAAGGATATATTCAAATGTTTGTCCAATAAAACACTCTAGAATAAGTTATTTTCCCTTTCCCCAATAGCAAGTGAAAAAATTATGGTTCACAATTGTGAAGAAAATAACAACTATTTTTTCAATACGAAACAGAACTTTTTCTTGTCAAGTGATTTCAAGGAGTGTAAATTTACTATTAAATGCTCAGTTATTGTTGAGCACTGATATTTCATAAAAATATCACGAATCACATCTTTTACACTCCAAATAACAATTAAATTGTGTCTCTACAAGTTAAACTCCTCGAAAAGAATTACATGTTAGATGACCTCATAGAAAAGGTCTCAAGTCAGTGTTTGCTCTCATTTTAGTCAGGATGGTAATTTAACTCTAACCAACATGATGTATCTTGCTGTCGCCTCACAGAACAAAACACAAGCATGGGCATTACTACATTATTCAGGAAGCTGTAACTTTATCCAGTTTTCTGTGACATGGGGTGTTGACCTAGTGGTTGAAGACTAGGGCTCCACAGACAGAGGTTCAATTCCCAGAGGTGCCTTAGAAACTGGAGAGTGAGTGAGATCACAGTCCTGTCTTGTTGTCATTGTGCAGTTCTCTCACATTCTTATGCTGCTGATGATGTAATTTTGTAATGAAGAAAATTAGAAAAATGCGAAATTTCAAACATGCATGCATTTTTTTGGATCTTAGTGTATATGCATACTGTAAATGAGTATGTGTGTGGGTGTGTGGTTCATTGGTGTGTTTATGTGTGCATGACTGATCATTTGTTTTGGAAAATACTTCTGCTGCAGAAAGGGGCTGTGGTCTCCACCATCAATTACAACTTAAAAGATCAAACCACTCTCCTCTGGAGGGAGAAATCTGTATAAACAGATTTAGGGTTAGGTTAGGTTAAGTATAAACAGGCTGTTAAATGGAAAACTACATCTGTGTTCATTTGTTTCAGCCAGAGATGGCCACATTTGGTAATCCTTACTGAAAATATTTTCGAATGGCTTTAGAGAGTGAAAAAAGACAGTTTAACCTGTCATCTGTTTCCTATAGGAGTGCTGCAGTGGAAGAGTTTTGAGATGTGGATGTCCAGAGATTCCCCATATACTCACTGGCTCCCACCCGTCTTGCATCACATCCTCTTTCTTAAAGTACTGTAGACATGTTTTGAGAGGCATCTGTGGTTTTAATGGAAGCCATGCTCTTTAGAAAGTTATAAACACTGTTTTTGAGATTAAAAGGGCTGCTGTGGGTCTTGCGGAGCAACATTGTCTTCACAACTTATATTGTTTTAGAGACTGGAAACTACTAGCCCTTTGAAGGCATTAATATGTGAGATGGATTTGGATGTCACTCAAGTAGCAAATAGATTAAGGAGCAATTACGAGATATACTGTATGTCAGTCTACGCCTGAGACTCTTTAATGAGACGTCAGAGTTGTTGAGCAGTCTATGCTGTGCTTTGGAGATTCATAGTTTGCATAGCATAGCACTTCAAAGTAAACCCTAACAGAACATTTTTTATCACATGCTGATGTGTAACATTGAAAGGATGACATTGATAATGGCATAAAAGAACAGGCTGTATGAAGCATCATCAGGATGTTTTAATGAAGACTGGGACTAAAAATAAGCCAGCTCACCTCTTTAGGAGAATGAAGAATTGGGCCTTTTGAAGTACATGGGGGTGTGTAAAAGCTCTGTATGGGCGGTTCTGAGTGTTTGAAGAGGAAAAATATGCTTGACAGTGCTCTCTCTCTCTCTCTCTGTCTTTCGCTCCTCATTAGTCTGCATACAGGGTAAAAACAGCCTCTAATGTCACCTTTACAAGCGGTCTTGTCTGCCCCTTTCATCTCGGATCCTCTACAAGTTTTCATCACTCTGATCCTCCTGTGATCCTGAAACTTTGATTGAGCCTTTGTGCTACAAATTTGTCGGTGAATTGAAATGCAGATTCCCTGATCAGTGACTTTAGGGTGAAAAAAGAAATTTGCTTAAGAAGATGATTATCCACCTGTAAAACACAAGAAAAATTGCCTTAAAACAGGTTGCTTGTGAATTCATGTAGTAGGCTATGTGTGTGTGATTGCATGTTCAGGTGAGAATGAATTTGCTTCGTTCCATAAACTGATATAAAAGACTCTAAGAGAAGAGAGGATGAAATTTGTAAAGTTTAAAAAAAAAAAAAAAAAGACTACTAAGGGGCCCTTGGATCTGTTTC
>NW_015539907.1:2639190-2640367 GCF_001515605.1 Sinocyclocheilus anshuiensis
GTCCTTGGATCTGTTTCCTGACCTTGTTAACAATAATTTAAAAATTTAATTTAAAAATTGTCTTTTGACGTGAATTGAAGAGCTTAAATCCAGCATTTAATTTTGGTAACACTTTAAAATAATGTCATTAACATTTGTTATTGCATTAGCAATACACATTTTTTTAACCTCATTTATTAATTACTTATACTATAGTATTTTCATTATCCTTGTTAATTAATGTCTAATTTATACAACTTGTTAATGTTAAATGTATTGGTATATGGGGAAATTAATAATTATAATAAAAAAAATAAATAATTATGTGTTCCATATATAAATATTCCTGCACTAGCTTTCCCTATTTGAGCTATCTAGCTTAGACTAAAATGTTTATTTTTTTTATCTGCTGTACTTCTTTTCTCCAGCAGAGAGCAGACTTGTATTGCAGTGAGACATGTTTCTATCAGCGAGACAGTTTCTATCACCCCAGCAGATGGCAGCCTCAAAAGCTACAGCACTTGTGTTGCTGCTTTAAACAAAGGCTGGTGAATTGCTGGTGAATTGTTGGTGCTGGCTACATGGTAAATGAGAGACAATTAAACAAAACATTTATTTAAACAGTAAAAGTGTTCAGGCTGATAACATTGAGAAATGTTTCCAAACATGTTATACATATGCATATCATTACTAACTGGATATAACATAAAGTAATGTATAGTTGCCCAAAATAAATAATTGGTTGTGGCCTGATTGTTGTTGCTCATGTACCGTTGAGTTTGCCGTGCGTGTGGGGATAGCTGAGGTGCAGTGGAGAGTGGAGACAGAGTCAGTACTGTGACCCCCCTGTAAACCACAGACCTCAGCACTGTCGGTTTGCACATTGACAGGCTCCACTCCCTGTGGGTTTGGCTGGAGGTGGCCTGGAATTGACCCACACCCTGTGGGCGCTCAGGGGAGGCAGGGTTAGTACTTTGGCTAAGTGTAATGTGGATAACAGTGTGTGAGTTAGCAAAGCTGAAGTTTCTTTCCCACAGATTTCCACTGAGGTTACAGCTGGGATCTACTGAATATTTTTTAAGTGTAAGAACAAATTAATAGGTATGTGGTTTGGGAGGAAGGGCAAACATCTGCAAGACTCTCTCCAAATACACTAAAGAGCATTAAATTAAATGTGTTTTTAGCGTAGCCCAATATA
>NW_015539907.1:2640499-2684941 GCF_001515605.1 Sinocyclocheilus anshuiensis
ACATCGGTTTCTCCAAGTTTTACAGATAGTGGATGTCTTTAAAAGCTGTTGCTGTAGAGTTGAAGTAGGGTAAGGATTTATCGAACAGTTTAGCTCTGGACGGGAGATATGTTAGCAGGAGAGCAGTAATCCGGAATGTGCCCTCCCCTGCGGATCACCAGAGGAGCACGTTGGAAAATCACTGATGTCTTTACAAATATTTACTATTGCCCCGCAACATCTGCTGAATTTATTGTTGTAAAATCCCCCCACCGTTAAGCGCTGGATTGGAGTGTCCAGATGTTCCTTATAACGGCTGCTAGCTTAGCCATGCTGAAGAAATAGAGGTGCCCTTGAGCAAGAATTAACTATTGTTGGGCTCAAACCATCCCTGCCCAGCTGGATTAGAGGGAGCACAAACAGTAGAAGGGCCGTTTATTAAATGCGATCTGTTGTGGTCAGGCTTAAGGTGGGCATGGAAGATCACTGGTATGTCGCTGCTTTTGTCTGGGAGCACTTCTGCCCTCTGCACCACAGCGCTTATGTGTGATCTGAATGAAAACGCAGGTATTTGCGTAGAGGGCATTAATGATTTATTCAGCATCTGTTAGCCAAGAAGGTTTTGAATAATAATAAGTCCCCCTCAAGATGTTTAATCATCTGATATCTTTGGACTGGAACACCGAGTCTGCCTGCCTGCCTGCAAAGTTTGTTTTATCTGTCTCTCCTCAGCTCGCCGGATAGATAGGCCTCTTTGGGCTTCTGCTGATCGTTGGCCTGCTATGGGACTTCTTTGGTGAGCACAAAGCTATTAGTTCTGCTCTATGTACAGTGGCTACAGAAAGTTTTTGGACACTTGATTCACACTTAAAAATCTATTAATTTCATTGCATATATAACAAATGATGCTAATTCACTTTTTTGAACCTTTACCATCAGTAAATGTTAAAATACAGAAAAAGATTTGCAATGCGTAACTGAATAATGAATATCAGCATATATATATATATATATATATACATACACACACACACACAAACACACACAAGTACACTTTATATACACTTTTTATATATACTTTATTCACAAAGAAAACACTTCAAGAAATTTCATTGTTCTATCTATCTTATCTATAGACTCATAAAAGTTATTTTATTTAAAATATAATATATTACTATAAGAAATATAATTTTTACATTTACATTACAATTATATTTGACTTCTAAAATGTAAAGTTTATCTTTAAATCTTCAAAATCCTAATAGTTTGATAACACTGTTAAATGCCATTTTTTGCAAATCTGAAAGTGAATATCGATTTTTTTTGTGTGTTATGATGCAGTGCTTTCGCCTGTATCATTTACAACTGATTTTAGCTCTCAGTGTTTTATTTTTTATTTATTTGGACAAAATTGTATAGAAAAATAGTATAGTAAAGAATTTTAATATTGGCCATTGATCAGCTCTGAGCCTGAAAATAAAATGAAAAAAAAAATAAAATAATTCAAAAACACAAATATTGGTTTATAGTTATCAGACAGAATTTTACTATTGGTGCATCCCTACACTTGATTTAATAATTTATCACAATTTATGACAAAGTTATTTGGGGCCATTGTATATGGCCCTGCTCTTCTCATGCAATGCCGGAAGCAGTGGAACTGTATGGGAGGCTGCTGAGGAGGATTGGGCATTCCCAGTCATCCTCCATCATTACCAAAGCAGCCCTGTTGTGAGAGCATATGTCAGTGCTTGTGCCCTTATGGGATATTTTGTTCTATTTACAGCCATTAACTCATCTACAGTTTACTCAAAAAATGGTTTTGGCTTATTATGTATACAGCATCTCTATAACCGCATAAATCGCTAACTTTCTTCACATGTGTGCGGCCATATGTTTAGGTATTTGCGTTTGCATCCTTGCGAGCACATATGACAGGCGTTTTCCTCGCAACTTGGAACAGGCTTGTCAAGGGGGATCTAGCAACCGTTAGTGAGAGGAGAAGGATGGATGGGTGGGGAGGGGGGTGCAGTAAATTATTTGTGCTGGCAGATGTTCACAGACCCAAATATGCATGAGTTTGTGGACCTAGCAGCTCTCGCCTCCTGCCAGACTTGCTGCTTTTTCATGATGCATGCGGGAGCAGTTGTTATTCTGGCGGCGTTACAGAGTGCATTAATCTGAACTGTCAACACCTCAGACTGCTTTTGGTGGAAATTATTTCACCCCTTTATTAAGGGAACTCCAGTGAAACATTACCAATGGCGGTAAGGTCAACATTCTTGGCGGTTCTGCCATCAGGCTTCTGTGCTTTTACACTGGCCTTTTTGTGCAGCGTAATGTAAACCTTGGATTAAATGTACAGACCGTGAGAGGGAGGAAAGCAGGGACAGCCACCTCTTATACACAGAGCTTCCTGGCGTTTCAATCGCCATCCCTCTCGTATTTGTTTAAAAAACCCACGCAGTGATTTGATCCCATTTTAAAGGAACACTCGTGCCAGTGGCGTATTGCTGTAAAGTGCCAATATATGTGGTTTTGGATGCAGTTCAGAATGACTCAAGCTACTGTTGTGGTGCCTTATTAAAGCGACTCTCTCTCTCTCTCTCTCTCTCTCTTTTGCTGTTTAGCCAAACCATTTGAGCTGATGATTTCACAATTAATTTGAAAGCGATCTCTCCCAGGCCAGCCCAGTGTGCAAATCCAGTTCACTGGTTCTTACCACAGAGTGGTTATGGGAATATTCTCTCACTGAGTGGTTGGTCAGTTTGACCATTATTGTTCGGAACACATGCTTCTCATCACAGCTCAGAGAGGCAGATGGAAAAACTCTTCATATGAAAGAAATAATCAGCGGTTTATTCAACTATTCCTTTGAAGAGACAGTAAGAAGCTGTAAGGATGGTTTCCCTACGGTGGTTCAGGCTGTAGGATTGCCGAATGACTAAAGAAACGTTATCAGCACGATGGTATAAAACTGTACATTTCTAGTCTATTACCACCCACTGCCACTTATACCAACGACGGAAATAAGCGCAGTTAGAATAGCTAAATATGTGGGAGAGCGTTGCTATTGAGTGACTATTGTATTGCAATAGGTAGCACTTTAATATTAACCTTGAATCAAGACTAGTTAGCAGATAATTAATAATTGAAATGGTTTAATAACAATATTTTGTTATGGTTACACTTGAATTGGTTACAAAATAGATGAAGGATGGTAAAACATAGTTAATTGTACCCAACATGTAAAATATTACCTGAGAGAAAGAGATAGAGAGAGGGGGGAATAGAGAGAGGAAGAAAAAGAGGGAGAGAGGGCAGAGAAGTCACTTACTGTCATGCTTGTTCTGACTACGCACGGGGGTGTGCGGGGGGAACAGGAGGGGAGTCTTTTCTAAAGGAGGGCTTTGGCAGTCTGCCACAGAGTGCGCTTTTCCCTCAAGGCCTCTTACTCACCAGTCAGAGAAAATGAGAATTACACATATTAAAGAGGGTAAACGGCAGTAATCACCGCACTGGGAGGAGGCAAAAGGATTCACGGGCCTGCTGAACGTGTAGTGCAGGAAGGGAAGTGCTGCTCGGTTCACACACACATACACACACACACACACCCTTTTGGAGAAACGAGCGGTGCTTTGCCCCATATGTTCTCAAGAATGTGTTCCATAAACTCCATCCACTTGTAGGCCAGCGAAAGTCCTCTCTGCGTGTATCAAATACAGATGCGCTGTTTACATCTATACTTAGTGTCTGTCAACGGTATGTTTTGGCAGCTCTGCCGGACGGGCTGTCGTGCTGTGTAAATTGCATAAGTATTCATCGTGTGATGCCCATTGTGACCTTTGGTCTCTCTTCCTGTTGCGAACTAAAGCCATTTAGCATTTCAGGGCCTCAACCTTTTTGTAAATGTCACTTTGAGGGATGTGTGAAAGCCATAACAATAGCCATCGTGTAATCAAGTTATCAGCAATGCCCAGAAAAAAAGTGCAATTATCATAATAACATATCCAGCCAGTCACTTACTGTCATGCTTGTTCTGACTACGCACGGGGGTGTGCGGGGGGAACGGGAGGGGAGTATTTTCTAAAGGAGGGCTTTGGCAGTCTGCCACAGAGTGCGCTTTTCCCTCGAGGCCTCTTACTCACCAGTCAGAGAAAATGAGAATTACACATATTAAAGAGGGTAAACGGCAGTAATCACCGCACTGGGAGGAGGCAAAAGGATTCACGGGCCTGCTGCACGTGTAGTGCAGGAAGGGAAGTGCTGCTCGGTTCACACACACACACACACACATACCCTTTTGGAGAAACGAGCGGTGCTTTGCCCCATATGTTCTCAAGAATGTGTTCCATAAACTCCATCCACTTGTAGGCCAGCGAGCGTTATGACTTGTTGTTTTAGGTGTTCTTGGTGTCAGCCCGTAGGTTTTGTTTCCAGTCATTGATCTTAGATGAAAAGATCTACATGCTGCTGTGTTTTCCATCACTTCGAAGGATTTACATATGTGAAAATACAGCTAGTACTTCTGTTGGTTCGTCAGCATGTGAAGCATGTACAGTATTAGATTTAACTCCGCTATGTAGGGCTGTCAGTCGGTTAAAATCGTGATTATTCTCCTAATTATTATCAGTTAACTCGGCTGATTAACACTTTCAATGAAAGTTTCAATGAAACTAAATAATAGGCATATGTGTAATTTGTGTGAATGACACTTACAATGAAACTAGATTTGCTGCTGGTCAGCAGTCCGTCATAAGCTTTTATTGGTAATGTTTTACTTGTTAAGATTTGATGATGACTTATTAGAGTGTAAATGGCATCCATTCTGGGTTTGATTTTTGCATAAAATTACAATAAATGAATAACAATAAGTTAAATAAATAATCCATTAATTTAAAAGTAAAAATGTACCCATGGTTGGCTTTTTTCCAATGGTTCCAAAGAGTTTTGTTAATCACACAGAACATGTAATTGAATAAATGTGTTTAAAAATGGCATTAAACACACTGAATTCATAGCATTCGTTAACTTTGACAGCCATAGTAGTTCCATTAGTATTGTTATAAAGGCTGTTTATATTATTAGGATAAACCACAATATATCTGTTTCCAGTGTTGCATTTGATCTCTGTATCCTGTGTGGTGGTTCTGCATGGCTCACATCACGGCAGGGCTGGTGAGAATTCAGTCCAAGCGTGAAATCATCTGGCTTTCACCAAGCCCTTTTAGAGCTATGATGTTTCCTCCGGTGCAGTCCTGAAAACATTGACCCCCAGGCTACTCTGCTTTCCTTGGCAGTGACTGCGGGGCCTTTACAAGGAACAGCCTGTTTGTTTGTTTGTTTGGTCCATAGAGTTCACTCAGCGTGGGTTGTGTTTGCCAGGTCACTAGAGCCCAGCTGAGCGGCGGAGAGACCCGGGGAATGGCCTGGCCTGCTGTGGTGGAAAAGGGGAACAGCTGCATGGCGAATCCCGCACTCTAACCCTTTAATTTATTGCTCATCCCCACGTGTGTGTTCCCCATTTCTCTCCATAAGGAAGATGCTAGTGGCTAACGTCGGACCACCCTAACCTCGCTGGATCGAAGTCTTCACCACGAGCCTCAGATAAGAGACCTGGAGCGGATCCAGGTGCATTAGAGCTGGGTTGAGCTTCTGACACGAAACAGTCCTCAGGGGGAACCGCAGGCATCCATAAATATTTAGGCACCAAAGAGGTTTATGGAGTTTGTTGTAAAAGGATTTATGATGGGCCTCGAGTCCATCTATTACCCATGTGGCCCACCTAAATGTACACACTGACCATTATCACTCTGTGACAATTGAAAGCGAAAGTCGTTTTTAGATTAATCTAACCCTTCAGACAATTGCCACTCCAATATCCGGCAATGTAACTCAGGCTGCTTTCTCTTTTCTTTGTCAGTTATCAGACAACGGTATAATAAAAGAGAGACTTGGGCTAGTCTTTTATATCAGGAAATATGAATTATTGAGCTGTCTGAAGATCAGGCTTAAGATTACAAGGGAACATATCTCCAGCAGACATCATATAATGAAAGAGATTTATCATTTTAATATGTGCATGCTGCTGATGTAAACAGGGCCTGTGTTAGCAAAGACCCCAGGAAGGGTCCTTATTGGTGAGGGGTCTGGAGCGAGCAGCAATATTCCACCTGTGCTACCTCTGTTTTCATTAGAACCAGGCTCGTCTTGAACTATATCATGGAAATGTCAATCACACCCCTTTTCTATTTTCTTTTCTTTCTGAAGGTATTCTGATGATTTAAACCTCACACTTTCATTTTAATTGCAGGAGGATTGAGCACTTAGGTTTACCTGCTACATACCTCTCCCAACCCTCCAGATGTGTAAGTTTTCATGTTTATTCATTAAAATATTTATTCATTTATTTTACAATCTTAGTAAATCAGTGTTACATGACGTAATCTGGGTCATGCATTTCTTTTTTACTTTCAAAATATTATTTAATAAAGCTGCCTGTGCTGTGCCACTATTTCCATTTTGTCTGTCTTGCTCACTGTATTGTGGATTTAAAGGTGAAATGTGTAATTTTGCACCTATATAGATAATCTGATAATTAATTAATGGCCAATAAATGGTTGGTAGTCAAATTCTATGCTTTTTTTTTTGTCTAAATAAATTAAAAAAACAAGTGAATTTAGGTATCACAACATTATAAAGTATACTTTCAGAAAAAAGGTACAAAAAATCTGTCACTGGGGCAGTATACCTTTTCAAAAGGTACACCTTTTTACCTGGTACCTTAAAGGTACCTATTAGTACCCAAAGTGTACAAAAGTGTACCTTTTCAAAAGGTAATTTTCTGTAAGTCTACAGTATGGGAAATGGACATTTATTTTGAGATTTAACAGTTTTATTAAATTGTTTGTGTTTTTAAAGATTAACTTTAAGTGAGTGTAAGATGATAGCAAAAGCATGTACAAATATCCAGCATTGACACATACCATAGATATCCACTATTGACCAAAATTTGTTCAGTTTGTTTGACCAGCCAGACACAACAACATTGACTTAACAAATTCTTCAAGTTCCAAATCTAACCACTGAAAGTGTTTTTTTTCCCCCCCCCAGTTATGTTTGGTGACACTAGTGTTGTAGAAATGGCAGACTTCATGTGTAAGTCACTTAGAAATCAAGTTCCCTGCACAGCTTCACGCTCTGTATCTTTTCACATAATTCTAGTGCTAACTCCCCTCCTCCTCCCCTCCAGTCATCTGTCCATCTCTCTCCTGGGTTCCTCAGAGGGGGTCAGAGGTCCTCTCTGTCGCAGATTGCCAGAAGATCAAGAATCCTCATTATCCTGTTAACTGTACATTTATCAAACAAGACAGTGGGGCTGCGGTGCCCCGGCCATCATTAAGGTTTAATAGAAAGGGGGCAAAATGGGCGAAGGAGCAGTAAAAAGCTGTAGCAGGAACTAGCGTTTGCCTTTAATGTCTCTGATATCCCTGACAAGATTATTAATCGGGAAACTAAAAGAAATTTCTGGACCTTTTGCTCCCAGCTTCCTCACTTTAGAGTCTTTTAGCTAGTGGCATTACATAGCAACTGACAGGTCATGAGGTCCACCGCTAATTGGTTCTATGGGGTTTTGAATAACAATGAGCCGAGCCCAATTACTGTAGCTAGCTACAGAGAAGCACAGATGAGAGAGTGTGTAGGAGCCCAGTAGACTCAGAGAGTGGAGAATCGGGGGTGGATTGATGGGTTTGAAAGAAGGGGGGAAAGTTACGTTTCATCCCTGCTGTGCTCTCTCTCTTTCTGTATCTCTATTTCTCTGTAAGGGCATTAATGAGATTTTCAAATCAACTGGCATGTGCTCTAATGGAGAGCTGAGCTAAACAGTAGCATTCCTGCAGGACAGCTCTGCCTCATTGACTATTCCATTTGAGGAGGACATTCACATGTTCTCTGGGAATTATTTTAACGTCCCAGTTATCTCGCTCTTTTTTTTATCGCATGTTCATTTATTAGTGATATGTTTTGCCTCCTTGTATCTCACACCGAGGATCTGAATTAAAGTTCAGATCACTTAGTGATTGGCTCTAAGTGATCTTCATTGGCACTTTAATGTATTCTTCAAAGCTGTAGGCTGCTTCAAAGTGCCCAATTTGTTATGTAGATTATTCTCTGCTCTCTTTTGCTGCCGTGGCTGTTCCCACCTCACATATTTTACTTACTATTTTTGCAAACTTGGATAGATTTTACCTATTGTCCAGTATACATGAATATAAAATTTTTTTGTCATGTGGTGCGACTCCCTAAAAACCTAATGATAATTGTGAATTAATCATTAATAATTCAAATATATATATATATATTTTGGTAACACTTTATTTTAAGGACCAGTTCTCACTTACTAACTATTAATAAGCAGCAAATTAGGAAATTATTGAGGGAAACTCTTAGTTAATAGTGAATATGTGTTCCCTAATCTAAAGTGTTATTATATTTTTTACCCCAGAAAATATATTTAAAAACTTCTTTTGAAAATAATGATCGATTTGTTTACATATTTTCAAGATTTATTGAAATATATTATTACTTTTTAGTTTGGGAACAAATTCTCACTAATAATTATTGTTTTTGTCACAATAAACTTCTAATTTGCTGCTTATTAATAGTTAGTAAGGTAGTTGTTAAGTTTAGGTATGGGGTAAGGATCTAATATGGTCTTGCAGAATAAAGCATTATTATGTGCTTTATAAGTATTTATAAGCAGCCAGTATGCTAGTAATATGCATGCTATAAGCAACTAGTTAATAGTGAGAATTGGTCTCTAAACTAAAGTGCTACCATTTTTCTTTTAAAAATGTAAACTTTTCTTGAAAATTATATGTTTTTTAAAACCATATGAAACCAACGTGATTACATTCCTAAAAACTTTTCACGTGTTTTAAATGATATTTTTCAAAGATTTTTCCTTATACATCATTGACCCTAAAATAATCACACAATAGTGATTTGATACCTTGTCTGTTTTTTATCCCTCATAGAACCTACTTTATAAAGGCTTTAGTCTGCAGTCAAGTCAAGTCAAGTCACCTTTATTTATATAGCGCTTTTAACAATACAGATTGTGTCAAAGCAACTGATGGGGTAAGGATCTAATATGGTCTTGCAGAATAAAGCATTATTATGTGCTTTATAAGTATTTATAAGCAGCCAATATGCTAGTAATATGCATGCTATAAGCAACTAGTTAATAGTGAGAATTGGTCTCTAAACTAAAGTGCTACCATTTTTCTTTTAAAAATGTAAACTTTTCTTGAAAATTATATGTTTTTTAAAACCATATGAAACCAACGTGATTACATTCCTAAAAACTTTTCACGTGTTTTAAATGATATTTTTCAAAGATTTTTCCTTATACATCATTGACCCTAAAATAATCACACAATAGTGATTTGATACCTTGTCTGTTTTTTATCCCTCAGAGAACCTACTTTATAAAGGCTTTAGTCTAAAGTCTTTGCCCTTGAACTAATGTGTCCACATCGGGTGCGAGAGCAAGAATTTAATTTGATCCCCGTTTAAATAATCTGTTTCAAATTCATGAATTCACACGGAGCAATCCTCCCCCTTCTGAGTATTCATAATTCTCAATAAGCCCTTAGAGAAGCCATCATTAGGTTTCGGCCTCACCCGCCTGCACTGAACCGCTCCTCAAGGGCTGCAAATTGGAAATGGGACTTAAATACTGCTTGAAATGGATACTTCATATTCACCTAAGCCCTAAGACTGGGCTATCAAGCGCAAAGAGGGAGGAAGACGTGCGCTTTCCATGCCCGCTGTACTTACGGCATCGAGTCGAATCCTTTTAACTGCCCGAGCTGAAAGGCTTTACTCTGACCTTTTCAAAGTCATGGAGCAAACAATTCTCTCCAAGGTTAATGCGCCTTCCTTGTTTTTTCTTTCGTGTGCGCTTTTGAGTTATTGACCGAATTGATGCAGTGCTTATGACTTCTACCCTGAGCTTTTGGAGTGAGCTATATTGAAGAAGCTACTCAGAGGCTGTGCTCGAATCAAGCCGGTGGAGTGCAGTCGCATCCCAGTGAAGAGCCTAATCTAATTTTCATTTTTGAATAACTGTAAGCACAAACGCAGCACTAGCGATACGGCGAGAGACTGACTGATAAGAAGTGCTGATTGACCTGCCGCTCATATAACCCACTTGATTGGATCTGCCATTCGCTGACAATCTGTCACTGCTTTTGCATCCGCATATCTTGCCGTAAAGTCTGTGTAAATACATCTCTCGAATCTCATCTCAACACAAAGACCCGAAGAGCTCTCTAAATCCCCGCAGTTTAAGAACAAACTGGATACCATCCACCAAACTTGACAGTGGGATCTAATTATGCATTAGCAACTTCCAAATCTGCATATCTGCATACAGTTGTGGAGCTGCAGCTGTTGTCTCTGAAGAGTTTATCATTATTTCACATTTATTTTGTTTCCCTAATTACCTAATTAATTCTGTTGTTTTGATTGTCATGTTTACCATTTGCTTTGTGGAGGCATTATCCTGTTCTGTTTGTCTATTTGAAGAAGGAGAATTCTCGCTGAATAATTCATGCCCATTTCCAGCGTCAGCGCGACGTTTAAATGCTGAAGGAGTTTGTGAAATTCTGTCTTTAGTCTCTGACTAACATGGGCGCACGCACGCACACTGAGTCTATATTTATGCTGCCTGAGGTGACTGTAGATGGAAAGTAGAAAAGGTGGATTTTGCAAAGCACACATGATTCAAGTTGGATAAGGCCGTGACAAAGATCTCCTCTCATGTGTCTCTGCGAGGTTTAGAAGAACAGACTCAAAGAGTCTAACTGGACAGTAGTGTTTTGGGACTGGATTTGGTCTAGGGAACTACATTTACCTCTGTGTTGAGACTCTTAACCACTTGATTTACCTAATCAGGGTCTTAATGACGCTAATTTGGGTCCTTACACTAAATTAGTCACAGTGCCCTTTATAGGCTGAGTAATGGATTGCCATCCTTGAAGTGGAATATGGGTCGTAATTGGACTGCATGTCTCTTGGTTGCTTCTGGTTTTGCTCTTCTCTGACACTGGCCTCCTAAGAATTTAATTTGAAGACAGGCCAATTGTAGTTGGGTAAGCAAATAGTTCCTGTGCAGTATGTGGTCTGGTTAAGAGGCAGGATACAGGTGCTCCTCCCTGCTAATTCTAGCCCTCCAAGTGCATGTGAAGAGGGATAGAGAGAGAGAGAGAGAGAGCATCTGTTTATGGTTTGCAGGTCATTCCTGTCATGCAGTACATTTTAAACCTTATATAGCATGAATTTATTTGTGTTGTAATTTAAGTAAGTATTTCTATGAAAGTGTTTAACGCATACTTGCAGATATATGTTCTGGTCAAGCTCATGCACTTAAACTTTTAATTATAGCTTGATTACGTGCACAATGAAAAGAAAATTAATAGGATGGAAATAAAGAGCTAAGGTTAACTACTGCTCAGTGAAGGATATTGAGTTTTATGTAGAGTGCCGAGTTTAATTTTATATTTAACTTTCATATCTATCTTTTGAAGTTTTGATAACAACAGTGAGTTTTATAATTTTATCAACCAGGATTGAATATTTTAAAGTGAGGGGAAAAAAACCTACAAGATACTTAAATGGGTGTGGGTGGGTATGTTTGTATGCTTTTTTTTTCTTTTTTCTGATTTATGTAATTTTGATGTTATTTTGTATGATATTCCTGTTAAAAACAATAAACATTCAGAAAAAAAAATAGTTTGAACTGTTTGAAAAACTACTAACACTTATGTTTGTGCTGCAGTTTTTTCAACCAGAAACGATGTGATTTCCTGGAGGACGACGTAATTTAAAAACATATTTTCTTACTTTATGAGATATAACAAAAGACCAGTAAGATGGACAGTGACTCAAAACAAAACTCACAACAAAAAACATTAAAATCAAAAATAGATACTTTTCAATTAAAGAAGGTACAAAATGAAGACAGAATATTTAATTAGAAATTGTTATTTTTAAAAAAATTATAAAAAATTAAATTCTTTGTTCATGTAATTATGATGTTGTCACTAATATGACTCAAATCTTTAAAAATGAGATGAGTGAGTTTAATATTTTATCCCATATATTGAAAATGTGAAAATGTATTGCATAATAGTAATGACCCTTGCATTCAGGCTTCATGCACCATTTTTGAGTACATAATTTTTGCCACAATAATTTTCCCGTTTCTGTAAGTGTGCATCCCAGATCCTTGAGTTACACAGACTGATCACCAGTACATTAGCACAGTGTTCATTGTGTACTTATTAGCAATGTCATACCTAATTATTTCAGCTCAACTGCAATCTCAGCTTTCTTTACTTCCTCCATGTCCATTATTTCCAGTATGTCTCTTGCCTCAAGCAGACGTCTCCATGGATTCTGAATTTACAGTGACATTTGCGTCTGCTCTCCACACTCATGATGAGAGGGATCTGTCTTGCCTACATGTGTGTGTATGTTTGTGCGAGTAAATTTGTTTGCGCTCAGAACCCAGGGTGTTTTTTTGATGGACGTTATCACATCCAGAACAGAAGCGCCAACAGGTCTTGAGTAGTGTGGCGCGCTTTTTGACAATCCCCCTCCTCCCAAAGTTGTAACGTTCTCCCCCTGCTTCGTAGGGTTGTGTATTTTCCTGTTTCTGATCTGTTCTTATATGATCATCTTTAGTCTTCCCCGCAGGCCTGACTCACTGCAGTACCGCAGTAGACCAATGTTCCAAACAGCGCCTCATTACCCTGCGGCATCTACCTGCGCAGTCGGTGGGGGGAGGAAGGTGGTCTTGGTGCTTGTTCATATCTTCATTAACAAATATCTTCATTACCGCGCTGAAAAACAATGGGAGAAAAAACAACAGCCGTGCAATGAAATTATGGCAGCCCCTCGGGGCGTTCTGCTGTTTGTAGTGACACAGAGGACGAGTTATGCTAATTGAGTGTTCTTTGCATAATTAGAAAAAAGAAACTTTATCATTATTATGAGTACAGAATAGCCAGACTGTGGGTAATTTAGAGTTTCCCAGCAGGGTGCTGCACGGTGGAAAGCGAGCGAGAGAGAGATGGAGAGAGAGAGGATGCCCTCTCAATGTTATTCTTCTGGATATAGAAAAGCATGTTCATCAAGATGCTTAGCCAAAGTGTGCCTTAATGATAATTACTTTCCTCAATGTGCTCTTTTTGAAGTGATTTAGCGAATTTGTTTTTGAAGAGCATCCATTTGCGATGGAAATTCACGAGGAAATATTTGGATTGAAGCAATTGGTGTACATTCAGGCATATTGCCAGCATCTTTTTAGCAGGACCAGACGTTACTGAACCAATTAGGCGTCTTTGAAATATTAAGAGACCTCGCGTTTTATTCCTGCGTCTGGTAAAACTTAGTCGTTCGGAGTGCTGTCATGTCTTCTCTCCTCTACTTTCCAACATGGCCGACTATGTAGTCTACCTTGAGACAGCAGAAAACATCCCCCCCTGCTTCAAATGTTCTCTCGTCTTTTTCATCTCTGTGTACCAGCCCACGGCCAGAGCCATGGATTAATATTTCAAAACATGTTTCCCTCTCTCTCTCTCTCTCTCTCTCTCTTTTTCTCATCCTGCATCCTTTCCTGCCCCCCTCCCCTTGCTGTCTCATATACACAGTCCTCGTTCCCTGTTCACCACTTACTCTCTCTCTCTCTTTCTCTCGCTCGCTCGCTCTCGCAGCCTGGCTGCAGACACGTGTGATATTTTCCCATATCTCATGTTTTGCTGCTCCGCTGCTCCCAGGGCCCAATCACTGGAGCAGTATGTTTTATGAATTAATAAGAGATGATCCTGGAAGGTCCAGGGAGGCAGCTAAGAGAGAGCCAAGAGCACAAAGATGGAGGGAGAGAGAGCGAGAGAGTGAGAGAGAGAGGGTGGAGGCTGCAGTCGAATTTTAATGAGCACCAAGGGGACTATCAGATTTTTTTTCCCCCCATATCCAATGGCACACTGCTCTAAATCACTGTCATGCAAACAAGGTATTTCCCATCATGCCCTTGGTTTTTGGCTGGTAAGTGTGTCACCGTGTGGTACAGCTTGGCTCGCTGGGTGCACCTGCTCCGCTGTCCTAATTGAACAGATGATCTGCCAATTTGTCATGTTTATCTTCAGCGCCTTTCCTCGGCGGCTAGCCCACTCCCCACAGCCCCCTCGCAACACGCTGCAGATGTTAGCAGCATTTTTTATGACAGATCTTGTAGTCATTACTGAATAATTCATGCTTGCATTAATGTCTTCAGATAGCATCTCCAGCTTCCCTCTCCCTCGTTCTTTCTCGCTCTACCTCCATCACTTCCCCTCTCTCTCTCTCTCTCTCTCTCTCGCTCTCGCTTTTCACTCACACCCACCCCCCCATCACATGGGAAAACTTTATTATGCCTCCCTCTGACGGCAAAGTATACGGATAAAATACCCCCCATTGATATGAAAATAGGATTTAAATTATTCACTGAGGTTTAAAGGTTAGTTGAAGGTTATTACTTGGGGACAGGCATAAAGGGAGGAGAAAGAGTCTCTCAGTGCATTGTTCAGCGGTGAGCAGACGAGGCGTCTGTGAAAGGCTAATTTGCAGCGCATGCTGCAGTGGCCTCTTGTGAATAAAGCCCAAAGCCTCTCAGGAGATTTTAACATGGGAGAAGTCAATTATTTATAAGGAAATTATGTTGGGCTTTTTCGCCCCGACAAAAAACATTCCTGCCTGTAAATAAGGTAGGGAACGCACGTTTCCGCTTCATCCGATTGCCGTTCTCGAGATTATTATGACATGTAATTTTTCTGCTCAGCCCAGCCAGGCGAGGATAATAAGAGAGCATCTTGGAAAGGGAGGTGTCCTTTGAGATTGCCTTCAACATAAATCAGATCAGTTGAAACGCTTGCAGGTTTTATATGGGTTGGATAATGGGGCTTACAATACAGTGGACTTAATAAATCATTCCCTTTGTTGGTGTGTGCGCTTTTTTCCCTCTACGGGTTAAGAGCCAGAGCCGGTTCAGCGGTTGGTCCCTCTGTTCTTACGCCACGCTGTATCTCCATAGCAACCACGCGTGCAGGTACCGTGCTTTAGCAGGGAGTCATGAGGAGCTTTGTGATGCAGACGGACCTCCTCCTACCTCACGTTCTCCATCGCAGACACACACAAACAAATTCACACCCTCCTTTTTTAATCTCTTTCCATCCTTCGCTCCTACTGTGGAGTGACCTGAGGAGGTTTGTTTACAGAGCTTTGTTTATGTTCTCTTATAACTCCCTGTCTCTTTGTCTCTGTCTCATTTGCATATTCCCACACAGCACTACTCCTTCTCCTTGCTGCAAAAACACTCGGTGACTGTTTGCCTTAACGCTCCTGTCATTTCTCTGATTTTATGACCCCACCATTCACATGTCATGCTTGATTATGAACTTGATTATTAATGAACATTTAGAAACGTAAACTGTACATTTTATTGACTACATATGTCTGGTCTGTTTACAGTGTATTTTTTTTATTTTTACAGTTGAAAAAATCTAAAAATGTTTTACGTTTTTATTTTTCCATGTTTCATTTTAATTTCTGTTCACATTTTCAGTACTTATTGTTTGTGTCTAATGATTAATTAAACGAATCCTTGGTATATATATAGTCTATTATATTACGTCAAGGTTTCCCTGGGTTTGTGAAGGAACTGCAGGGGGTTCATGAGTTTAATGAAAAGCTAATAATTAATGAAATCATAATTTTTTTTAAATTAAAACAAATAATTTTAAAATGAATTAAAATACATCACTTACTGAAAAAAAAAAGAAATATTTAATTTGTTCATTTACCTGCATGTCATGTGACCATAACAATTGTCAGAGAACAATGAACATGCAAATGTGGTACTTCATTATTAAAATATTTATTTTAAAATCTCAAGGGTACTTCAAATAAAAATATATTAGCTGAAAGAGGATCAGATGACAAAAAATGCTGAATTTGTGAATTATTGCTATGTGTAAATAATATGTAATAATGTAATCCATAAAAAAGTAACTGTAGTCTGATTACAAGTATTTTAAAGTGTAATTTAATCCAATTACAAGTACTTAATTTTTGGAATCCGATTATGTAACACAGATAACATGTAATCAGTTACTACCCAGCTCTGCGTATATATTAATTGGCTGATGACAGTTCTGATGTATCATTTTTTTCTCGTATTGTCTAGTCTTTCTTAATCAATAAACCCTATCGACAAACATTTTCATCAGTGTTTGACAACATTGACATTTGTTGGCCCTTGAACCTTTCTGTTGTCTTGAAGTCAAGATCATGACCTTTCACACCAGGTAGCGAACAGATCCGTATCGCCACTGAATGACTAAGCATTAAATAATGACAGGACAAATGCATGCTCTACTGCATATTTGGCATGCATTGTAATAACAAATCCATATTGAATACTTACATGCAGTGACACATTCCTTGCTGCAAAGGCCTCAATTTGCTATTTCGGGATAGCCGTGATTGATGAGTGATGTAGATTTGACTTATGCTGTCACTGATGCACCTTAGAGAAGTCCACATTCGTCTCTCTCCCTCCGTTGCCGTGGAAGCCTGCGGATCAGATGTGCGCTGTCAGACAAGGCCGGACTTAATGGATGGTGTCAGCAGAGGGGATCACTGCCATCTCCCTCCCCACTCATCCCTCCAACAAGCCTACAAAAACTGCACTCCATCTCCGGTGAAGCCAAGAGGCACTTCTGCAAGGAGTTTTTCCTGCTGCTCCAAACAGCTTGTCTGATTACAGGCTGATCAATACTTGGCCTCTCTCCCCCTCCTGGCAAGGGAAATGATGCGACACGAGAAGCTGTGACATTGACTGGGCCCTGGAGGGGGTGCCTGAGTATTGGTGTCAGAGAAATGGTCCTGCTATTAACTCAGCTGGCCTCCTTTGCTGTGTCATTGTTAAACGCTGGCAAGGAAGAGCGGCTCGTATTAAAACGCCTGACAAATGCCATCATAATTGCACTCTTCGATTTTAATCGATGAAATTTGTCTTTTTTTTAAGGTGTGCCATTGTCAGAATGATTGCTGTGGAAATGAAATCCATCTGTTCACCCCGGCCCTCTTGTTATGCTCTCTAAGGTTCTGTCAATACAGTTTTCTCCAGCTATGTTTTGACCATGCTATATAGCAAAATGGCTCTTCTGCTATTATGTCTGTCGTTAAAAGTGTTAGATATCTGGTTCTTTGTCAGTGTCTATGTTCCCCTTCTTGTGTCTCCATTAGGGTGCTGTCTCTCTGAAAAACTCTTTGAACCCGTAACCATTAAAGATGTTGAAAGGGGCACATTTCTCTCTAATATTCAGATTAGCGGTCAATCAATGATTTTCGCTCAACGTGTAAGGTCATGTAAACACCCTGAACTGTGTTCGTTTGTCAGATAAAGGTCATTAATTGTTGCAAAACCCAGTAGGCACCATTGTAAACATATTTTTTTCAAGCAGCTTATTTAGTGTGCGCATGTCTGTTTACATTTTGACATCAACATCAGAGTAAAAAACTGACAATTTAAAAATGTAATGTCAATTTGGTTTTAAATTGTTTTCTTTTTTAAATGAGTATTTTTTTTTAATAAGTCTCTTTATATAGTAAAAACAAGAATATTGTGACCCATTACAGTTTAAAAGGAATGTTTTCTGTTTTAATATATTTTCAATTTTATTTTCAGCAGCCATTACTGCAGTGTCACATTATCCTTCAGAAATAATTCTAATTTGCTTATTAAGAAACATTCCTTATTATTATCAGTGTTGAAAACGGTTTTGCTGCTTAATATTTTTGTGGAAACTGTGATATATTACCATACAAAAGTTTGGAAATGAATACTTTAATGAAGCAAGCTCAAATTAAGCTTAAATTGATGAAAAGTGACAGTTAAAGACATTTATAATGTTACAAAATAATTCTATTTCAAAGAAATGCTTTACTTTTGAACTTTCTATCTATCAAAGAATCCTGAAAAAGTATCATGGTTTCCACAAAAATACTAAGCAGCAAAAAGTGTTTTATAAAGGATTATGTGACACTGGAGACTGATGTAATGGCTGCTAAATAATTCAGCTTGGCAATCACAGAAATAAATTACATTTTAAAATATATTAAAATACAAAACATATCTTTTAAATTGTATCAATATGTCAAAATATTACATTTTACTGTATATTTCATCAAATGAATGCAGCCTTAAAGAGCATAAGATGCTTAAAAAACTTAATTATTCCAATCTTTTGACCAGTAGTGTAGTTATTGAGAGTTATCAGTAAGGACGCTTGATTTATTGGCCTTCTGTAACATGAAAATAATTATCCGCCTATCATTGGCCAGAAGTTTTGTGTTTTGCTGTAAACACACTCACAGTGGGTTTTTCAATAAAGTTTCTGAATCATTTACATTTCCTCCCACCACTCTTGAATATTGGGTTGCATCCTTGCTCATACTTCATTGATTTCTGATAGTTTACACTAGAGTCAGACACTAGAGTGTCGGCCCACTTTGAAGTTATTTTGGCTGATACTGCAGAGGTGAGATTAGTGATATGATGTGTCCTTTGCCATAGTGTGTAATGCCCCTCACCTGGTCCTCTGTGTGGGTCACACCGCTTATCTACCCATCAGAGGCGGCCTGCTAGCTTTTAGAGCCTCCGTTATTTACAGCATGTCGCTCTCTCACTGTCTCCCCGAGGCCCCGCCATTCCTATTGAACGCTTTTATAGTCTCCCCACCGTTTCCTTGTTTGAAACAATATAGCCGGGACTGTTGTTATTGATTCTGCCGGATTGTGCCCTGGGTAAGTGCTCCTTTGAGCCTTGCTGCTAAATTAAGCCATCATTCCAACAGCGGATGACAGCACTCCTTAGACCCTGGCTGCCTTCTAATGGCTCTGGTGTTACTCATATGTTAATTGATTGGGCGGCGGAGGAGGATGCCGGCAGCAAGGTGGAAAGGATTCTGCTCAGCACAGAAGTCTGATGCAGACCTTTCAGAGAAATAAGTTACCAAGCCGAGTGACAATGAGGTCAATCAACTGCACAGAGAGAGGGAAAATTACTTTGATGATTAAATTGATCGGAATTACTGAAGCATCATAATGGACTACCTGCCTCCCGCTACTATTTCAAGACTGGCCCCTCTGTAACATTTACATCTCGGAGCACTGTAGAAAATGATTCTTAGATCAAGTAAGACTGAAAAATTACTCAAGATTTACTTGATTATTATTGCTTTCTAGTTTACTATTACGAAGCTTTTACTTCTCGCAGGAACAGAAGACAAGCATCTCATTTTAGCGTTACTATTATGATATAGTTGTATTATGAACAACTAATTATGCATTATATATTATATATTGTATTATGTCAACTAATTATGGTTATTATATACATGTAGTAACTTATATTTTGTAACATCAGTTTGTTCCTCTACTTAAAATCAGTTTACCAAGTATTGTCCCATGATTTTTTTATGTTGAGATTTTTTATTAGTATTCTTAAGTAGTATTTATTGTTTCATGAGTGTTCATGTGATGTTGCCTACAGAACAAGACAATAGACCTTTAGTATCGCCATATTTAATTTCTGATAGGAATGAAACGAGGCTGTGAGGGATTGAAGTACTGTGCGTTCAATAGACTACAGTTATTTAACAACATGATTGTTCAGTTGACGAAACTCCATAAAACACTTTTGAAAGTTGTGAGTTGTAATAATTACGTGATCTTGGACCTGTATACAGTGCATGCCATTGTAAAGACTAAGTCTATCCTTCAGTCTTGTTTTCATCGATGGTAAATTCAATATGGCATCTAATTAAGATCTAATTAAACCTAATTAAGGTCTGTCAGCACTTTGCTCATCATGATGTGTGCTGTTCTCATAGAAAACACTTAAAAACAATGATTTTGAACTATTTAAAATCATGTAAATAAAGGTAATATTTACACAAAACATTTTTATGCTGATACAACTTAATCCAGACCTACATAGACCTATGTTAATTATTACAATGATGGCATATTTTAAGTCTTCGAAGTATAATTATGTAAAGTTAAAGGTCTCGAGTGAATTTAGGGTCAAAAATGTAAACTGAAAAGCCATACAAATGGTTGCCTTCATTTTTCTGAACACCTCCGTCCCATCATGTCTTATTTGTCATCATCCTGCAGATGGGAAAAATGACACAAGGGGGCAATCGACAGGCTTCAGATCACAGCTCAATGAGCCAAAACAGCCAGAGGGAATGTTTGCAGTTTAGGTGGTTAAATGCTGAAAAAACATCTGGCCTGTCACTGCATAATCCCAGACATAATCCAATTGGCTGCACTCAGTTGAAGGTGTTTTCAGGGTGTGCATAGGGAACTGCTAAAGTCAGATATTACTCTTTTGTGTATCTGAGAGGCTCGCCAGTTGATCTCCACACCTACAGATCCGTGATGGATTCTAAGGAATATAGAGAATGTAAAATGAGTATGAACTTGTGCTCTGTATAACAGAAATTACTCTTTTGTAGAATTATTTACAGTAGAATAGAATAGACGGCTTATTTAATATGACATGAAAGAAAATGAGGCTGTGAGGGTCAGAAATACAGCACATTCAAATTTTCTCATCCTATTTAATTCAAAAGTTTTTCCTCATATTCTGTTGACATTGACTTTAATGTTTTTCTGTTTGATGTCCCAGAGACCTAATTGATATATGTGCTAAATAATAAGTCATTTTGATTAATTAGCTATTATTTTGCCTGAAGTAAATCAAAGCCCAGCAAGCAGATATGTCATAATGGACTAGTTATGCCAATATCTCTCTGTTTTGTTTTTGTCTCTCCACAAATTATCAACTTTTCTCAGAAATGTGACTGGTTTCCATTTTAGTGACATTGTTTTTGTCTGGGGTCAATTTGACCTGTATCTCTACAGTTTGCATGTGAGAAATTTTTTTTTTAATTCATGTCCTCTGTCTAAAAGATCCTAAACATTAGCAATGTTATGCTATTTCTTCATTATTGAGAATGTGTAATCAGAGTTTATAATCTCATAGGATTCGGGGAACTCATGAATTATGAAGCTGATATCAATTTTAAGTGTGTCATTTAGATGTTAAGACCCCAAACGGATCATTTTTGGTTCTGTCAAATTAAATATGGCATATAGTCTGACCAAAGTCTATTACCTTACTGTTGCTAATGCTGTATTCTCTTTCAGCCAGAGGTGACCATGTGATACTGTGATGGTATTTTGTACATTGAGCTAATTTGCTAATGGAAGGGCCTCTTTTTACTAGTCGCTAATGAATATTAATCACTGCTAGTTACACGAGGCACGGTTAATTTGGCTAGCTGTGCAAGGGCACCATTTTCTGTTTATGTGTCTTTATATGTGTGTCCAACCTGCTATTCACCAGCCTCTACAGACCCCCCCCCCCCCCTGGCCGCCCCGCCATAATGTTCCCTTTATTATCAGAGGAAGAAATTAACCCAGGAATTTATTTACATATCCACTGCAAATGGTAACAGTGCGCTAATTGGCTGTTAGATGATTAATAGGCTTACAGCAGATGCTAATGAATCATGCACTCACTGTTCTGAAGGTGCTCTTGCAGTGTGTTTGTGTTTTGGCAGCTTAATTAGTCTGATAATTATGTACTTGTTGCGTTTGCTTTCAAGCAAATACAATCAAACACTGAAAAGATTAAAGTGGATTGTATTAGTGAGAGCAAGCGTTAGCTCTAGCACGCTAGACAATCATAGATTTTTGTTGCTGCTTTAAGTTACTACTTGAAAAACGAGTGATGATTTCTGAGCAAGGTAGATTTGTGAACCAAAAATAGACATGCACAACCTTTCAACGCTTGAATCTAAGGGAATATTGACAAATTGTAGCACGCAACTCAGTTTGACTAACAGATTGACTTAATTAGGCAAATGAGACCGTCTGGCATATAATTCAATGAAAACATCTGTTTCCATTTCTAATTCAATTTCAGGGAATTTATTTGTGCAGAATGGTTTTTAAGAAGATGTTTTTTTTCAGTGTCTTGTCAGAGTTTTGAGGAATGTTGCTCTATACTTTAAGTGTAGATTTTTATGCTAGTGTGTGTATATAGACAGACACACATAAATAAACTCTTTCATTTATCAAAAATAAAGTAGTTATGATGCATATGTGTCACGAATCCGGTTCATGGACTTCAGTCCAATTGCCACCAGAGGTCGCGCTTCCATTTTAGTGACTCTCTCGCTACACAGACTTTCACATGTCACCCCGGACTACATTTCCCAGCAGCCATTTCACTAATCACACGTTCACCTGAAACCAATCACACACACTATATAACACCCACTCAGATCCTGTTCAAGTCGCAGAGTATTGTTTGCGCATATCGCTACGTCTGTGATAGCAACGTTATGGAGCCATCCCGAGTTTGCCTAGTTTCTAGTCTTAGTCTGTTTCTCCTGTTTAGTCTAGTCGTGGTTTTGGATATTGCCTGTCTTTGGATTATTCTCTTGCTCTGCTCTTTTTGGACTCTGTTTGACCCTCGCCTGAACTATTGCCTGTGTTTCGGATTACCCATTTGGATTACCCTGTTTGGACATTGTTCGCCGGAGATCGACCACGCCTTCCTATGGATACTCTTTTGACTTGCCTGAAATGTACCTGTTTGCCACTGTTTGACCCATGCCTGTTTTATGACCACGTCTCTGTCTAATAAAAGCCTGCAGATGGATCCGCACGTCTCACGTCTCGTTCGCCCAGTAACAATATGTGTATCTTTAACAATATGTTGTAATAATCAGTAATGATACTGACCCAAAATTGGCTTAATTCGATATGAACATCACTGAAAATAATGATAAAATCCAGTTCAGTGAGTGAGTCAGATACAGTGTTATAATACTATCATTGAGATACTAATAATTTGTATTAATATTTTATATATTATATATTTTAATATATTAAGTTAGTTTTTTGTTTTTATAGATTCCATTTTAATTTTAATTTGAACGCTGACTATGAAGACTTGTGTGGCTTGATGTTTTTTTTTTATCAACTTTGAAAAAAATCCATTAAAATATATTTTACATGTTGAAGTTTTTTAAAGTAATGAAAATATTTCTTTGTGCTTCTAACAATAATAACCCTGGAATAATCTCATAAGGGTGACGCTTGGCTGTCGCCCATATGTTTTTTGTTCAATCATTTAAAAGAACTGGCTCAAAAGAGACATTTGTGCGTGAAGCGGACTGCACTGGTTGTGCTGTATGTTTTTGATTCACTCATTTGTATGAGAATTGAACTACACTGACTCAAAAGAAAGGTGTTTCTTACCTATGTTTTTTGTTTTGTTTTGTTTTTATCATATTTTATACAGACTTCTGACTCACTGTCACAACTCAGATAGTATATGATTTCTTTTGTAGTGGCACTGAAACACTAGTATAAATATATTCTCTGAATGTTATTTTGGATAAATTAATAAATATTTTGTTTTTAGATATTGTAACCCAAATGATACAGTTACACTCCTGTTTCAGACATTATATCAGTGTGATTATACTGTTAATGTTTGGATGAACTCTTCAATTATGTCCATGTAACAGTACCCAAATGCATTCTGCATATTAACAGGCCTTAGATAGAAGCAGATCAAGAGAAATCCCTAGTGAAATCGTCTAGGACTGCAGAGGTGCACTGCCCTGTAATTAAACGAGTCCAGTAAGTCCATTGCCTCTGCACAATATCCTATACTAAAACCCCCAAATCGGCTCTAGCTGGAGAACCATTAGAAAGCATTGCTTATGAATATTTGATGCAAATCCTCCTTTTTGTCTTGGACACAGCTTGAAGCAGGAATCGCATTGATTTGCTGTTATAATCACAGATTAAAAAGAGCTCTCCCCAAACCATTCGCTGATTAAAGGCCTGTTTACATGCTATGCTCGCACACCACTGCTGCCTTTTCATAGGCTTTGAACAGGCCCCCATAGGCTGAACTGTGCAGCTAAAACTGACTGAAACTAATGGGCCCCTCACTGGCTGCTGAGAGCAGGGTGTCGTTTAGATTTGTGTTTCAACTCGTTAGTTTCTAGATTTGGCCGGAGTCTACAAAATGTCCCTTATGAAATATTAAATTCAGCAAATCCTCTAGGAACTCAGCTAAAAAAAGGGAGTTATATCACTTTGTCTCTGCAGATCATTTCGCCGCAGTGACTTGTGTGCTGACCGCATCATCACCAGAAAATGGTCGTTTGAACCTTAAAGCCTTTATGGAAAATAAGAAACAAGCCGCAGCTATGTGTGGTTTTGTGTGTCTCTAAAGGAGCAAGAGAAACTGGGCTCAGGCACAAGAGTTTCTTAACCTACTTTTCAACAATCATTAAGTATTTCCACTGAAATCTACTTGAATCCATGATGTGTTTTTGACTGCATTAGATGATTCTACCACAAAGACAAACTGGGGAACCTCTTTAGTCTCTGTTCTCTCATTCCCTGGCTTCATGAGAGTGTTTAAAAAAATTCACAATTCTCATTTATAACCTCCACTTTGTATTACAGATACATTTTGCCAAACATGAACATTTTAAGTTATCAAATAACATCACATAATGACACAGCAGCTAAACTCATACTTAACCTTTCTGTTGGTAAGCCTGGATTAAGCATTGACCGATTCTTTCTGCCAAAAGCAGTTTCATTCAGGATTGACTCTTGGGTCATTTCTAAATATTAGTTTTTGTGCTGTTATAAATTGACGAATTATACTTCAAATAAATAGTCAATGCACCCCCATGTTGTTCTTTGTTCTGTGGCACACAAAAGGTGAATTTTTGAAGAATATCCTTGTTGCTGTTTTCATTATATTGAGAATGAATGAGGATTGGTACTTTCAATGTCCAAAATAGGGCTTTTTACACTGCGCTTAACCCAGATTATTGTCGTTCTAAACCCAACTTTTAACCCTGGGGGAGAGAAATGTTTCACACTTGTAATATAGAAGCGTGGTTAGCATGAGTTTTACCAGGGTTATGAAACCCAGCTCCATAGGGTTAAATGGATAGTTCACCCAAAAATGAAAATTACCCGATGATTTACTCACCCTCAAGCCACCCTAGGTGTATGTGACTTTCACAATTGGAGTTGTATTCATCCTGGCTCTTCCAAGCTTTATAATGGCAGTGAATGGTGGTCGAGATTTTGAAGCCCAAAAAAGTGCATCGGAATCCATCCATCATAAAAAGTACTCCACACAGCTCTGGGGGGTTAATAAAGGCCTTCTGAAGCGAAGTGATGGGTTTGTGTAAGAAAAATATCCATATTTAAAACTGTATAAACCATAATCTCTAGCTTCCACTAACTGTTGTACACACGTTCACTAGAGAGTGGTGTTCTAGCGGATGACGTAGGATGTAGGCGAAGCGTAAGTACAAAATGAGGATTTGTAAAGAAAAATGTCGGAAGATTTCGATATAAGCCAAGAGGACACTGGTTTTCCTTTGCTGTAAACAAAACGGTTCTACTACCAGCGAGACTACCATATTCACACCGGAGTTTACGCTGCGCCTACATCCTTTGTCATCCACTGGAATGTCACTCTCTCGTGAACACACATACGACAGTTATTGGAAGCTAGAGATTACCAGAGGTGGGACCAAGTCATTGTTTTGCAAGTCACAAGTAAGTCTCGAGTCTTTGCATTCAAGTCTGGAGTCAAGTCCCGAGTCAAGACAGACAAGTCCCAAGTCAAGCCCCGAGTCAAGACAGGCAAGTCCAAGTCGAGTTGCAAGTCCTCAGCTGTAAGATTCAAGTCTTAAACAAGTCATTAGTGTAATAACGCAGTAATAACACAGGAATAACACAGTAATAACACAGAATTAACAAATTAATAACACAGTATAACAGAAATAACACAGGAATAACTCAGTAATAACAGGAATAATTCAGTAATAAAACAGTAATAACACAGAAATAACACAGTTATAACACAGGAATAACACAGGAATAACACATTAATAACACAGTAATAATTCAGTAATAAGACAGGAATAACACAGTAATAATGTAGTAATAACGCAGTAATAACACAGGAATAACACAGTAATAATACAGAAATAACAGAAATAACACAGTTATAACAAAGGAATAACTCAGTAATAACAGTAATAACACAGGAATAACACAGGAATAACACAGTAATAACACAGAAATAAAACAGGAATAACACAGTAATAACACAGTAATAACAGAGTTATAACACAGGAATAACGCAGTAATAACACAGTAATAACACAGGAATAACACAGTAATAAAACAGGAATAACAGAGTTATAACTCAGGAATAACGCAGTAATAACACAGGAATAACACAGGATTAACTCACTAATAACGCAGTAATAACACAGGAATAACTCAGTAATAACACAGAAATAACACAGGAATAACACAGTAATAACACAGGAATAACACACTAATAACACAGAAATAACACAGGAATAAATCAGTAATAACACAGGAATAATTCAGTAATAAAACAGGAATAACACAGTAATAACACAGAAATAACACAGTTATAACACAGGAATAACACATTAATAACACAGTAATAACACAGTAATAAACAAAGGAATAACACAGGCATAACAGTAATAACACAGGAATAACACAGTAATAACTCAGTAATATAACAGTAATAACACAGGAATAACTCAGGAATAACACAGTAATAACAGAGTTATAACACAGGAATAACACATTAATAACACAGTAATAACACAGCAATAACACAGTAATAAACACAGGAATAACACAGGAATAACACATTAATAACACAGTAATAACAGAAATAACACAGGAATAACACAGTAATAACACAGTAATAAACAGGAATAACACAGGCATAACACAGGATTAACACAGTAATAACACAGGAATAACACAGCAATAACACAGGAATAACACAGTAATAACACAGTAATACTCGAGTCAAGTGACTCGAGTCCACACCCCTGGAGATTACTGTGTATAAAGTTTTAAATATGGATATTTTTCCTACACAAGCACATCGCTTCACTTCAGAAGGCCTTTATTAACCCCCCGAAGGAGCCCTTTTAATGATGGATAGATGCACTTTTTTGGGCTTCACAATCTCGACCACTATTCACTGCCATTATAAAGCTCGGAAGGGCCAGGACATTTTTTAATATAACTCTAATTGTATTTGTCTGAAAGAAGCTAGGATGGCTTGACGGTGATTATCATTTTGGGTGAACTATCCCTTTAACAGCATTTTTTGTGGTATTAACACTACATTGCGAAATGTGTACAATGTGAAATGATGTGGTGATAAAATGCTACGGCTTAGATGCTTGTCAACAGACACCAAATTACATGCTTTGGACAGTCATGTGCCTAATGGAACACACGGTCATGGAAACACCACATGTAGCCTATAAACAGTAGTTTTAGCATTTGAGTCTGAAAAATGTCAAATGGTGACAGAAGTTTCATTCCTACCTTTATAGTCCGAAAAGTCGATTCAGTAAAAACTTGATAATATAGGAGGCAATATATAATATAACGATGCGCAATGCAGTATGTAAACAGGATTCGTCCAATCAATGGCACTGACACTGCAAATATGCAAATAAGAACATTAACCCAGGGTTTAGGAATATACAGTGTGAAATGTTAGCATATGAATACCCAGGATTAACTGTTAAACCCGGGTAAATTATGAGCAGTGTGAAACTTTGTTTACCTGGGGTTTAGAATAAGTGTGAAAAGCCCTAATGAGTCACATGAAATATTCAAGATGTCTATGCATATTTTTCATCAGTGTAGATGTAATTCAGCCATTTGATATTGAAGCTAAAAAGAGAGTGATGTAGATTTATCTGGCTTCTCGTTTCACAGTGTTGCTGTCTCCAGAAAGATGGATGGCAGCAGGTTGAGGGGCCCTTAGCAGTGTTCGGCATGTCTGCCATCAGATTACAGGCTTCTGGGAGTCTTCACGTCAAGAAGGGGCTTGAAGCATAGCAATTATGCAGAAATCACATAACGTATGGTGCGACTCTTACCTTCACTTGTCATCCTGACCGCGTCTCATTTGCACAGCCTCTCGTTTCAAGTGGCAATGAAAAATTGCTATAATATAAAATATTACATAATAAGCTATTTGCATCTCCCCGAGTGTATTTGTGAGTTACCCTTAAGCGTAGCGTAGTGCAGCCGAGCTCTTGTTCAGCGGAGCTGCTTCATGTCTAGAGCCGAGACAGAATGGGGCTGCGGGTCAAAAGATCAGCAATCAAATCAGTGTAGTGTTGGGTTGTGGAGAGTACTTGAGTGACAGCTGTCACAGGGTGCATCCAAAATCGCACATTATAAACTCTCTGCCTTCCTGGATGAGCTCTTGTGGTGACGCATGCGATAGTGACCTCAAAATAAGGGCAAGTTGATGAGAGGGTTTGGGACAAGTGAATTAGCATAGCTCAGGATGCGTGTCTGAGGCAGCTCTGTGGAGATTTGTGTACACTTAAGTTGCCCGCTCACACACACTGTCCTAACCTTCACTTTGTGGCTATACGATCAGTGCACGTTTAACGCTTGCCTGGGTTTTAAGCCACGCTGAAAGTGCCTGAGAATTAAAGCGCCACTTTCGTTAGTGCTTGAGCATGTTCTGCCTTTGGGGACGGTCCAGCTTTGTAAGATCTGATTTCCCAGCTTGTCAACATTGATTATGCACTGTTGTGTCTGAGTTAACACAGTTTTCCCCTATTCTCTTTTAAAAGGCTTGTGGGAGCAGATCTGTCTTTGAACCATGAATTCTGAAAGAGTAGGTCAGAACTTGCCCTTCTGATTAATGATTTTTAGATTGAATAAATAATGCTAGTTATGAGCTTTATTCTTAAGCATTTTACTTGTTTTAGATTATAGTTGGTTTAGTTTTTCCTAAAAACTTGAGGAACACAAGTAATGCATCTCAATGCAACATTTCTACTATAATATAATATTTTCTGTTGCTGTTATTTTAATCAGGTGAGTCACATTTATGCATTCTTGTGTCTAAATAGGCTTACACTGAAAAAAGTGGGTTTTTGTTGTTGTGGTTTTGTCCCATTCATCCTCTTCCCAGCATGAATAAGTATTTTTGGATTGTTTGACTGTTGGCTAGTTTTATTTACACCATTTTTGTTGATTTTGCTGTCACATTTAGTAACTTGCAGCAAGTCAAAGGTGTTTAATGTGTTTATTGGTTCATGAGTGTTTATGTGATGTTGTCATTAGTATAAATTAATAAGCACTTGCTCACCCATGTGGTTTTCACAAGTACATCATATCAAGCATTGTGGAATGTGAGTATAAAGCACTTTTTTAAAAGTGATGCAGCATAACGAACAAAAATTGGCAACTGACACAATGAAAGCAAATGGCAAAGTTATGAAAAAAAAAATAATAATTCCCTCTTCACTTTACTCCTATCCTTCACCTATCTCAGAATTCTTCAGTTTAATCGTTTAATAAATCTGAATGACATTAAATATTAACCTGTTGGAAGTATTGTCTGATGATGTACAGATGTGGATAGCAAAATTCTGCCCCAATCATAAGAGTGTCTGTCAGTTAGCACTCAAACGCAGCTGGTTCTTCCCAACTTGTTTACTGTACTGGAAGGAAACATCCCTGTGCTGTCAATCAAACTGGTGGTGATGTCATTATATCCGCTGTGAGGGAGTGAGTGCTGTTGGATGAAGCAGGCCTAACCTTGTGGACCACAGCGGCCTTTCGAAAGATGGGAGGCTTGTTGAATAGATAATAATCAGGAACTAGCAACAAAAGACTCCTGTTTCTTTCTGTATGTTGACAAATTGCTGTGTTGTCTGGGCTGAGAGACCCGGATGATATTTCTTCTTTCTCTTTATATGAAACTGGATAATGAATTGGGTAAGGTATAGTCTTAACTTATCTAGATATATTCTGAAATTTGGTAAGGACAGACAGAATAAAATGAGATGTATCTGATCAAAATCAGTAACATCTCCAGGAAATTTTGAATGGAGTAGCCAGAGGGGCACTGTAAAAATCCTAGCATGGCACACTAAAACATAAACTGGACAAAATAGGTTATTTCAAGGATCTATTTGTACCACTTTTGACTACAGATGCATGAAACCAGATGTTCCCGCATAAAACACATTATTTAGGTTATCTGGGGGGGAAATTATTTTTTTATGTAGCAAAAAAACAGTTTGAGATTGTAATTCCTATGTAAATACATTTATACCACTTCTATTCATTAAATGTTCTATGAAATGTGTATTTTGATTTCAAAACATTTGATGCTCAGCTCCATTACTCTGTGTGGTGAAAAGCTCATATATTTTAGTAAATTATGATAATTAAGATTATTTTGTGTCAGTATGGGTGAACCCAGTCAAGAGTAAATAGGAAATTATAATTTTTGAATTCAGTTCAAAATAAAGCTGATTATGTATGGAACATACACTTGGCCTAATGACACAGGGAAAAAATGTGTGAAAAATGCACTCACAATATCTTCACATCTTTAAATAAATGAAAACAAACAAAAAACAATAGTTTTCAGTTACAGGTGGCAATATAAAAATGAGCTATATGCAGTCAGCTGTGATTAATTTATTCTGTACAGATCCAGAGATATCATAATTTCTAAGTCACTTTGGATAAAAGTGATATGATGTAAATGTACAAATAAAGTAAAAATGTAAAAATAAAGACACTTTTAAGGAGGGGGAAAACAGAGTTTGGCTTAAAGGGATAATTCACCCAATAATAATAATAATAATTCTGTCATCATTTACTCACCCTCATATCATTCCAAATGTGTGTGACTTACAGTTTTTCTCAGTCGCTTTGGTGCATTTCTCACATCACTATTTACATTTGCACAACAGTTAATGCAGTTCTCAAAACAATTAGTACAAACTGCAAAACCTAGTTGATAACCTGCAAAAGCGTGTCACTTGCTCAAAATGGATAGGTCATTCCTCAAAAGCAAGTATTCATGTCAATGAAAGTGTCAGTGTCATCAAGATGAAAAGTCCTGACACCATTGTTTATGAACAAGATAGTCAAATGGCTTTGTCATGTTTTCATTATGACAGTTTACTCTGTCAATGTTTTCCAATGCAAAAAAGTCAGATCTTGGTGACACTACCTGAAAATGCTCAAGACAGCACTATATACTATTTGCACAGCCATTTGAAAAATACAGTAAAGTTACACATTACTGTATTTAGTGAGGTAACTGAGTACAAGACACTGAATATGTATGTTTCACATTTTTACTGCATATGCTCTTTGCAATTCTAATTTGTTCACAGCATTGTGCAAAAGAAAAAAAATACACCCTTATTTACAACAAACATAAACTCCCTTTGGGTAGAGCTGTGCACAACATTGCAGTACATATTGGAACTGAACATACAACATACATAGTACTGTAATCATTCATGCACATCCAGACGTTCCTCTCTGTCTGGCCACATAATTTCATCTACATCACAGCGAATATCATCTCTTGCAATGCAGCGAGGAAAGTATCTCCTCGAGTGGCGAATCCACCCTCTGCAGGACTCTGCTGTGATGTCATCACATTCTGCATCCATGGCCGCTAGCAGGGCCATTTGGGTATGTGGATGCCGGTCATATACCTTCCACCTCCAGGAAGAGAAAAACTCCTCTATTGGATTTAGGAATGGTGAGTAGGGAGGGAGATATGCTAAATGTTGTGGAGGTTGAACTAACTGTTGTGCAAATGTAAATAGTAATGTGAGAAATGCACCAAAGCGACTGAGAAAAACTGTAATGTCTTCTGTGCAACATAAAAATATTTTGAGAAATGTCTGTTATTTTCATCCAAAAAATGAAGGTCAATGGTCAAAAAATGGCCAACACTTTTCTAAATATTGTGTTTCTTTCAGAAGAATTAAATGCATGTTGGTTTGAAATGACATGAGGGTGTCAGTGATGACAGAATTTTCATTTTTGGGTGAACTATACTTTTAAAAGCATCCAAATATTTTTGGGGCGATTGCATCCATGTCATTTGGGATGAAACAAAATAGCCAGATACAATGTAAACGTTTATAACTGGACGACAGTGATCATGCGTAATGGGTCAGCTTAAACACCTGGACCGAGCTCTGGTGTGATCACAATCACCCTGTTACATTAAGAGTGATTTCAGCACAGGTTTAGGTACCAATCAATGCAGAGAAAGAGAGAGAGTCAGGGGCCCTTCTTGCACTCTGACTCAGTTGAAAACTGATTGTCTCTCTGTCTGCCTGCCTCTGCCACTGAGCCATAGAATTGCTCTCTTCTCATTCTCTGGCACTTGTGCCTTCCCTCGCTGACGGACAGCCGATTCATAAGCCGTTCCCACTGAAGAGTAACATTTCTCATTTTGCATCTGATTCCTCCCTAACAAGGCGATTGCGCCGTTGCATTCGAATGCGGAGATAATGAAAAATGTTATGAATATTTCAACAGCGTGACAAAAGAGAAGTTTGTTCGATGGCTCTGTCCTCTGATCAATCCCCACTGGACCAAACAGGCTTAATATGAGCGAACAAGCGATCCGACTTATCTGTGATGGGAATGTATAATGTTAGGTTTTTTTAATAACTGCAGAGTGGCCTCGGGGCCTGTCTGCAAAATGGCTGGTGCACTTTGGTATTTGTGCATTTCATTTCTGTTGAATCATTAATGTTTCTCTAGGCTAACAGCTCATCTGGCAGCAGCAGTGGGATCAAAGACAGGCTGAACTAAATGCCTGCATTGAGCGGTACTCCATCAAAGGCATCAAGCCTTTTTATTTATCGCATAAATGCATGTGTTCTATTATCAGGATGATTTTCTATATACCTCTTCGTTGCAGGTCAGGTGAGAGCAGACAGAACAGGCCCGCTGTGACCTTTGACCTCAACCTTACTTGTATTCTGTCATAATCGAATAGACAACTTAAGATTGAGTATTCCTGATAAATATGCACTTCATTGGATGTGTATTATAATTTCTGTCATGGCCAACAAGATCTGTGCTCACTATGATCAAAAATAGTGTTTGTACAGAGGCATTTACTTTATTATAATGATTTTTAAATGGATAATTGGATCAGTGTGCCTGCAAGAGACTGTCAAGGATACTGAGAAAGCTTCTTAATAGCAATCTTTCTTTTATTGTCGAGCTACGCTTTTAAAAGGCAAGGTGCTGGTCTAGAGGTGAAGATAATTAAAGTCCAATTCTCTCTTCCATGTCTTACAATGATAGTAATTCATCTTGCACATCTTCAGACTGAATAGCCAAAGTGGTGTGTAAGAATGCTGAATTACTTTGGTTTTTCAGGTTGCCTTCACTCAGCGTCTTGCTGTATCGAGGGTTGCAGTTTAAGATATTTGGCGATGTAGTTTTAAAGGGATAGTTCATCCAAAAATGAAATTCTGTCATTATTTGTGACCCAGGACCACAAAACCAGTCATATGGGTAAAAAAAATTTTCAATTGAGATTTATACATCATCTGAAAGCTGAATAAATAAGCTTTCCATTGATGTATGGCTAGTTAGGATAGGACACTATATGGCCCGAGATACAACTATTTGAAAATCTGGAATCTGACAGTGCAAAAAAATCTAAATATTTAGGAAATCACCTTTAAATTTGTCCAAATAAAATTCTTAGCAATGCATATTACTAATCGAAAATTAAGTTAAGTTAAGTTGATATATTTACTGTAGGAAATTTACAAAATATCTTCATGAAACATGATCTTTACTGAATATCCTAATGATTTTTGGCATAAAAGAAAAATCGATAAATTTGACCCATACAATGTATTTTTGGCTTTTGCTACAAATATACTCGTGCTACTTATGACTGGTTTTGTGGTCCAGGGTCACATTTATTATTTTCTTCTGTGGAACAGAAAAGAACATATAAAATGGCTAATTTTATTAGTTCATACGATGAAAGCCAATAGGATCCAATGCTGTTTTGGACCCAACTGATTTTCAATGTTGTTTTGGACCCCATTGAATTTCTTTGTTTGGGCAAACATTTTTCAAAATATCTTCTTTTGTGTTTTTTTATAAGAAAGAAAACCATGCCCATTTGGAATGACATGATGACAGAATTTTCATTTTTGGGCGAACTACCACTTTAAGGAATTCAAATCAAGGGCCATTTGTTTGAAAACTGCGGCGAATTCAAGATTATGCATTATTGGCTGTCGAGCACTGCAGGGAGGGCAGTTTATGTGCAAACTATAGAACATTTGAATGTAAACGGCGGTGTACTTTACCCATCTAAAGCCCTGATTTACATTGCATCCTAAGCAGCCTTTGTGAGCCCAGTGAGGTGTGAAGAGATGTAATGAAACAGAGCCTCTGTTTATGAGAGGAACATTCATATTCATTAGCAGTTAGTCATTAGCATACGATGCCTGTGACGAAGCCTGATGCATGTTTTATGAGCACGGTTAATGGTACATTGACAGCGCAATAAAAACGAAGGGAAAGTGTGTGTGTGAGAGAGAGATGCTTCCCCTGGAAAGCCACAGGGCACTGGGCGGGTTATTGATTCTCCCCTGTGTCCTATTGATCTCTGATGTTTTCATCTCACAAAGGCCCTGCTAAGCTGCCGTGTATCTGAGAGACACACTGACAGCGCAGCCCATTGACTCTGGCTATCAATAGCCGCGGAGCTGGATATCATTAAATCCTCATCATTGTGTTTTTATCCTCCACACACCACTGACTGCCTCTGGTGACCTCCAAATGAAGCTGCACGTTGCACGGCCTGGCACAGAGGGCAAGCCGGTGGCACCTCTATTAAAGCAGTCTCTTCTGACATGGTAATCATGGCAGTATGTTTTAGTTTTCAAGACTTTGCACATAAATTAGAATTCTATTCAACAAAATTGAACCGGTAACATTTTGCAATAAGATTGTTTATATCAGGGGTGCCCAAACTCGGTCCTGGAGGGCCGGTGTCTGTGAGACATGGTGAGATTGTCTCCTGTTGCTAACAGCGCCTGTGTAATGGTTTCTCTGGCTGTTAATGGAGGTTTTGCTCTCCTGCACTCCCCAGACTGTAACCTGGGGGGGAGGGGGAGAGTTTAGCACCTGATGAGCTAGAAGCCCCCCCTTTTGTCTCTCTCTGGAGAGCACGGAGAGACTATAGTCATCATGGAGCAATTCTTACAGCCCCCTCTATCACGCCTCATGGAGAGGGAGGGGTGACAGCGGGGGCAAGGACGGATGTTGCAGGGATCAATAGAGCTGGAGGGGGTGGGAGGAAGTGCTGGGATGGCAAGGACAGGTGTGGGGGGTTGTTCTAATGCCATGCTCCATTAGAGACTGGAGACTCTCGTGGCTTACTAGCAGACAGCCTGATAAACAGCCTGGGCTCTGATAATAGTCTGTCTGATCAATAGCCTGTCCTCCCTCTCTGTTCCCTGGGGGGAGGCATGGCAGAGGGGCAGGACTGGCTGATGACCCTGGGGTCAAAGGTCGTGGATGCTTAAGGAGTGGAGGTGAGAGGGAGGAGTCAGTCATAAACATCGCTCCAGGCCTGTTTCTCATCACACCGCAGCTCTGATCACATGTTTTCTTAATGTCTCTGCGTCTCTCCCATATCCTTTTCCCTCCGCACAATCATCTGTCCTTGTTATTATTGCTTCGCCCCTTTCAGCTTATTGATCATGTGATGAAGAGTCTTCTAGAGAAAGAAGAAGAGTCATCGTGGCTCCACTGATCTAATGGTTTTCATTTTGCTGCTGTGGATCTATGGCGCAGGTTATTGATGGATGTTCTCAGCTCCTCAGTCACTCCATCCATTTAGTTTATTTCCAGCACAGTTGTTGGTTTGTTGTGTTCTATTGCCATCCACCCGAGCCAAAATTCACAAAGTTTATATATAATCCACATTTAGACTGCTTTATTGTGGCATGGAGTACATTCATTTAAACAAAGTATTTTAATTTTATGCACATTTTTAATCAAATTGTCAGTGGTATTGTGTATGAAGAAGATACAAATGTATCATGCTGGGCTAAATGGTGATTTTATAAAAAAAAAAAAAAAGTGATGTGACATTTGTAAATTTGTATTTCATATTTATTTTTAATAGTATGTACTTAATTTTTTCATTAAATGTTAGGTTTTCCATTTTTTCATATTTTACAATACAAAAATTTGTAACAAACAAATAAAAAAACACTTGGAAAAAAAACACTGGCACTGGGCCAACAGACTCTCCTTATTGTTTAACTCTGACTTTTAAATGCTTTTAAAAGATAGATTAATCATAATTAATGTTATTATTTATTGTTGTTTATTATTTTATTATTTATTTTATTTAAATTTGAATATGTTAACATTAGCTAATGCATTTTAAGTAATATGAATTTACTATGAACAATAATATATTTTTAATAATTAAATGCTATAAAAAGGACTGTTAATTTTTAGCTGTGAGTACTCAATGCAATAACATCATGAATTATTTTTTTGACCTTTTATATGAAAGCATTATAAAATATACTTTTAAATAGTTATTAAAAATATTAATTTTAAAAGTTTTTAGGACAAGCACCAATTTTCTTCAAAATAAGTAGATACATAAATAAATCTAGCCTTTCTTTACAATAGTGAATATGACAAATGGAAATCTTTTGCTCTTGCTAGCAGCATAATTGTTACAATTTTTACTGCAATTTATAAGTCTAGACTGCATGAGTAACTCATAACGAGTTATTAAAATGCAGAATATTCCATAATTTGAAGTAGATAGGCACATTCCTATTGCATAATGCATGCAGGAAAAGATCAAAGGGAAGTCATGTGTGAGACATGGTGAGATTGTCTCCTGTTGCTAACAGCGCCTGTGTAATGGTTTCTCTGGCTGTTAATGGAGGTTTTGCTCTCCTTCCACGACTTCCCCCTAAAAAGGGCATGCGGTTTTACTACAAGTAGTTTACTTGTCCTGCAGACATTTTCTGTAGCCCCACCACAAAAGAATAATTGATTTGTATTTAGCAGTGCATTTTGAGATTAAATATTTATATATTTCATATTAAATGTTAAGTTTTCTAACGTTTTTGGTTTTTTTTGTTTTTTTTTAGAAATTATTTATTATTTATTTATTTACCCTAGTGAAAAATAAATATACTAAAATGTATTCGAAATACATTTATTTCATGCTTCATGCTTTTTTTGTTTTTTTTTAGAAATTATTTATTATTTATTTATTTACCCTAGTGAAAAATAAATATACTAAAATGTATTCGAAATACATTTATTTCATGCTAAGTATACTACAAATATATTTCCTTATTTATTCCCTGCAGTTGTACTTTTAGTATACTAAACTGGTATACTTTATTTGTGCAGTAGTGCTGAGGTCCAACTAAAGAAGTATATTTCAGTATATTTAAAGACCAATATTATTCAAAGATCATACAATCCGCATAAATAATCCGCAGTGGCATTAAAACACATTTTAGGCTTAATATTAAGAAATGTGCATTGTGCACAAGTAGTACTCCCAATAAAGTTTAATTAAAATGTTTATATCAGTAAGTCTCGAGTGATATGTCAGTAAATATGTATAAATATTATAAATATTATAAATAAATATAGTATATAATTATTTATTTTTATTCTTGACAAAAATAAAATAACATGCAACAAGTTAGAAAATATACAAATAGAATGTAATTCCATAAAGTCATAAACACATGGCACAAAAAGGCATACAATGCAAAACATTAAACTTAGTAGTTTTTATTTTTTTATTCAGTCAGTCTCAAACTGGACCTTATTGTTCAGCTCTATACTTTGAGTGTTTCAATTAAAGACAAAGTTTAAAGATGAAATCCTCTGCTTAACATCCATAGATGTGTGAAATTTATTGATTTGTTTACAGGAGTCATGAAGGTCAGGTTGCATTTCCTCAAAATAGCCAATTATGTATTCCATGTCAATCTATGTGGGCACTAGTTTCAAAACAAACAAATTCATATAAGGCATTGTTTTTTTTAAATAGAGATGTTCTGAACTTTCTGAACTGCTGGTAAACTCCAACAGAGTTTATAATTAGATATTTCTACGTAGGTTTTATAAAGGTCAGTCGTTTGGTGGTTTTCACAATTTAATCAGGCATGCTCAAACATTGTGTACAGTCAAACTAGCAAGCGATTTCAAGATGCACTTTAGTGGCCTCGCTGAGTCTGTGGAAAATTATTTGTCTCGTTTAATCGACTTGATGTTTTAGCATGCGTATTCAAAGAGGATGTCATATGTGGCACAGCAGTGCTCACCTCGCCGCTTGTCTTACATAGGCCGGATGGGGAAAAAGTGAGTCAAAGAGGCCAGCACTTATATCAAGTCATGTTGCGGTGTGTCAAAGTCATGAGTTTAGCAGAACTAATGAGGTTAAAAGAACAAGTTCCCTTTCTTGAGGGCAGAGTGTGGGAGGAAGTTAAATCTCCAGAGCGCGAGTTTGCAGCCTTGCACTATAACTCAGAACAGGAGGCGGAAAAAGCGCTAGCTCGCACAAGTACACAAGCTCGTGTTGTCGCTGAATGAGTTGCGACCACAAGACTGTTTTTAAAGTCCCCCCGTTTTTCCCCTTCTATCGCAATGCGCCACTGTTATCTCTGAGTGACAGTTGTGGCTTGAACGGTGGCGATATATCCTGACTGGGAAAGTGAGACACCATATCTTGAGAGAGAGAGAAAAAAACAAGCCCACAGACCATAAACCACATGCGAGCAGCCTCTGTACTGCAGCGCGCCTCAACTTCAAACGCTAACAAGTTGGAATAACATTTTGCTTGGGGAGGCTTCTGCTGGCAGTGGTGGCAAGCTGATTTGAAGCCAGATTTATTACATGGCTTGTAGACCTCAGATGCAAGCAAAACCGCATTGCATAAATAGCGGGGGTTGGGGGCGAGGAGAGTCGCTGGTGGAGTTCCTGATTGCTCGACGCAGACCCTCAGTTTTTCACTTTCATTTCCCTGCATCTTTTTTGTTTGCTCTATATTAGGCCGGTCCTCTTGGGAGAAGGTGAACACTTTCATTTCGAGCTGTGCGCAAAAACATAAAGGCACGCTTTACTGGCACATCCGACGAGAGAGAAAGAGTTCCAGGCGCATCTGACTCTTTCTGAATATGCTGACAGGGAGGTAAATTATGCCGAAGGGGGGACTGGATGTGTCAACTCTCTGTGGCTGGGGCGCAGCTAGTTCTGTGACAGCATGGGGCAGAGTGCTAGGCTCCACATTAAATTCCACTTACGCTAACTGGCAGGGCTGTCTGTTGTCATGGCAACAGCCAAAAATTTTCACAACTGACCTCCCAGCATTTCTTGCCAGAGTGTACCATTTACCACGCTTCACAAATTTCTATCTCTTTATCTCCTTTTATCTATGACTGTCTGTTCCTTAAGCTCACTCTCATTTCTCTCTCTCCACACCTCTTCCACTCGCACGGTTTCTCTGATGTGATAACAGGAAGTCGGAGCCAATGGGATCCAAACGTCTCCGTGCACACACACATCGCAATCGTGCCATTGCACGTAATAGCTTGCTCTCATCTGCACCCACATAAAAACCAAAGCAACTAAACAGACAGCAGGGCCTAATGCGATAACTACTCGCACATGTCTGAACAAAGTTGTGGCTTTGCTGATGGGACATCGGCTCATGCGCCATCTGAGATGCCTGCAACGCAGTACAAAGCGAGTGTGAAAAATGTAAGCAAGAACATGCTAGTTTAACCACACCACACCAAAGGAAGTGGCATGGAAAGTATGGTTGAGGGCTCTTGGTTGAGACGTAAATGCTGTTTGTTTTTGTTACAGAATAAGGTCAAGATCTGAGTGTGTTTTCAGTTCCTCTGTATTATGATTCTGATCTATTTATGTTTTTCCATCACACAACAAAAGAGAGAAATCACACCGCAGAGACGAGTGTAGCTTTACCTTCACCTCGGGCTTTGATAGTAAGGTTAAAACACAGGCTTTCAAGAACACTTCAGTTATTTGGAGATACATCCTTTTAGTGGATTGTGTATGTTGCAGTATGTACAATGTGACATTCTTGAGCCTTCGCCAAGTATCTCCGTAGCATATTTAAACTTGAGAGCCTGCATGCCAGCGTAGGTCAAAAACATTGTAGACGTCTCTATTTAGATTATTTTCTAAGGATGAAAAAGTAGGAAGTGGCTGGAAAAAGGCAGCGGAGGCAGCTCAGACCACCCACCTTGTGACGGAAGTATAAATCGGGCAGAGTGTAGTCTGGGTGAAATGAAGCCTCTAACCAGATAAGTCTGTGCTTTCATCAACCACATTAGAGGAACCTACATCTGCAGAACATTTCCGCCTTCATACAACTCAACAAAACTCTCCATTTAGACATCACAGAGTTGGAAATTAATGATTTTATTGATGGTGATAGGAAAATGAGCACTTTTAGTTTAATGCCCAAATGAACTCGGCTGATGTTGAACTTTTTTTCAAGAAACCACAGGGGCAGGAATAGTACAAAAAGACATCTTTATGACAACAGTAAGAGAAAAAAAATTATGCTACTGGATTTTTGTTGATTTTCTTTATCAAAGGTAAAGGTTGACATCAGCTATTCACTATTAAAATCAGTTATACGCATATGATAGACACATATTGTCATTTCTGTACCACTAATAACATTTTTCATGCAGATTTCCTGAAAACAGTCTTTCATTTGTTGGACAAACACTGTTTCATGTATATGAGGGACACATATGGAGAACATTTTGTACAAAAATGCAGGTGCCAACCTAGTTTTAAAATGAACTGTGTAATTTCTGCACCACTAATAACTGTTTCCAAACAGGTCTCCTGAACACCGTCTGCCAGTGTTTGGGCAAACACTAAGTCCCACCCCAAATAAAAGTTGTTATCATCCTAGTTGGCATTCTCAAATGATAGCATCAAAAAGCCATTCTGGGAATGTTTTTGTTGTATTAATACAGGAGAAAATTTTTAAAAGGATTGTTTCCATTGTACCCTTCTTTCTTGCTTTCTCCTTTTTGTGAGGACAAAGACTATCTACTAGGTTTTTCTAAAACTCTCTTGTAATGGGCAATCAATACACAGCCATGATTGTAGTGGTTAAGAGCTTCTCTGTTGACACGCTGAGACCTCTCCTATTCTTATTCTTGAGTGGTCACACCACAGTGTTCACTGTATTGGATGAATGGCCAAAGTTCAACCCAAAGTGGGTTGAAGATGGCAGAGAGATGAATTATGGGAGCTTGATGTCTGTGTGGTTTTTATCCTTTTCGTATTTCATTGATTTACAGCAGCGAGGCAGGCTCATTGTCCCAGCCACTAAAAATAACAGAGAAGGAAAACAACAACAGTGACACGGCAGCAGTATTGATTTTAATGGCCGGCCACAGCCTCCCAGCCGCCCCAGGGTGCTTTTTATCAAGAGCAGTAAAATAACAAAGGAGATGGGCTGGAAGTTTTCCATGTATACCAATCAGAGTTTATAAATTGCTCCATTACCTTCATTTCCCTTGGTTACTCTGGGAACATTAGCAATTATTTTCTCGCGGGCTTCACCCATGAAACTAATAATCTGATGATTTAGTGCCTTGTGGCATAGTGCACCCTCTCCTGCCTGCCTTAATCCATTCATCTTGCCACCTATCAATTTGACTTTTGCGGGGACAAATTGCTTTTCTGAGTACATCCAGGAGAAAATGAGTCAATAGGTGTCTTCATGATCAGTCTGAAGGTAATTTCTCTTATAAAGTAAGCTAGGCTTGGGCAGAGGGTGGAAATTGTGTGTGTGTTTCCTGTATAGATCATATACAACCAGAGAGGCTTATACATTGTCTGTTTGTTTGTGTGATTATCTGCAAGTACGCTAGTGTGCAGGGCAGCGGCTTATTTTAGTTCTGTTAGTACAGTAGATGGATAGCAGGCTGCGGGAGCGGAGAGGGCAGCTGCGGTGTTGTGGCTGCAGCATGCTGTCCCATTAGCACACCCCTGGGGAGGGACAGACCTGGAGGACAAGGAGACGAGCCTGGATTAACTCATAAATCACAGCCCGGGGGACCTACGAGAGGCTGTGACATCATCATTTAGAGACAGGCGAATGCTCCCAACAACCCGGCTCACTGCACAATCTATCTACCTATCTATCTATCTATCTATCTATCTATCTATCTATCTATCTGAATTAAGTAGCAAACAAGAACAGTAATTTGGTCATTTGAAATGCCTTGATTTTACAAGGTTTATAGGCCTTATGGACTAAGAGAATGATAGAACAATAGAATCTATCTATCTATCTATCTGTCTGTCCGTCTGTCCCTCCCTCCATCCATCCATCCATCCATCCATCCATCAATCAATCAATCAATCAATCAATCAATCAATCAATCAATCAATCAATCGATCGATCAATCAATAATTTGTGCACCTTTGGATATGAAGGTAAATGATAAATTGTGCAATTATAGAAACTGATATGTTCATCTATTCTTTCATATTCACAGTACACATTAAATTACATCTGATTAACGTTGAAGATGATGCCTGAAGATGAGGAGTATTTTTCAAAAGCACACTTGCAATATGTCTCTTCACTGACACCCTCCACATATTGGCTTTTCTAAGCAGACCTTGTTTCTCATCCAGCAGTGAATAACTTCACAATGCTGCAGCGAATTTCTTCCAGGCTCCAATTCCTGCTCCTCTGTGTCCTCCGGAGATTGGATGGGTTTGATAGCTGCCTCCACCAGCGTTTGATCATAGGTTCTCTCGTCTGTCTGTCTGTCTGTCGTTCTATCTATCTATCGTTCTATCGTTTCATCTATCGTTCTATCCATCCATCCATCCAATTGTTCTATCATTCTTTCAGTCCATAAAGCCTATAAACCTTTTAATATCAAGGCATTTCAAATGACCAAATTGCTGTTCTTGTTTGCTACTTAATTTGAATACAGGAAATGAATTGGAATTTTAAAGGCATACAATTCAATTCTGAATTGCTATACAGTACATACAGAAGTCTGTGTAGATTGTAAATATTTATTTTGGAAACTTTGTGGTTGATGTTTCAGTCCATTTTATTTTATTTGACTAGGGGAGTTTGTCTTTAAAGTTGGTGTGCGGTATGTGTTTGTTTTTATGGAGGCCTCAAATTTGTCCAGTTCTCAGTCTGTAATAAGGCTTGTGGGTCTCCCTCCTTCACACAAACTCACAAACATGGATCTGTGGTAAGAGAGCGATCCAGTGTTGGCTGACGGCCCTGACCTCAGCTCTTCCCAGGCTGGGTGGGATGGCGAGCACTGCCAGGCCGCAGTTTTACCAAAATGGGACGAGAGCTCAGACACCACAATGTGCATATGTGTGTGTGTCCATAGCACAAGGGGATGTGGTTGTTCCACCAATGACTCTGTTATACCAATGCCACATACCAGGTTAGCCCACCCAGGAGCTCCTGAACACCAGTAACCTAATTACCCGCCCAGCACCTGGCAGAGCCACTGCAGCGGCTTGGTACGTGGCTGTGCATCAAAGGTAAAGGGCTTGAGCAAATGTGGTGCTTTCTGTCCACTGTAATTCATGTCACCTCGGAGGCCTCTGCACTCACAGTAACAGCAGCACAGTGCTGTGGGATGAAGGTTCTGTGTATAATAGGAGTCGACACCCCGCTTTTATACCCATTGGCTGGGGGGTGATGGAGTGGAAGAGAGTTTCTCTCCTAGGTACCGCAGACCCAAATCTCTCATCGAGCCGTCTCAAGGCGCTGGAGGCAGAAACTGTGTGTCACCCAGGCACGACTCGCCACTCTCTCTCTTCCCTCTCCCTACGGGTGCTGCCCTTTGTCACTGTCATATTCTGTTGATAGAATCTCTCAGACTAAACTGTACATTTGCACAGGATCTAAGGCTGAGATAAGATTCCTCGAGGGTCTGTCTTATCTGGAGGTATCAAAGGGGAAAAAGCAGGAGTCGAGCTAACTTATATTCCCCCTTTGTCCCACCAGGCCTGCTGTTTTGTCTGACCATAAATGCAGATTTTGTATAAAAACAAGGAAAGAAGGAAAGAAGAACTTGATATAAATATTAACAGCTGTCACAAGTTTACTGCACATTCCCACATGTAGGATTGTCTGTGCAGTATTTTTTGTGTGTTCGCAATGAGTGCAGATGAGAGACGAGAATGTCTGTCTGCCTCTGGGTTTGCAAGAGCTACTTTTTACAGCTTGCTACCATATGAAATATCAAAACAGAATCTGAGCAGGAATGA
>NW_015539907.1:2685199-2714345 GCF_001515605.1 Sinocyclocheilus anshuiensis
ATGAAATATCAAAACAGAATCTGAGCAGTAATGAAAATAAGACATCAGAGTTTAAGTAGCAACAGCACGCTCATCTGAATATATCCTGTGATCCTGATTCCTGTGGAACCATTATTATAGTCTATGTGTTACAGCCATCAATCGCGAAAAGCAAATCAATCGCATAGCTATAGACATTGCACACAACCGACCGCAGGGGCCCAGGTACCACTCAGCACTACCGCAGTCCCAAATACAGGGTAGTCGGCTCCACGCTAAACCCCATGTTAAGCGGCTTCCCGACCTCAGCGCTAGGGGTCAGAAGCGGGGAAAAAACATCACACAAGAGCCACAATTACAGCCCTCAGACATGAAAAGTGTCTCTTTTTATTCCCTGACAGGGCTCCCGTTGTTAATGGCCGGGTCTGCATGCTGCGTAAACAAACAGGCAAGCCGAGGCCCGGCCACGTCTGTACTGGCTGCCAGCAGCAGCGGCAGTGGTTTCAGCGGTGGGGGCCGATACAGGATGCAGCATGGGCTGTGGCTGAGATGGCACACAGTTCAGTCCACTTTGGGCTTCCGTCACATTGTAAAGTGCTGTCTATCTGTCTCTGTTTTTCCTTGACCCTCAGTCTCTCACTTTCTCTCACTTCCTATTTCTTTATGTCTGTGGTTATCAGTGGTTCTTGCTAAGGGAAACATCACTAGCTGCATTTACATGCACCCAAATATTCTGTTTATAATCACACTGATGGCTCAATCGAACTGAAAAGCCTTCATGTAAATGCCCCAGTCGATCTGATTAAAAGAGGTGGGCTTAAATAATACGATCAACAGGATTCAAAAATGGGATTCTGCTGAGTAGGCATTGTGCATGCACTGAATTTTTGTTGTGAATAGATGTAATAAACATCTAAATGATTGTGTGAATCGGATTGCAATGTTCAGGGCTCATATAAACAGAACTTTCAAAATCTGAAATCATATTCGATTCATTCTGACTGAAAATTAGTGCGTGTAAACATGATTACAGTTACTATTGGTCAAAATAAAAAAAATAAAAAAACTCTAATCCTAAGTATTAAACTTGTGCACATTAGTTGTCCTGCAAGGTTTATGCTCAAATTATGTTGAGAATAATTTTTTTAAATAAATGAATTTCAATGAGAATATCTGGTTGAGGTTCGGAAGTGTTTTTTTTGTTTTTTTTTACTTTGAGGCTAGTAAGCAATCACAAAGCAATGCTCTAGCAACCACTCTAAATACTAAAGCATCATAGAGGCAAATTTTGCAAAGCAAACACTACTCATTTTCTTCAGAAATTTTTTTCTTGATTTTTCTCTTTCTCTCCTTACTGCCATCTAAGTCTGTATCATAGTATTTTGGAAGAGCCTGTAGGCTTTCTGCAGATTCAAATCAACTATCTTCTGGTTTAGGAACTGTGTGTTGTACATTTGTTATGCAGAATTGGTCCCTGAAGGAATGACTGTCGTTATGCTGATAAAGTCCATGGAGGAATGAGTGTGTTACCATCATTTGAAAAATGATACTAATATACAATATCTTTAGTGCCGAGAACATCATACCCGAGAGTTGGGAATTATCCTGCTGAAATGATCTTATCCTTTACATATTCAGCACAAATTAAGCCTTCAAAGCAAGAATATTCTTTTATATGAAAGTTTACAAGGTACAAGCGTCCAAAGTCTATGTTGCCGTTTGGTGTTCCTTGTCAAGCTAAACGTTAGTCAACTCTTAAATACTTAAAGAGCCTGCATAATGTATCAAAAATACATTAAAGGAGTAATATTATAACAATTTCAAATAACTGTTTATTATTTTAAAACATTTAAAATTTGTATTTATTCCTTTGATGGCAGAATTTTTATCAGCTGAATCTTTAGTGATGCTGAAAACAGTTGTGCTGCCTAATATTTCTGTGGAAGCTAAGCTTTTTTTCAAGATTCTTTGATGAATAGAAAGTTCAGAAAAACAGCATTCACTTGAAATATATATTTTTTGCAACCTTTACTGTCACTTTGGAACAATTTAATGCATCCTTGCTGAATGAAAGCATTAAAATCTTACTGACCCCAAACTTTTGAACAGTGGTATAAAAATATAAAAAATAATATTAGTTCATGTTCTATCCAATCTTAAGGAAGGCAGGCAAGCAGCCTATTTATGGTTATAATCCAATGTACAAGTAAAGATTAAGGCCTCTCAACTTTTTAGTTTTACTTTTTTGAGTGGCTTAATGACAGCTTAAATAGGCCTCCTCACAGCACCTTTGGAAAATGTTTGAAGTTAGTTTAGAGTAGACAAAAATTAAAATGAAAACACAGGACAAATTGAATGAAGAAGGTTACAGCAAATACAGCCCTTCCATTAGACAAGCACACATAAACATCCATACGCTTACACACACCATTCCCCCAGCGGCTTCTGAAATAGAGAGAGAAGTGCAGCTGGTGCACCTGCCTGTGTTTGTCTCCTCTCCCCTCCTAAGCTCTGCTAATGAGGGGGATTTTAATTACTGATAGTGTGTCCCTATCCCTCTGCTAACTGTACTCGGCTTCATTAACCGCCATCAACAGGAGAGTGCTGAACATAAACACAGCTCATTAATGCTGTCTATCCTCTCGCTCAACTCGCCTCATTTTTCTCTTTCTCTCTCTCACACGTTCTCCCTCCCTTTCTCTCACTTGCCTCTCGTTCTCCTCAGTGGCATTCCTGTGGGATGAGAGGTCACAGTCCTGGTCAGCCCTCACTTAGATTAAGATGCAGAGTGCTGAGAAAGTGATGTTTTGTGTTTGTGCAAGGACTATTTGAGGGAGTTCTTGGGGTAGGTCAATATTTGTCCCTATAGAGGTCACATGACTGTATAATCTCCACAGGAGAGATTCACCTTGATATAGAAATGCTGACTGTTGTTGTTGCTGAATTATCTTATGTAATGTCACAGAGCAGTTTGAGAAGCAAGTGAGCAGAGAGCACCCAGCGAGTCCCCGTGGCACGTCAGATAATATGGATTAATCTGCCTTTCACACTCCAGATACAGCAACAGCATGAGTAGGTCCGGTCCCGCTCCCCCGCTCTCCTCGCTCTGGCCTGTTCATTGGACCTGAAAATGTATTTTCACATCTCAGCCATACAGAGAGGGAAGGAGAGAGTGAGGGAGAGTGCTTGGGCAGAACTCTCGGATACAAGAAGCACACAAGAACTGTGTTTTACTTTCTCCCATCTAGTAGTTAAACTGCCAGTACAATATGGGCAAAAACGTCTACCAGAGTTTCCATTTTACATAACTCCGCATGGCACTAATATCCTGGGTCTTGACCTGTTCCTTAGCCTTGACTTTTCTCTGCATGACAACAGCGGTGCAACCATCCTTCAGGTGGACTCTCCATGGCAGACACAGTTTCCCGCTCTATTCAGTGGTTTAGGCTGCCTCTCTGCTTTTTCCCACAAACCCCTGCTTAACCCAGATATACCGCCTGTAATCCAGCCACTGCGACGAGTGCCTCTCGCCATGCACGACAAGGTCTCCACTGAACTACAGGGCATGCTAGCTGCAGACCTTGTTGAGCCCATCGATGCTTCCCCTTGGGTATCAAATCTTTTGATTGTACGAAAATGGTCTGGGGGCATACGTCTCTGCATTGACCTTCGGGGGCCTAACAAGGCTGTGGTGCCAGACAAATACCCATTGCCGACAATTGAGGAACTCACGACACTCTTCTATGGCTCCTCAGTGTTCACAAAGCTGGATCTTAAGCAAGGTTACATGCAGATACCCCTAAACGAGGACAGCAGAAACCTGACTGCATTCGTGACTCACATGGGTTTGTTCCGTTTTAAGAGGATTCCTTTTGGCCTAAGTTCAGCACCTAGTTGCTTTCAGAAAATCATGGCCACTGTCCTAGCAGGGCTCCCAGGTACGGCTGTGTACTTAGATGATATTGTAGTACATGGAAAGGACGTGGCTACTCATGACTCATGCCTCAGACGGGTGTTCACAGCTCTGTCTAGACACAATCTGACATTGAACACAGAAAAATGTGTGTTTGCTGTCCCAGCAATAGACTTTGTGGGTCTTCGGGTGTCCAGCTCAGGTATCACACCATTGCAGTCCAACGTAGAGGCCATTCTTAACCTTCCCGTGCCAGCCTCAGCTGGACGGCTTGCATCCTTCCTCGGCATGACTGCTTACTATCTCAAGTTCTTACCTCAGTATTCTGAAATTACTGCGCCTCTACGACAGTTACTCAAGCATAACACCCCATGGGTATGGACAGCAAATTGTGAGCAGGCTATTCGTCGACTCAAACACCTTCTCACGTCACCACCAACTCTAGCTCATTTTGATCTCTCCAGCCCCACCCTGGTGACATGTGACGCCTCAGCAGTAGCAGTCGGAGCAGTCCTGTCACAGCTGCATGATGGCATTGAAATGCCTATTGCTTTTGCTTCACGGGCTCTGAGTACTGTGGAACAGAAATACTCAGTGGGAGAGAGAGAGGCATTGGCGTGCATTTGGGCTTGTGAACGCTGGCACATGTATTTATATGGACGATCCTTTACTCTCAGAACAGACCACCAGGCTCTCACTACCCTCATGTCCTCTGCTGGAACGGGCCACAAGCCCCTCCGGCTTCACCGATGTGCTGACAGGTTGAATCAGTACAACTACCAGCTGCTGTTCACTCCTGGAAAAGACAACGCCTCCGCAATGGTTGATTTCCTGGAGCAACTCTTTTCCCAATGGGGAATCCCACGGGCCATTACCACTGACAATGGGCCGTAGTTCGTTTCCAGTGAGTTTTCATCGTACCTGGCTGCCAGGGGCATAGCCCATATACGCACCGCTTTCTACCATCCTCAAGCTAATGGTGGCGTGGAAAGATTTAATCAAAGTCTGAAAAATGGTATACGTGCACACCTTGCCCAAGGTTTCCCATTTAAGGCTGCTCTCTCCCAGACCCTCTTGCATTATCGCGCTACCCAACATGCCACCACTGGGGTGTCCCCTTCCTGTCTCATGCTTGGCAGGGAACTAGAATTACCGTTGAGCAGGCTGCGCCCATCTCATCAGCTCCCAGTGAACACTTCGATTTGGGCACGGGTTCATCAACATCAGCGCAACATGAGAGCCAGATATGACAGCAAGCATCATGTTCGGCCCACAAAGATAAGAGTACAGGATTGGGTAAGAGCCCATAGGCCACATCGCAGCAATAAATTGAGCTCTTTCCTGTCTGAGCCACTTCAGGTCAAAAGGCAGCTTGGGCCAGTCACTTTTGAGCTAGCTAATGGATCCCGCTGGCATGCCAGTTGTCTTCGAAGAGTGCCCACCCCCTCTGTTATGGAGGAAAACCTGAACCGACCTATGGACCCCATTCTGCCGCCACTAAATCTGGATCCTGATGTAGTCACCGGACAGGAAGCAAGAACCGAACATTGTCGGAGCCCACAATCTGAAGATGCCCCTATGACAACTCGCCCTGTGAGGACAAGGGCACGCCCTGCACACTTCCAGGACTTTGAAGCTTCGTTTCATACTTAAGCTTGGTGGGAGGGGGGAAAATGTTGTGGTTGCTAACCAGTTCTTCGTTGTTATTATCTGTTGTAGTAATACTGTCGTGAAGTCATGCTGATGTGCATGCTATACAGTTGTACCGTATTCCGTTGCTGTTGCCGCTGAAGTTCCTTGAGTAAACTAGCATTCACCCGAAGCTTTGTTTTCATGTGTTTTTGTTGAACATAACAATAACGTATATGTATGTGTTAACTGTGTGACAATAACAACTTACTAATGACATTTGTTCATGACATACATTTTCAATAGTGGTTGCTAGTCTTCCTGGGGTCCACAGAACAATGCAAAAACAAAGTAGCACAGATATATGAAGATATGCAAATATGCAATAAATATAATTCTGTTCTATAAAGGCAAAACGCAGCTACACATTTTGTCAAGTTTAGTCTTGTTTAGTCTTTTAAAATTTAGTTTAGTCTTTTAGACTATGATCTGCCATTTCTAACATGGGTTCACATGAATTATGCTCACATTCAGAGACAGTTCTATCAGGTCAATTAAACCATGTTTTACTCCTTTTAAGTGTGCTTTTACCTTGCTAGTCTTTTTTACTATTTGTATGTGGAATGTGTATTGCTTTGTAATACACAACAATGTATAAGATTGGGGAAAAAAGTGAAAACATTTGGCTTGCATAACATAATGCTTGTATGGACTATCTTGGCATCTTTCATGGTCCAGATTTGTAGGTAAACTGATTTAAGGTCAGCAAAGAAATCTCAGTGATAAGCCTTATGGGATATAAGGCCTTGTGTGATAGCAGCGCTCCAGTAAAACCAGTCTTGGCTCTGGGATCAATAATTAATGTGGCTACAAAGAGGGATCGTTTATGACATCATTTTCCCCTCTGGAACATGAAATGTGTCATATGTAAATGCAATCATTTGCCATTCTAATTACTCTCTAATCAATCTCCTTCTCCATCTCACTGGCAGAGTGATACTTTGCACCAGTGTTCGCACGGCGGCACAGTCATTAGGCAAAAGTGGCGGTAATATCACAGGCCTGGAATGTCGGCCCACGTTTTTGGAGCTGTATGAAAATGTTTTGGACCACGGCTCCGAATCCTACCCGCCACACGTCATCAAAGCCTTTAATGTTGGCTGGCTTAGGCGTGCACACTGTAGCAGGTACACTGTGCTCTTTGTTTACCCTCTTCTCTTACCAATCTGGTGCACAGATGGCTAACAATTATTTCTCTGTGTGCTCATTGCTGCTGGCAAACTACCAGCGTGCTCTGAGATTGGTGTAATCTTTTATTATTTATGATTGTCTTAGATTTCTGGATCAGTATTTGAGCACAATCTGTTGAATAGCCGAGAGGCGCGAGTGAACGGGGGAGGCGGAGGAGTAAAATTGAGTGTAAACAGAGCCGAGAGAAGTGGAGGAGCTACCGTAATGAAGCTGTGATATTGGGGCCGTTTAAACGCGAGACACACTCCTGAATTCAGCTGAATTTAATCCCATTACCACATGCTAAATATACAATTTGTTTTAAGCTTGCCGTCGGTTGTGTGTATGTTAATAAGCGGCATGCTGCAGGCGCTTTCAGGGAGACTTTTGGAGGGCACAGGCTAATAATTAGATTTCAAAAAGGAAGTCAATTTAAATGCTCATTTGAAGGAAAAATAAGAGGCTTAGTTTCACACTGTAGCACCACATTAATTTGCATGGATTCTGTTCGCTCTTATAAGATTCCTAGTGCTGTATGATATCGAAAATCTTAAATTGGCAAACGTAATTCCAGAGATATCAACGCTGCTGTGAGGAATCGTTCTTTCTCACACGGGTGTTTTTGTTTGTTAAATGGCAGCCTGGCAAGGAGAGCCATTGCATGAACGTATAGGCCTCAGACCAGTGATCAGTGTCATTTCTAGCTGATTGTTTTGCAGGCCCACCGGCGAGATCAGAAGTGCTCCGCTTCACGGATCTTCTCGTCCCGGTGAGCGATCTCTCGCAGAGAGGCCAGAGTTCCAGCTAGAGGCTCGCTCTTAACACCGGGCCTCATCTCCTGTCAGAAATCCCACTCTATCCATCGATCTGTTGTTCCACGTAAAAGACATCTCTCTCCCTTACCCTGCCTCTTTTCTCGCTCTCTCGCTTCTCTATTATTCTTTGACTCTAGTCGACCTTCTCATTTTTCTCCTCCTCTCTCCCCGTATCACTCTATTACATTCCCTCCCTATCTTTCTCTCTCGTTTTCAACTTAATAATGGAATGGGGTCCCCCTCGGAGACGGCACGGCACTGCAGATGGAGGAGTAATTTTTTTAGGGAGCATGTGTCAGTCAGCAGCTATAGGAGTGCTTGTGCACAGGCAATTTTGCCTGGAGGAGCAGGGCTTTATTGCTTTTGTGGCAGGAAATAAGAAAAGAGACTCTCCATGGTGTGGAAGTCATGAAATTACAGTATCTTGGAAGAAAATTAATAGGGGCCGTGTGAAGTAAGCACCAGCCTTTGTTCTGTGAAAGCAGCATGCACTGGCTGCCTGAGCCTGTCCGAACGTCACCGTTTTCCTTCCTATCAAACCAAGTACATGGCCACCCTGTGAGACAGGAACAAATGCTGAATTCAGTTTTTACACCGAAAGAGAGACTTTTTTTTTTTTTAATAAAAGAGTATTTGTGTGGTTATGAAATGCAAAAAGTTACTAGTTTTGACTATATATTGACATTATAGCACAGCCTCTTGTCTTATTGATTAATTACAATATTTGTGAGATCTATGGTTGGAAACCAAGAACCAGTTCTGAATAAGGATTATAAAAAGAATATCAGAACCGAATTATTTTTGATGTTCGGCCTCAGTAACAGTTTTGGCATGTTGGTTCTTCCTCCAGCGCTGCACTACAGTACTCTGTTTCCTTCATTACTATTCAGCAAGAAACACACAGAGCAACCAGTGAAGTCTGTTTCTCAAATGAATCATAAACATACAGCACAACCAGCCTGATTCTTCAACAAATGACTCTAACGAGAAAGTTCTTTTTAGAAATAGTGCAACCAGTGAAGTCTGATTCCCGAGCTGATGACACTCATGAGCCAGTTCTTTTTAGTGATTCAAATACATATAGCACATCCACTGAAGTCACTGAAAATTAAAAATTACTCATTTTCCAAGCAAAAGACTCTTATGACCTTTTGGAGCAGTGTCTTAATTAATCTGACTCATTCACTGAGCTGCAGTTTTGTACTTCTCTTGAGACCCCAAAGTCAGTGTAGTATTGACTGTCTGTTAACAATGTGTAGTATTAGTATTTTATAAAAAATATAGGAATCATTTAAATATTTTACATTTTGTCTTTGTTGTTTACATTTATTATGAAGTGATCTCAGCATTTTACAACAGAATTGCATTTCTGATATCTAATAATTTCTTTCATAAATTCTAAAGAACCGCTGATAGAATCGTTAAGAAACCAAAGTCGTTAAATTCCTTAGTTCCCACCCCAAGATCTGTCAAAACGTTCTTCTGTTCCTCGCACAAGTGTGGTTTGGCAGATCCTCTACACAGAGGTCCTCTGGTCTCTGGAGCATGGGGTGCAATTTTTATTACTGTCATATCTGCATTCTGTGCTTGTAATACATCTCTATAATCACACAACACCACTGTTGGCCAGACAAGTGCTAACTTAATCTGCCTTCTAATCCTTCTCAAAGCATTTACTTGCGCTGAAAGCCTTTTTTTTTTTTTAAACCAATGACTGAATTCCTAAATATTACTTTAATGCATTACTTTGCATAATCGGTTTTGATGTGTAGTTATCTGCCAGCAGTTGGCAACTTGTTGCATCCAGGGTCAGGTTGACTGGACAGCCATCCTTTCATTTCATTACGTCAATTAGAAGAATGAACTGCCAGACTGCTTATCTAGAAATAGCGACCACATTTTGTAAAATATGAGTCATCATCGTTTATCATACCAGCGTGCGTTGTTGTGTTTCTTTTGCCGTGGATTGCACTTTTCATACTTGTTCCCATGGCAACTATGTACTGCACCTTTACAAAGAGATTATATTTTGACTAAAGCATTCCTAATTCCAGCTTTGAAAATGAATATAATTAGTTTTTATTAAGTCTTTATGCACAGATGAAATAATAATCTATTTTGATTGAGCAGTAGCATCTCAGTGTGAGCGCGCAAGCACGGCGGCGTTCAGTGCATATGACATTCTGGAAGTGAGTAACAAGCACGTAGGAGATAACAACTTGGCATGTAGACAGCGCTTGAAACCTGCGGTGAGTCTCCTGGCATGGAAAAGCATTCAGCGACAGAGCGGTTATGAGAGCAGACAGCACGCTAAAGCTGTTTGTTGCATGGGGGGAGCAAACAACCTGCGCCTGCATCTTCGTTCAGTATTAGAAAGCATTTGACGGACACGAGGTCTACAGCCTTCATGCCGACCACTAAAGTCTAGAGTCCACCAGGCTGGCACGAGAATATAACAGCCCCGCTGTTCCATGCTTACATATTGAAGCTCCCTGCTATGGTTTCTGGCACATTGATGACATGATGACCCAGTCAACCACCTGCAGTGCACCTCGAGGGTGGCGTTCTCAGCTGCAGACAGACGACTCCCCCCTTCTATCTGCTCAGACAAGTCTCCCCGTGATTGACCCACAATCCACTGGGCTTTCAGTTCCCATGGCAACAGATCTCCATGCAGTCTTGAAGTGATCTACAAAATAATGCACATCAATGTAATATCCTGTAATATGCTCCGCTGTCTCTCTTTCCAGCAGCCTCGGCGCTCGCAGACGTACGTGCACACGCTGGAAATCTGTCAGACAATTCGTTTTGCTTATATTCATCACAGAACTGTCAGGCAGGAAGCTTACATCAATCACACTCCATTGATTTTATCTAACTGCTACCGCAAGAAACGAGACCTTCGCAGATGTACAAGAGATAGTGTTGATTTGTGTGAAAATACAGGAGAGGCAGAATCTAATTAGAATCAGATTAATCTTTTAGGGGGGTTTATCCCCCCCACACTCGCATGGGCATAAACTGACAATGATGTTTTCAACTGAGCGGGGGAGGTGTGTGAAAAACAGCTTCCGCTATCTTTAAGATGCTGATGGCATCATTTTGCGAGGTGTGGTGGGTTTACACCTTGATTATGGCCCATTGTGCTCTTCATCCTTTGGGGACAATTTGAGCTAGGCTTTACGACCCCGTAGAAAAATAGCGAGAATCTATGGTGGGGTGGTTTTTGGCGGGGGGGGGGGGGCAATGGGGGCAAGTGAGAGGGCCTTGTTGATCAGTGTGGAATAATAATGACACAATACCACATTAAAATCTCCCTCCCAGTGACTAATCCCTCTCCGTTTTAATGAGAGCGAACGAATCCAGCAGAGACACGGAGCGGTTCGTGCCCTGGGAGTTCAAAGGAAAGGCTCTGGGAACTTTAGCGGTTCATTGTGAAATTGATGTAAATGCCGAAGTAAGTGTCGCTAGCAATTATCTAATGGCATTGCTCCGGCCTGGAGTGAGATGTGACTAGAGCGCGGATAACAGAGGGCCCTTTTGCCGTTTCAGCCACGGGTTTGACGCTAACAAGAGAGCGGAGGGGGTCGCGACATGTTTACAACAACAGCGAAATCCCTCCGTAGGAGAAAAAAAATGCGGTGTGTGAAAAGGTGTGTGTGGGGGGGGGTGCAATGGTGGCAAGTGAGAGGGCCTTGTTGATCAGTGTGGAATAATAATGACACAATACCACATTAAAATCTCCCTCCCAGTGACTAATCCCTCTCCGTTTTAATGAGAGCGAACGAATCCAGCAGAGACACGGAGCGGTTCGTGCCCTGGGAGTTCAAAGGAAAGGCTCTGGGAACTTTAGCGGTTCATTGTGAAATTGATGTAAATGCCGAAGTAAGTGTCGCTAGCAATTATCTAATGGCATTGCTCCGGCCTGGAGTGAGATGTGACTAGAGCGCGGATAACAGAGGGCCCTTTTGCCGTTTCAGCCACGGGTTTGACGCTAACAAGAGAGCGGAGGGGGTCGCGACATGTTTACAACAACAGCGAAATCCCTCCGTAGGAGAAAAAAAATGCAGTCTCAAGTGTCATCATCTCGCTGGTTTGCGGTTAACCTAAAGCTACGCGATGCTCTGTATTAATGGATTGCTAATTAACAATGGCACAAGAGAGGCTTTCAGTAGCTTTTTGTAGCTAAGAATGCCTGACAGGAGGTCAGACTTCAAGGGTTTGATATCACACAGTCTGCCTGCCTGAGCGGAATAAATGATGGCCGTTACCATTATGGGGGAGGAGAGGCTTTGTAAATGGGAGCATACAAGCCTCTTGACAGATGAGTCAGTCGCTGCGCACAATAGTCATTAATGCGGCTGTGTTCTCAAAACGGGACTCATTGTAGCATTTTATTGTCACAGGCTGAATAGCATTAACCCTTGCTCTGAGGATATGAATATACTCTCAACAGATCCTCCAAATGAGGAAAAAATGACCATCTGACTGGTAGTGAAATATTAGCAGGCCGGAGGGAGTGTGTGCGTGAGGCGTTTCTTTGACCGTTAGGCCTCTTCTAAAGCCAGTGTAGACAGGGCTATTGATTTTTACGACAACACAGTGAGAAGGTCATTGTGGTTGAGCGGTTTTGGGGGGATCTTTACTGTTCATTCTGCTAGCGTTTTACCCTTGGCGGTTCCAGAAAATTGCAGAGGCAGCTGTACCTTTCAGACACGCGTGTGTAAAGAGATATTGGCTTGAAGTGATATCAAAACGCTGAGGAATGAGAGGGATTGCATTAATTAGTGACAACCAGATGATGATGATACAAAAATAAGATTACGACTCATTAAAAAGTCACAAATTTTTATTATTTTTAAGTATAAAATAATCTGAATGCAAATGTGCAGTCATATTTGCCATTGCTCAAGCATAATCCAGACGTTTCAGTAGGAATCTGCGTGATCGTGAGTTTCGTGTGAAGGCGAAATCCTATGTGGCTTGAAAGTGACTTGTGTGAGCGGTGTTTCATACATCTCTACACTACTGACAGTGTATAAATGGCTTTTTGCACACAAAATTTCACTGAAATTTCGCTAATGTGACCGTACTGTAAGATTGTGTCATTCTCATTTGTGTACAGTGCAATGCAGAGATAATGCATTTCTGTTTGCTTGCAGCACATAGTGTTAATGCCTGTACTTGAGGCTTTAAGATATCAATGAGTGGCTGTTGATGTCAGAGAATTAGAATTTCAGAGTAGTAATTGGCTCTGTTTCCCGCTGCTGGCTGCATTCAGCCTGGACCGGAGCCTCTGCCAACTACTCCATCCCTTTTTGTTTGGCGACACTGTTCATGTCTGCATTTGTCCTTTTTGATAAGGCCTTTCATCCTGTTTGCATTGATTACAGCCTGACGAGTCACCCTGATACACTGTGGGCCATTCAATTCCCTTTACCACACACTGGGCCTATTGTGGGCTTGGAATGCTTGTGTGTGTGTGTGTGTGTGTGTGTGTGTGTGTGTGTGCGCATGTGTGTGATTGCACTCTCTGTTCTCCTGGCTTTTTAGGTACCAAAGCACAAGCATGTCAGTGCCCTGGAGACAGCGCTGCGGCACAATACTCACTCATCACGGAAATAAGCCCCCCATTTTATGCTCCATGAGCGGGAACCCTCCGATTGAATATGGTGGAGACTGGAGAGTGTGGCACATTACTCATTTATGGGCTGAGAGTTACATTTCACCCTTGCTTTTTATGTGCGCCACATTAATGACCACATACTGAGCTATCTGCATAAGGCAACAATCAGATGGTGATGGATGCTGGTGCAGTTTCAACAATTTATCTGTGCCTCGTTTTCAGCGTACAAACATTAATGGGGCTCACAAGATGTATAGCCTCCTTATGAACTGGCATTATACTGTATGTTTAACAATGGCTGAGCCAGAACAGTAAAGAGCCATCTATAATGGCAAGAGGGAGAAACATCAAAACACACAAGATGACCTGAATAACTGGAATCTGTGCACACATTGTTACTTAAACGTCTGAGCACGGCAGGCTTGTTTTCAGTCATGTGTTTAGGTTGTGTGTGTACGTGTGGGAACCGGGCAGCAGTTCAGGTTGAGAGCAGGGCGGACGATCCTTGTTCTGTGAAGAATTAAAAGCACCTCTGCAAATAGTGGCATGTGTAAATTCTGGGGGGGAGGAGTTTCACAGTGGCTGGGGTTTCCGTGTAAATAAACTGAGGAGGTCTGCGTGGGTGGAGGGGCCCTGGCCTTCTCCCTGGGGTTAGGCCTAGTCTTTTGTTGCTCTAAATCCAAGCACTTTCTATTGAGCGGGATGGGGGTTGCCTGGGAGAGATTAGTCTGCCAGTTCTGACACCCACACACACATACATTTTGCTTCTTTTTCAGCCAAAAGAACAGCCCTGATAAGCACCTCCTGATTCTTTTTTTTTATCAAAAGGATGGACAGAATCAAGAGTATCAGTCACAGGTCAACCACAGAACAGTGTCTCTATGCATGACACCCCCAATTCAAAACCAAAACCACAGTCCATAAATACTAAAGACTTCACATCACTGAGCTGTAAGTAGTCCCAGACCTGGAATAAAAATTAAGAAAATTCATGGTGCATTGCATTTTTTTTCTTTGAAAAAATCCTAAAAAGACCACCCTGGTGTTTATATGTTGTAGATTGTGGTATTTTGGTATGCATATGAAAAAAGTATATGTAAATCCAGGAACAAGTAAACATAAAAAATAGACTTTTTTTTTTTTAACATATTTATTAAAATGTAAAAAAAATAAAAAAATAAATTATTAAAACGTTTTTACATATTTATTAAAAAATGATAAATAACTATATTAACATACAATATTAAATGTCTTAATCATAAACTAGTAATTACTGTCTGAATACTTACTAGCTTGTTTGTAAACAAACATGTTCAGAAAGCATTTGACTTTTTCTTGCTTTATTCCTTTTTTCAAGAAATAAAATAACTTATTCTGTATTATGATGCTATGTTGTCTGGAAGATGCTTTTAAAATGTATATTTTTGCGATTAAAAACATCAGAAGTAGATGCACGTTTAATAATTATTTAGATCTCTTAGTTTATGGAAATGTAGATGGCATTAATATGACTTTATTGGTATATAGGTAACGTGATTATGAGTGAAAGGATTTTTTAAAATGTTATTAAGTGTTTGCATGCTCCTTTGCTCCTTTGTTTTATGTAAGGCTCTCATTACCACGTGGTAGTAACAGATTGTTTGAACTGGAAAGAAAAGCCATTCGAAGCTAATTAAGCAGCCATTCCAGGCACTATTCACGGGCAGAAGAGCGAGAAGCACAGGCATTTGTCAGCGCTTGACCCCGCGTGGTATTGATTGACAACAAACCTTCTTGAATGACAGCCTTAACCTTTACTGTCCAATTGCAGTCGAGAGAATATGGATGCTGCTCTATGATTGGCTGAGAAGCTGTAACGCCGCAAAGGGATCCCACGTGGGTGCAACAGAAGAAACTGCACAGGATTGGGCGCTTCTTCTGAGTTCAGACATGGCCGTTGTTCACGGAGATCAAACCTGAACAATCATCGTATTCCCAACGCTAGCTATCTGTCCATCTTGATGATAGGTCATATTCGTATAGATGTACACGATGGGGTGAAAAATTATGTTATGAACGGGACAATAAGCTTGAGAAATCTGAAAAAAAATGTCCTTTTGTAAACACCGATTAAAACAGCATTATTTAAATAGGAAAATAATGCAATTTTACGGCTAATTCCAAAATAGATCAAGGGAAATTATGATGCGTTATGTCAACTTCAAATTATTTAAAAAAATACAGAAATAACACTACGAGAAAAGGCTTAGATTTAATATGTGTGTAGTCGTATCGTTATCATTTCAGATGGTTGCCTTTTAAAAAGCTTTAAGGCAGAATGCTAACTTACTTTATGTAAACGTAACGTTTTAACCGACATAAATAATCTTTATTTTAATACAATATGTCGTTGTTTTTCTGCTTAGAACGACGTCTGTGTCTATACTGTGATTGCATTAGATCTCCAAAGACATTCACTGTGACATCGGACCACTTTGTTCAAAAATACCTAGAAATGTTCAACGGCTGCATTACGAGCTACCTGTTCTGATCCAAAATGGCGAGTATGATGTCATGTATCAGGATGCAGTCCCCACGTGGGGACACGGCCCTGCGATTGGCCGGCAGGCCAAAACTGTCGGTTCTCTCATCTGATTGGCTAGCAGGAGGTGCTCTCGCAGTGGCTCAGCCCTCGTGTCAGTAGACTGTCTGTGTGTGGCACAGGGTTGCATTGCTGGACGAAGGGGAAGTGCTCGAGAGGCGAAGTACAACGTAACACTTTTAAACTTACCAGACCTCTTCAAAATCGGAAGTACAGTTTTGTCAGTGTTTTCTGGGGATTACACGAACATTTTTTTTCGCGCCGTGGAGTTTGGCGTCTTTTAATTTCTTTGCCTCGGAGAAGCTGATTCTCACCGAGTCGCTTCTTGTGATAGAGCGAGCGAGCGCACGAAAGATGTTCGCCACCGTTCGCGTACACCAGGAACCATATGTTTTCCTCAGATATTGAAGCGGTGATTAACATTTCAGAAGTTACTGGAATAGGGGAAGTGATTCGGCGGTTCGGACGCACAAAGACAGGTACAGTGGGCTAGCAGGTTAGCTAACGACAATAGCTTGTTATCCAACCAAGACTTGAAACGCTTCTCACACTCACACACTGACTGAGCTCCTCATTTATCACTTTGTCGACTCCTTTACGGTATTATTCGGATTCTTTCAAGTAATGTGCAGTGCTAGATTAGCTCCTGTCAAAGTATCAGTTGCCAAACAAAGAAAAACGCCAAATTTCCTCCTAATTTCCATGTTTTTCTTTTATAGTAGTGAAAAGCTGTCATTTCGCTCGAGCGTTTTTTCCCTGACACAATAAACCGAGTTGTTTTTAAAATTGCAGGTGAAAATGCGTTATTAATGCTTTTATAGAGTTCTTCTCAACCGCAAGTGTAAATTTCCAACCGTCAGTTTGAATGTAACGGTCTCCTCCTCGTCTGTGTTTGTTTATTTTTCATTGTTTGGGTTCCAGCGGCAGAGATCTGAGAGGATTTTTGCCCCCAGCGTCCAGTGGGCTTCGTGTCCGGCTGATTTTTACAGTACAGTGGCGTGCCAGTGGACACCCCCCACCAAATAGACCTCCAATAAATAAAGGATACATTTCAAGATGTATCCACAGGGCCGGCATCCGGTAAGTGCATCTTGAACTGATATGGAACATAATTGCTACATCTGCATCAGTTTAGCTGGAGAGCAAGGGCAGAGCCGCCCGTCCATGACGAACGACATCCTGATGTGCATGATGTGCACCTTCATTTGATTTGCTAAGCCCTGGTGGCTGTGATAATGCTTTGAAGTTAAAGAACAGGGCGGTTGGAAGCACAATCAAGTGGGGTAAAAACCCCTAACGCCTCTTGTCAATAAAGCAGTTGACGTTGAATGGTAAAGAAATCGTCTTTGTTCTGTAGTACGTTTTCGTGTTTTTCACGAGCACCTGGTTTTAGAGAGAGCTAGGCTGAAAACAACAGCATTTTTTACAGGCGCAGTTTGGCACGCTCAGACCCATCCAAGCGAGGCGACCCCATTTTTCCCGTCGGTGTTTATGTGAGGCACTAAAACGGCGGATCCAGAACTGTAAAGATTCCCCATGCCTCTTTTGTCAGAATGCTACTGGTGCTCCAGCTATCTCCCAGATGTCACTGTAGCGTGGATGTCACCCCAGCCCTCATTCAGGCTGAAATATTAGAGCTGCTCTCCCAGGGCCCAGAATGCATTAGAGCCTCGCTCTGCAGTCGGTGGAAAACAAATTTGGTTCTCTGAGGATATAATTGAGTTTGATTGATGCGATGGCTGTCTTTCAGGCACCCCACCAGCCTGGTCAGCCAGGCTTCAAATTCACAGTGGCGGAGTCCTGTGACAGGATCAAAGACGAATTTCAGTTCCTGCAAGCCCAGTATCACAGGTAATAATTTAGAGTTATATGCCCGTAAATTAGCTTGTACAATTACCGCATTGCCTAATTGTGTTTCACAGGCGAAGGGAGGAGAACTAAATCTAATTCATGTTTAAAAAATGTGTGTGGTTAAAAAAAAAAAATAGTTTTAATGATGTAGAGATGCATGATGTATCGGCACCATATTGGTAATGTCATGGATATTTAATTGTTGGTGTTTTTTCTGCTTGTTTTTACATTATTTTAGCAACCACCTAATGTTAATTTTAAATTGATAGTGCTCGATTACAGTGAATATTTAACCTTTAAAACTACCATTTTTTTTCCTGTTACAAGGACTTAAATTTAAGTTTTTATTTCATTCAGGTGTTTTTCCTTTAGTAAATTTCAGTGAATGTTGCTTTTTATTATGCCTGAATTAACTTTTGCATTACAAAATCTGAATGTTTAGTAATTTGACATTTGACTAAATTGTTATTTGATGTGTATATGATGTATTAAAATGATTGCTTTAGAAAACATAGTTATATCTTTAATATCGGCTGTGAAAATTATAGTATGGGCTCAAGTATGAAAACTAATTGTATTTGATATGAAAATAATTATTTTTGTCGTCCAGAATTTTTATATTTGTGCACCCCTAATGTAAAGCATTAAAATTGATTTTACTTTTTATAACAACCCCCTGTAAAGTGTGAATGTATTTGTTTAGCTTAATGTTTGCAGTGTGAATTATTTTTGTGTGTGTTATAAGCAAGTGAAAACACATGTCTGTTCAGTAACTGATGCGTTTTGTTTTCCTCCCAGTCTTAAAGTGGAGTACGACAAACTGGCCAATGAGAAGACGGAGATGCAGCGCCATTATGTCATGGTAAGATTAGCCAATATGTAAGCTGCCATTATCTAGTAGCTGGGGTGAAGGTAGATGCTTTGTTGCGTGTCTCTCTGTATGTGTGTGTTTTAGAATGTGTTTGTGAAACCCCCTCTGGTGCTTTTAGTTCAGCCTCCTGCTTTATTAAAGGGCCCTGACTGACTGCTCTTAGCCTCGGGCCCTTTCATACACCAACCCTTAGCCGTAGGGGTCAATGACCACAGCATTGTCCCCTCTTCTCTCTCTCCCCCTCTGTTCTCCCCCTTCTCTCTACCTCCCTCTGTGTGTGGATCTGATTATTCTCCAAGGAGACGCTGCTCTCAGACAAATGCATGGCCGTAAATTGGGTGAGGGGTGATGGAGGAGTGCCAGAGGCGTCTGTGGGAAAATACTCGATCGCAGCAGAAATCCAAAGTCTTTGCCGCATTCTGTCTTTGATGACCAGATTTTGTGCACAAACAAACGGCTACATAAATTCAGTGTTAATCTTAATCACGGGCTTAATCATTTACACAACACCAAAGCCCTAAATTCAATCGTAGACGTTCAAGAGATCAAAACAGCCTCATGTTAGGATTTATGATAGGGAGAGGAAAAACAAAGCTTTTTGTGGTGTATCTAAACAAGGTTAAACTGTAAAAGTGTATTCTCTTATCTTGTGTAAACATGCGAGCAATGACTTTAACCAATACCCAGGGACGCTAGTTAAACATTCCATTCACAGGAAAAAGCTTGTCAGTCAGAAAGGAGGAGGAGAGGTTAGGTAAACACCATGTACAATCCCCACGCTGACTGTTTGAGTTGATAGTGTCAGAATCTAGACTTGCAGGACTTCACTGAGATCAGGGTGTTTTTAATCTTCTTTTTTATTATTATTACAATTGTTAAAAAATGTATTAGGGTTATCTAGAAAAAAATGTCTTAAGCATGAAAATGTTTTCTTTATATATATATATATATATATATATATATATATACACACACATATACTGTATATATACTGAATATATGGGTTAAGCTTTGATTATGCAAACAGGATTCCCAGAGTCATGGAAAATTCTGAAACGGTGCCTTTTAGTCCTGGAAAAAATCATGGAATTTGATAAAATGTTAGTGGAAAACTTGTACAGATTTCTGTTTCTCCGTATGTTTTTTTTTCTTCTGCTTTTTCTGGATGCATAATTTTTTGGCTAGAAATGGCTCTTTTTCATAAATCATCATTATTATTATTTTGAATGACTAAGATTTATCGAAGTTTATTGGTCAAAACATGTGGGATCTCTGACCTAAAATCCAAGTGGGATTTCCATTGTGTGCTTTCATCGGTATCATACAAAGAAGGAGAAGCTGTGCAGATATGAGACACTGTTATGGGACATGATTTTGAAGTACGCATCAAAAGCCTGTTCTCCTCTTTTCCCCTCATGTTTCACTAGAATCTGACTTTCTTTTCCCTACTCTGTGAGGTAAAAATGTTTGATGTGGCTCGGATTGAATAAAAAAAATGTTCATTTCTCTTTCTTTCAGTACTATGAGATGTCCTATGGGTTGAACATTGAAATGCACAAACAGGTATGTAGCCCTTTGATCCCTGTTCACACAATCTCTGAGTCACAGAGGATCCGTGTGCTGTGTGTGTAGATGTCAGTCAATGCAGTCACACTGGTGCGTTAGGAGACAAGTGAAGTGCACTCTGTAGAGATGATGAGAGAGACTGTGGACTGTTCTTTTGAGCAGCAGTTAGAATCAGCCTAGAAGTCAGGACATTACAAGTACACACACACACACACACACACAGAGTCAAGTCTCTTTTCCTGCCTGTGCTGAGTAGAGTGTGGTCAGACAGTTTTGATAAGATTAAAGTCAGGACTTTGGCAGGAGGGGCCGTGTGATTTAATGACTAAAGGGAGCAGAGTCTGAGGAGTCCCTATTATGTCAGCACATATAAGACAGCCTTTATAAATTAACACTAAGGGAAAAATAGACGCTATAAATTCATCCCTTCCAATCAATTTTTACCCTACATTTTCTCTAGGGCTGCAACTAACATACATTTTTGATGATCAATTAATTGGTCGTTTATCTCTTTGATTTAATTGGATATTCCATGTCTTTTCCAATAAGTGCCTAAAGTCAGCAACATTGCCACATGAAACTATATGACCTATTATGACCTTCTTTGAAGTGCTGGGCAAATTGTGTTGTGACCTTTTTTCCGCCTCAGCCATTTTTCAGTTTTCCCTCAGAAATAGTTTTTTTTTTCTACTTCTTCAAAGTGACATCACTGATAAATATCCGTTAGCTAAAATATCGGTTAGTTAAAATATGACTGACTATTTTTATATTATTATCAACTAATACACTACTCTGCATCATATTTGCTGAGTAAAATCCAATACTTGTTTTTTTTTGTTTTTTTACTAATTTCGGAGTGCTAATTACAAAAGTAGTTCTGCTCTGTTTTGCTTTAGCACGTCACATTCTCACAAAATATGATGTGCATTTCAGAATTTTTGATTTTTGACAACCATTGTAAGGTGAAGAAGTGTTTTATTATCTCTTAAGCACAGAAAAACCGCCACAAAGTCATGATTCCTGTCTTCTGGGATAGAACCATTTGTTTAATTCTCAGCCCATTTTTAAATGTATGAATGACTCTGAAGACGTTGTTTTATGCATATTCTTGAATCCAAGGTTAGAAATATGGTCAGTGACAGAAGAAAATGCAAACATGACATGACAATGTTTTCTTCTACATCTGTGGATGTTTTACTACATCCAAAAATTACACATTTTACTGATTGTCTATTTATAAACTAAGGTTTCTGTAACTTTCTTGAACATTAAATTAAAGAGTATTTGAACATATTTTTCTACATCTTTGCTGATTGTAAGTTAAATTATATTAAATTAAATACTTCAACTTATTTGACTGTTTTTAATTGCTAAATGCATTGAAAAATCTCCATTCTTATTTGTGAAAAACTACATGATGTAAAGTTTTTATCAATATTTTTGAAATCAGCTTTAGGTAATATTAGGCAAATAGTATCTTGTAAATAAGCATTTTTTTAAATGCAGGGCTGCGTTATTGATTTTATTGATTTATTTTTTCCATTCAAATTTTTGTCCACCTTACGTTTTTGAAATTGGCCTAAAAATTTAAGGTTCTCTTCCACCGTATTTACCAAGACTAATCTGATATATCCTGGCAATATTGTGACGCATCGCACATTTCCTGTCCCCCAGATAATGAGATTGCGCTGTGCACCAGATGTAGTTAGGCCACCTCAGAGACAACCCAGCTCCCTCAGCCTGGTCCCCTTTTCCACCTTATGAAGGTTAATGGCATCAGGGAGGAGCTGGTGGATGGTGATCCATCAGTGTCCACAGTGTGAGCCTCTGCACTCCCCTGTCTTTCAGGCCCCTTGCCCCTGCGATGCCTCCTGTTAACCACTTATCTCCCAACTGGCAACTGAGGGACAGAGGAGTGTGAGAAAAGGAGTAAAAGGGTAGAGGGTGGGAGGGCTGACCTTGTGTAAACATGTTAATCGACTGATCCATTTTAGCGCCTTGACTTATATCAGGAAACCACCACAGAGCCCATGGCTGCACTGTTGAATAATTAATCCGATGTTGCCTCTAACCTGCTAAAGAGGAGGGAGGTAATGGTGTTCGTAAGCAAACACACAGATCCTACCCTTTTATCCAGGTCTGTTGATCCGGGTTACACTGAACCCAGGAGCGGATGCCAGGCGGGGAGTGGTTAACCAACCGAGGTAGCAAAGATTGCCGGATCCGCACCCCATTATTCTCAGCGCTGAGGGTTTAATTCCGACCGTCAGGCAATCCGTTTCTTCTTCCATTCGGTTGTCTCTGGGCGCTTTGTATTTTAAACAGTCGTGGCGTAACGCGGATTTCAGGATGCACACTAATACCTGCAGACAGCCATCGCGAAGGAGGAAATGCAGCTGTAATGGCAGCGCTGTGATGACTGAGGCGCACTCACAGCATGGCTTATTTTTCTCACCTGTTGTAAGACTCCGGGGGTATCTCCTCCCCTCTCCTCGCTGTCAGACCCAGATTGAGCCAGTCAGGCCCGGCTTGAAACGGGATGCTGATAAATGATTTATAAGGGGTGCCGTAGGAAGTGTTTGCTAACTGCTGGATTGTCCTTCTCTATGTGAGCCAAAGCAAACTGACTGGCTCAGTGAGGTGAGTACACAAAGCCTCTGTTAAAGAGGAGGGAGGATTGGGAAACACAGGCCCGCTCCGTCACACTGTTTATGGTGGTTAGGTCATGAAACCAGGTGAACCTGTACAATGACACTCCAAAACATATGCATAATAGAGCAGGTCTGTTGTAACAGGGCTATTTGGAGAGGCTGAGTATTAGAGAGACGAAAAAAAACAATAGAAAACAGGCTAGCCACCTGTGCCGATCAATTCAGGTAAATTTTAATGCCAGTTCTCAACAGCGCTGCAAGTTAACAACCCTGTTAAGCTTGTGCGCTCACGTCCGGCACGCACGTATATAGACCTTGTTATACCTTTACTACAGAGCGCGAGGCTGTCAGAGAGCATTACCACCCTCTCACCCCAGCAGAATACAGGGGCCCATCAACCCGGCTAGGTCAAGTATTGTTTGTGATGGAGACACATGCCTGGAAGGGCCAGTTGTTTTCCTCTATATTCAATGCTCATCAGTGTCTCACTCCATTCCGCTGGCGCTGATGGCAACAGACAAATAGCTTTCAGCATGCCATTGACAGCCTGGCCCTGGAGTGCTCTTGAAATGGTGCTAGACAGGTCCGAGTACCTGTAATTGTGTACCAGAGCGTGAAGCTCACCACTTAAGAGGCAGGCTTTCATCTGCTTAAAGTGACATCCTATTTTTATCCACAGTTGTAGCTAAAAGCTCTGCTTGTCCAGCTCATTGCACAGCACGGCTTTCATCATAGGTTCATACATTACGTGCAGCGTATGCTGGCTTTTTGCGTACGTCACAGCCATCGGACATGTTTTCCCCCAACGGTGGGATTGTTTTTGCAAGATAAAGCATGAAGCTTTAGAGTGAGTGTCAGATAAGGCAACCCTTGACCTCACTCGGCCAGCTGTCAACGTCGCGTTAAGCCCTTAAGGAATGTGTTCGATGCTCTCCAGGCCTCTCAGCAAATCCTGTCAAATGTTAGGCTGCTATTGACGCGGTTTATCTCGGCAAATAAAGATTATACACTGAGCTGGCTTTTCAACCAGCATTTTTGTTGATGCATTCTTCTAGTATTTTTTTCCAGAGTGTAGTTGGGGTCTGAAAGCTAAACTGGTACCCTGCTTTGATCCTGTTGCTTTGGTGAAACGCAACACCCAGTCTTTTCACATCAAGTTTGAATATAGCTTTCAAGAATGTGTAAAGATGATTTGGGATGCAATGGTATAGATAGATTTTTTTTTTCATTATTAATTTTCATACATTTTATTCATATTTGGTAACACTTTAGTATAGGGAAACATTCTCACTATTAACTAGTTGCTTATTAGCATGCCTATTATTAACATATTGGCTGTTTATTAGTAAAGTACGTGTTCTGCATGACCATATTCTACATCCCTAATCCTACTCAATACCTAAACTTAACTTCCTTACTAACTATTAATAAGCAGCAAATTAGGAGTTTATTGAGGTAAAAGTCATAGTTAATGGTTTGTTAATAGTGAGAATTGGACCTTAAAATAAAGTGTGACCTCATATTTTTGTTTTATTTGTTGTTTTTTTTATATGGTCCGCTATAGTATTTTATGGTCTGCCAGGCTTTACTCAACTATAGCTTGACCCGACACACGTCTGTATTCCTTTGATGGGAAGGAGCGAAACTTTCTCGGGTGTTACAGAGTATCTTGTAAAAAAATATTGTGTCTGGCTCCTGCAACCGCTTGGCATTTTCGGCAATATGTTATAAATAATTTCCTGGTCGGTGCAGCGCTGCGTGTTTGCCATTGAAATGAAAAATAGAGCTGAAATCCCTGTGATGTGTTTGTGCTCCGTTCTGGCCCTGGGTTGAACTGAGCCTCATAAATTCTATAGATGATGTATCTGTAGCCGAGTTATTTTTCAGAGGCTTTCCTCCCCCCTCTCCTTTGGTCTCAGTCAAAGCCAGTGCCAGACCTGTGATGTGAGCTCCTTTCATCACTGGAAGAGGCTGTGATGTCGGCCGTGCTGTGTTCCTGCTGGCGTCTGATGATGGAAAGGAAGAGGGATGGTGTACATCCTACTGTAGCTGTGTGTAGCCTTTGGGTGGAGAGCCCTGGCTTTGCCCCCACCCCTCCTTTTACTGTCATATGTTCTCACAAGGACCCCACATCATCCTCTGCTCGCCTTTTTATCCACCATTCGTGTGCGGTACTCATCCGATCGCCAGGCCGAAAATTCAATTTAATGACCTGCCTGTGTGCACGTAATATGATTTTACAGGCTGTTACGGTCAAGCTGAGGTACCATTTGCATAATGATCGGCGCGCGATAGGAGATGGGGCCTGTTCGGCTACAGTTGCCATGGCAACGGTCAGGCGGGTGGAGAGAGAATGAAGGTCGGGTCCCTGCGGTGGGCTAGATGAAGGGGGGACTTGCTGAGAAAATGAAAAGGGTGGGGTCTGGAGAAGGCAAAATAGGCCTCGGCTCCTGACAGATCTGGACATAATCCACCTTTCTTCATTAGTCAGAAGTGACACATTATTGTGATGTGAACATTTTCTGTTCCGTTGTACAGGCTCGTCGGAACGCAAATGTTAAGGTGTCATTATTCCTAAAGACATGTGGGCCCAATTTTTAAATCATTTGTGCATTGTTTAACTTTAATTGAATTTGATGTGATTAAAGGTGTTTTTTTCCCCCTACCATTTTTAAATGATTATAAAAGCACTGAAGCTCAAAGATGCTGAAAATCCTTTGGCTCTGACTGCTATTTAGACCATGTGTGTACAATTTTTGGATGGTGAAAATTCATAAATTTGGGATTTATAAAACTGCTTTTTTTTGTGGTCAGCCCTAAAGTCTTTTATCACATTCGTCTGCTTCCAACATGTCCTCAGGGACTGTCTGCATTATTTAACATCTGCTAAACAACAGGAGTTGGCAGTAATTTTGTTGTGGAGACATGTGAAAAAATCAGCTTCTGCAGCTTTTTATTTTTACAGCAATTACATATCAGCGACGATAATGGTTGAGGTGTGAATGGGAGGCTGAGAGTGCAAAAGAAAGTCTTGTATGCTAGTAGACTGTACCTGCGGGCTGATGGCAGCTGAAGTGCAGCGCTGCTCTTAACACGGCTCCAGTGTATGGCTCGTTCTTCGTGTGGTTTGGAGTATACACTCATCACAGCTGTGCTCTCTCTCTCTCCCCTGGGCTCTCATAATGTTTTAAATATTTCACATGTCAATATCACGCAGTTTGGAGTGTGCCGAGTCAAGCGGTTCTGATTGCCGTGGTAATTGGCTTAATCGTTGGGAAACGCTAAAAAAGGCTTAGTGGTGCACTTTAACAGAAGTAAATTAACCCTTTTTTAACTTTTCCCTCTTTCTTTTCCTCTTCCAGACCGAGATTGCCAAAAGGCTCAATGCGATTCTAGCCCAGATTATGCCTTTTCTGTCACAAGAGGTGAGCTTTATGTGAATTTTCAAAGCTTCATTTTAGTTTTAGATGCAGTATTATTGTCCTAAATTGTACTATTTATTATTATCATTTAAGAACTTTGAAGTATTTGAATTTGCATTGACTCTGAAATTTAACCACATTTTCTGTCCCTGTTGCAGCACCAACAGCAAGTAGCACAAGCTGTTGAACGTGCAAAGCATGTGACAATGACTGAACTGAATGCTATCATCCGGGTACGTGGACTTCCCAATCTGCCTCTCACCGTGTGTATACCCCTTTGATTACTTTATTTGACCCTAATAACGGGGCAAACCGGCATTGTTGTAGATGCAAACTAATCCTATTAACTGATTTAACAATTAATTTTTAAATTAGTAGCTTATTTCAATCATGTGCAGGTTTGCCCCTACAGTGAATGCCTTTTTAAATGTTTTAAAGCTATGTGCATGTATCATGTGTGCTTAGTAAATGTATTTGTGGCTTGAGTGAGGAAGTGATTGTGTTTATAGGTGTTTTAAGGTCATAGGTGGTGTTGGCCATAAACGTTGTCATTTACCAAATTTGCAGTATTTCACAAACTAATTCAAAAAGAGAATGGCTAACAACCTATTCCATTAAAGTGATGGATAATGATTATTTGTGACAGAGTCTCTTAGTATTTCATTGCTTTCGTTTACCTCTTGGCCCATAGCCACATTATTGTTTATCTAATGTGCAGGCGGATGCTGTTGTCCAAGCTTTATTTAGTCTCTTCTATATGTGGCATGAGTGTGCTTAGCATCCTCAGTCCCCTGAGTCTGCATCTAGAAGCTGTTCAGTGCTCTCTTTAGAGCCTGGATACCTTTAATTAGATCAGGTTTTACAGGAGAGGCTCATTCCTCTTTGCTGACCTGGATTGCGCTGGGAATTAAAGACAAATAGGATCTTGCACACACATCCCTGAGCTACTACAGCTATTCCTTTCCTAAAAACACCCACATCTCCCTTCTAACAGTCACTTACTGTTCGGGGGCAAATGACCTGGATCTCTTATCAATATGTAGGGAAAAACAAATCTGACCTCTGTGCATCCAGTAGTAAGGCTAGCTCTGATCTGATTACAGACATTGAGCCTGCTTTGATTGATCTTCTTAAGAATTGCTCCACAGCTGAAGAATCTGATAATGGTGAGGTGAAGGTTTAAGGGTTGGTTTGTGTTGTCTGATATCGGAATTCAATTAGATCCTGAGCATTGACACTCACTCAGAGATAATTCCTGGAATCAGGTCTGAATGGGGCAGTCATGCGGTCGCTCTTAAATGCCATGTTATCTTCATGTAGGATCACCATCTGATAGGTTTGATGTTATGTTACAGCAGACCAACTTTAATGACTCTTATTCTTTTAGGAGCCATTTACAAGTTGAAAAGCAGAAAAGATACTTGCTTGTCTGAGAGTTTTTTTTTTTTTTCTCTGTGGATATTTGTAATTCACACAGTAGGCAGTGTGTGCACTCACGCAGGTGCCAGAGTCCTCATAAATAGTATAAGGCATAGGTGAGATGTGAGCTACACACACACACACACACACACACTCTCAGAGCAGCAGAAACCACCAGCATCTCTTATTGATGAACCTCAGGGCCGGTAATAGGATGCATCTAGGGCAGCGGCTTTTTTTTCTGCTGTGCTATGACTTTGATCAGAGGTCTTAAGATGGCCTCCTCCGGCAGCTCAGCATTTCTGCCCTCAGCAACAGTTTGTGCTTATCAACCCTAGCCCTATTTATTTTAGAAAAGCATAAGCATTTCTATCCACATTTTATACTGTTTTCAGTTCTTTCTCCACATACTTAACTCCCAGTTCTGTTTGGACTGTTCTGGTTATCACAAGTTTATAGGCTGTGGTTGGGTTTGGAGCTTTTAGTGGTATTGAATATTTATTTGCTGGCTGTATAAAACTAAGCCTCAGTGAATATCTTGTGAAAGGCGCCTTTAAATAAAATGTATTATTATTATTATTATTACTTCCCTGTTCTGTTTTGCCTGTTCTGTTTATCACAAGTTTATAGACTGTGGTTGAGTTTGAAGATTTTAGTGGTATTGAATATTTATTTGCTGGCTGTATAAAACTAAGCCTCAGTGAATATCTTGTTGATCTTAATGTGCGTTTTATTTCTTCATTAAGTTTCCTATAGAGCGTGTCATTAGACTAATTTGTGATACCTCCTTGTCTTGTGACTTTTAATAGCATCTTTGATTGAATGTTTAATGTATATGGCATTAGCATTGGTGGTAAGTTTGATTCATTTCTAAAAATGTCAGATGTTTTAGTAAAAAATAGCTGTTTTTCCTACAATGTATTGATGTATTTGTTCAGAACAGAAATATTATCGTATATCGACGATGTCTCGTAAGTATCGCGATGTCGATGTCAACTAGGGCTGTCGTGATTTGTCAATTTTATTCGACTATTCGATTTTTAAAAAAATCCTCGACTTCATTTTGCTCACGTCGACTAACCAATACCGGAAGTGGCGCGTTTCACAGACGAGAATGTATAAAACACATTATTAGTCTGTTTTCCAAGGCTGCATGATATATTAAACCTATTTAAAAATCATAATTAAGCATAATTGTGAATTCACAAATGCTACAATTTAATTAACTAATTATATGCGATGCAGTTCTAATACATTATATGCGCTTTAATTATTTACATGTGTGTAGGTTAAGTACGTGCGTCACGCAGCGGCTCCGTTCACAGTAGTTCCACAGGAACTGTTACATGTGTGGAGCGTCTCAAACTCCATCTCTGCATGTTGTTGTGAGTTTGGGTTTATTATAACGTTCCTCCCCACCCCCCAACCATTCGAATTTCTGTAAGCGGGAATTATTTGCAATGATATTCCAATGAGCCGCTTTGTGATATCACAAAGCTCGAAAAACAAACGCTGTAGTCCATACGAGCCGTTCGTTGTAGTTCTTGAAAAGGGATTTTTAAAAAACGAAATATCTCCCTTTGGAGTGGACTT
>NW_015539907.1:2714591-2716140 GCF_001515605.1 Sinocyclocheilus anshuiensis
AAAAGTGAAAAAGCATAATAGGACCCCTTTAAAAAAATAAAAAAAAAAGTATATATATTTTTTTTTCATAAATACTGCACATTTACATTTTTCTCCTAAATAAATTCTGGTAAATAATATTTCTGTTAAATACTCCTTTAAAAAGTGTTTATATATGATTATATGTGATTATAATTTTATTATTAGTAGACTAGAACACGTGGATATTTTGTCATTCTTACACTATTAATACTGAACTTTGATTTCAGTGATTTGGGCTATGAGATGGACACTTGCTTCTTGCACTTTATGTTGCACTTTACTTTTTTTTTAAAAAAAGGATTTCATAGAAATGTATATTTCATTTGGTTTAATAAAATATAGTTTAATAAAATATTAAGTAAAATTGTTGATTGTTTGTGGGAAATTAATCGTTTAGATTAATCAATAAATTAGAGTTTAATAAAATATTCTTAAGTAAAACTGTAGATTTTTTTTTTGTGTGATCAATAAATTAGTCGATAGATTAATCGAAATAAAAATAGTCGTTAGAGGCAGCCCTAATGTCAACAGTCAGGTAACAGATGATTATCGACATTATCGTAAAAAAATGGCAAATGATAACCTAGTATGTTGCAAAAAATATTTTACATATCCCCATAGTAACCATACAGGTCTTTTTGCATGCAAGAATGAAACTATTTAGTAGGAGGGTTGGGAATCGAAAAGCTATTCCAATTTTGGAAATCAGATTAGATGTGTAAGGTCAGGAATCGAATTATTACTTATAAAATTACATTTGAATTCTGTTTGTCGATTCCTGTATGCGCATTTATTGTGATTTCAAAAGATTAAACTGCAAGAAGATGAAATAGAACTCGATTCTACACAAAGCTCGCGCACGCCTCTTATATATGCGAACACTGGACTGAGCTCTCTTTCTTGCATTCTTACGCATTCGAATGGACAAATACACACAGAATTATATCAAAATATCCCTTAAATACAATCGGTTATTAGGGATGCGCCGAGCCAATATTCATATCGGGTATCGGCTCCGATAGTGCCATTTTTCTCGGATCGGGTATCGGTCAGAGAGGGCCGTAATTATCCTTAAAAATATAATCTGACGACATGTTTTTATTGATATCATATACAGATTGTGTAGGTAACTATAACGTTTACTCTGCTCTTCTCCCAGTTTACCGGAGACCTACTTTAACATGTTTCGGTAGGAGAGGATGAATTTGCATGTTGTGTACAGTGTGCACAGTATAATTGTGTTTAATTAAGCTGAGATATAGCACTATAAATTTGCTTTATATAAATACTTAATTCATTTGCACAAACGGATGAAGACATTATAGGCCTATATCTCAGCTCGCCCCTCAACATGCACGCATTACATTATAGCTTGACTATTAAGTTTAAAAACAACGCTACAATTGTTATAATCAAGGAAATGAAACTTACCATCATGAAATGTGTCTACACGTGATAATGCCAAAAAGAAAGAGAAACATCGGAAATAGGCATATTTTATTCAAGACATTACTATATGATGTCAACT
>NW_015539907.1:2716307-2718524 GCF_001515605.1 Sinocyclocheilus anshuiensis
AATGTGTTGACTGTGAAAGACAGTATACTTTAATTATATGCATTTATGGTGCAATTGCTACATTTTTTCGTTTTCATATGTACTGCAAACAATGTGCTGTCACTTTAATTCGGCGCGTGTATCACAGCAAAAATAGACTCGGTGAGGAAACGATCTCTGCACTGCTGCAGACGCACCGCTCCTGAACGCACTGCCGTGTGCAGTGTGAATGCTTTAATCCATTAACATGAGCGCGGAAAAAATACGCACCACATACCACACACTGCAAACAGAGTAATGTTGAACCTGGCATTATGTGTGTGCGCTGCAAGTGTGAAATGTGGTGTCTGTTCATGGTGCATTCCGGCAATGTTGTCTCGGCGGGGCGTAGTGGAGGTGGGGCTTGGGTAGACGATATTATCGGATATTGCGATATTTTTTAAGGCGATTATCGATAAGATATTTTTGATATATCACCCAGCCCTATTGGTAACCAAAACAGCTTTGTTACTAACAGTCTTCAAAATACCTTCTTTTATGTTCCACAAAAGAGGTTTTAAACAACATGAGTAAATAATGACAGAATTAAATTTTTTTTGGGTGAACTATCCCTTTAATGTTTTTATTTTTATTATTTTTTTTTTTAATGAAATGATACTCTAAATAAGAAACTAAATCTGCCAGCAGGTGGTGGTAAATGTCTTTATGAGTCATTAATTCATTCGATTCAAACCGCTGATTCACTCAGGAATGAAGTAAATGGCTCTTTTTATGAATGGGTCTTTGAATCATTGATTCACATGATTCGTTCAGAATGCGGATTCATTCTGAAACTAAACACCGCTGTGTTGCTCAGAGATGTGTAACAGTTCTGCAGCTATGGCTTTACAGGTAATGTTCTCTGCAAAATTGTGCAAAACACATAATATTGTGGTTAAAATATAACACAATATTAAATTCTTATTTACTGAACCGTTGTATACAGTCGTGGTCAGAATTATTGGCACCCTTGGTAAATATGATCAAAGAAGGCTGTGAAAATAAATCTGCATTCTTAATCATTTTGATCTTTTATTTAAAAATTCACATAAATCTAACCTTTCATTGGAGAATAAGAATTTAAAATGGGGGGAAATATCATTATGACATAAATTAGGGGTGCTCCGATCATGATTTTTGAGGCTGATCACAGAAAGCAGTATCTGCCGATACCGATCTTTTTAAAGCCTTCTTTTGATAATTTATAACTATTTATAGTGATACTTCAATCAGGATTTTTAGACATTTATTCAGGGCCTGAATTTCATTTTTGAAAATGGGGGAAATTCCCCTCTTAGGTGACTCTTGTGAGAGGGGAAGCAGCTTTCACACAGGAGTCCGCTACTGATCCGTGGCTGTTTACCACAAACACAACATTTATTCCAACATTATAATCATTCCATTATTTTGATTTCAAATCCAAACATTGTCACTGAAAATGCTTTTCAGCATTGCAATTCTTTTTTTACACAGTACAGTAATGCAATCTTTCACAGACATGTTTAAACAATAAATATAATCAACACATCATTCAATGCTTTTTACTTTTGCATTTAATTCTAGATTTATATATTAAGTTGCTGAAGAGAGAGAGCGCGCGCGGTGAATCACTCACGCTGTTTGTGAAATTACATCTCACACAAGGTTTTCAAGTTACTTTGTAGGTTATTTAATGAAGAAATATGAAGGTGAGTACCTCACCTTCAGCATTATAATTATTTCACCCGCGCCGGACAGAGACTGAGTCGGCCTTTTAGAGACCGCCGATCAATCATCCCAACATGATTATCAGCCGATAATGATCGGCAGCCAATCAATCGGAGCACCCCTAACATAAATGTTTTTCTCTAATACACATTGGACACAACGGCACCCTTTTATTCAATGCTTTTTGAAACCTCCAATTGGCATAATAACAGCTGAGTTTTCTCCTTTAATGCCTGATTAGGTTAGAGAGCACCTGACAAGAGATCAGAGACAATTCCTTCATCCAGAAGCTCTCCAGACCCTTCAGATTCCCAGCTCCATGATGGTGCTTCTCCTCTTAAGTTCACCACACTCATTTTCTATAGGGTTCAGGACAGGGAACCTGGAATGGCCATAGCAGAAGCTTGGTTTTGTGCCCAGTGACCCATTTTTGTGTTGTTTTTAAGGTTTGTTTTTGGATTATTGTCCGGTTGGAAGATCCAAACATGGCCC
>NW_015539907.1:2719366-2719956 GCF_001515605.1 Sinocyclocheilus anshuiensis
TCTAAACAAGATGTCCAGGACCTCCAGCAGAAATATAGGCCCACAACATTAAAAATACAGCAGTATATTTCATTGTACGCATGGGGTACTTTTTAACCCTGTGTTCACCAAACCCATCTTGAGTGTTTGTTGTTAAAAAGCTAATTTTTAGTTACATCTTAACATGGAAGCCAGTCCCATTTGAAGTTCCAGTCGTGTCTGACAGCAGAATATGCTGGGGATTGTTTTTGGATGAGAGCATTTTCTTTTCTTGATTTTTATTCTTGAAACCCACCCAAACAACATGTGGTGTAGGTGCTGTTTGATTTTTTGGTTTTCTGACTCTGAGACTCAACTATTTTCTGCAATTCTCCAGCTGTGGTCCTTGGAGAGTCTTTAGCCACTCAAACTCTCCTCCTCACCGTGCATTAGGACGATAATAGACACACGTCCTCTTCCAGGCAGATTCATAATATTTTCTGTTGATTGGAACTTCTTAATGATTGCCCTGATGGTGGAAATGGGAATTTTCACTGCTCTAGCTCTTTTCTTAAAGTCACTTTCTAATTTGTGAAGCTCAATTATCTTTTGCTGCACATCAGAAATATATT
>NW_015539907.1:2720213-2721505 GCF_001515605.1 Sinocyclocheilus anshuiensis
TCCCTCCTATTTATATTCCTGTGAAACAGGAAGCCATGGCTGGATAATTTCATGTTCATAATCACCCTGGTAGGCTCAGAATTGTAAATATGAATGGGAATATACTTCACAGATATTTTACTCGTAAGAATTTCTAGGGGTGCCAATAATTGTCCAACGTGTATTTGAGAAAAACATTTATTTCATAATGAGATTTTCCCCCATTTTCAATTGTTTTAGTTCAATGAAAGGTTAGATATTTGTGAATGTTTTTAAATAAAAGATCAAAATGATTAACAATGCAGATTTATTTTCACAGCCTTCTTTGATCTATTTACCAAGGGTGCCAATAATTCTGACCACGACTGTAAAACCTAGGGCTGTGCAATTAATCGAATGCGATTCATCTGCGATTATGAACGCGATATTGCCTAGCTTGTCAGTGAACTACGGCTCTGTGTATTAAATCCCGCTCCATCTGAAAGCAGGTGATGGCGATTTACTACCAATCACGGAACCGGCTTTACTGACGAGATGCGCATGACAATCGCATGCGATTAATTGCACAGCCCTAATAAAACCACATTTGCACTCCTGGTATTTGGGACAAAATCAGCACTCGTGTGATATAGCCTAGCTCTCGCTGCTCGTGTGATATCGCTTATCGTTCGATATAAATATGAGACAAAAAAAAATTTTTGCCCACATGCAAAATGCAAAAACAACATGGATATATAATTGTTTTATGTTGCCCAGCCTTTTGCAGTGGATCATCTGCTGTGGACTGTGGATTAGATCTCTATTAAGACTGCCCCTGCTTGTGCTGTGGGCCCAATTAATTGTGTTTGTGGCCAAGAGGGCGAATCATGGGGCTTTGTTTTTTAAATCCCTCAGGCCTGCATGTTGCATGGTTACAGCACTAAACTCAGGATGGGGTTGCTTAACATACACACCTGAGACTAGAAGCAGGCGCTTGTCTGATTTACCCACTTATCTTTTTTATATGTCCATTGTTAATTGTTCAAACAAGGCCTGCGTTAATTGTTTTGCTGTAAGAGGGAGAGATTAGCACCAGTTGAGACTGTCTTTATGCAAGAATATTAAATTACTGGAGACATTTTATTCTTTATTTTCTTGTCTTCACGGCCAGGTCTCTAAAGAGGGTTCTCTTATTGTCCATGCATATGACACATCAGTGGCTCATTAGCTGGAATGAGCAGGGAGGGTTCTCCCCCATGAATCAAAGGCTTCTTTAATTTCCCATGTGGTCAGTCATCTTCTCTGAAGCCACACACACTAACCCCCTCCCCTCC
>NW_015539907.1:2724015-2757625 GCF_001515605.1 Sinocyclocheilus anshuiensis
CCAACGTGTATTTGAGAAAAACATTTATTTCATAATGAGATTTTCCCCCATTTTCAATTGTTTTAGTTCAATGAAAGGTTAGATATTTGTGAATGTTTTTAAATAAAAGATCAAAATGATTAACAATGCAGATTTATTTTCACAGCCTTCTTTGATCTATTTACCAAGGGTGCCAATAATTCTGACCACGACTGTAAAACCTAGGGCTGTGCAATTAATCGAATGCGATTCATCTGCGATTATGAACGCGATATTGCCTAGCTTGTCAGTGAACTACGGCTCTGTGTATTAAATCCCGCTCCATCTGAAAGCAGGTGATGGCGATTTACTACCAATCACGGAACCGGCTTTACTGACGAGATGCGCATGACAATCGCATGCGATTAATTGCACAGCCCTAATAAAACCACATTTGCACTCCTGGTATTTGGGACAAAATCAGCACTCGTGTGATATAGCCTAGCTCTCGCTGCTCGTGTGATATCGCTTATCGTTCGATATAAATATGAGACAAAAAAAAATTTTTGCCCACATGCAAAAACAAAACAAAACATGGATATATAATTGTTTTATGTTGCCCAGCCTTTTGCAGTGGATCATCTGCTGTGGATGTATTGATAGATCTCTATTAAGACTGCCCCTGCTTGTGCTGTGGGCCCAATTAATTGTGTTTGTGGCCAAGAGGGCGAATCATGGGGCTTTGTTTTTTAAATCCCTCAGGCCTGCATGTTGCATGGTTACAGCACTAAACTCAGGATGGGGTTGCTTAACATACACACCTGAGACTAGAAGCAGGCGCTTGTCTGATTTACCCACTTATCTTTTTTATATGTCCATTGTTAATTGTTCAAACAAGGCCTGCGTTAATTGTTTTGCTGTAAGAGGGAGAGATTAGCACCAGTTGAGACTGTCTTTATGCAAGAATATTAAATTACTGGAGACATTTTATTCTTTATTTTCTTGTCTTCACGGCCAGGTCTCTAAAGAGGGTTCTCTTATTGTCCATGCATATGACACATCAGTGGCTCATTAGCTGGAATGAGCAGGGAGGGTTCTCCCCCATGAATCAAAGGCTTCTTTAATTTCCCATGTGGTCAGTCATCTTCTCTGAAGCCACACACACTAACCCCCTCCCCTCCCCTCTTTTTTTTTTTTTTAATTTTTTCAAGCCCCCCCCCCCCCCCCCCCTTTTTTTTTTTTTTTTACTAGCAGTTCATTTCACTTCCTGACACATCCACACGAACACCCTAGCACCAACACTGTGTCTGTCTTACAATCACGCACTTCCACTCTTGTCTCACTATCTCTCCTTTTCTCTTGCCCTTTCACTCTCTCTTGAAGAACATGCGCCCACCACCCATGCTCAGTGCCTCAGTACACACACACCTCACTCACACACTCCCTTATCACATCTCTTCACAGATCCACACTCTGAGGCACAGCTCATAATTGGCTTGGCAGCTCTGTTTTGTTGGGGAGGGTAAGGTTGCAGGTTCAAATCCCAAGCGGAGCACTTCTATATACCATTCGCTCTCCTGCCAATCTCAAAGGCCCCGAGTCTCAATATACAGCCAGCTGTGCAAATAATCCGCAAAGCTGTTTGCAATTATACTCACCCCAAATAAGGGCCTGTGATGGACATCTTAATAATGATTTACCCACTGGAAAGGGCAAGCTTTTGGAGCATTCCAGACTTATACATAAGCTTTTAGTATTGATATTTACTTATGGCATGGCATTAATGACCTGCTGATAATTCTGAAAGGTTGTACCACCGTGATCGCCATACATGGCCAATAACACCTACCCTTTCCACGTCAAGCGGGAAGAAAACATGTCAGGATTCTGGAAGAATGATCGTAAAGGGTCATTGATTGACTGGTGAGGTCTGTGAAAAGTTAGGCGGTGTGTGCTAATAAATTGTGGAGGCTGGGATTTTTTTGTTGTTGTTTTCTCTTTACTGGTGGCTCTGCTAAGTATTATTTAACCTTGATTTAAGCTGCTTGCTTCCCATGCTGAGTGGTTTTTAACTCTGATCAGTTTCCTCCAAGCTTTTCAAATATTGATGGAGGTATTGGAGGCTTGAACGCATGCCAAAACAGGACCCCTTGCTTTTGGCTGCCGCCACCGCTCAACAAGCTCGCGCACACACAAAGGCTGAGCCCAACTGCTGTTGGAGTGGTGTTTAAAGTTTGGTTTTCTCGAGTGACTCATACTTTGTGTAATAACCAGACCCAAATGTGAGGGAGTAAATATAGCTGTCCGGTGTTTTGATGGGGCTAAGGAGCAGGTGGTGTTAAGCCAATGAGCTGACAGCATTCCAACGCCTGCTGTCTTTTAACTGTATCTTAAATAGGGCTTGACGACTCTCTTTTGGAGAGTGTGTGAGAGTTTTATTACTTAATGAGTGAATTTACATGCTTTTTGTATGATATTCCACAGAGTTTATGTTACAGTTGAGCAGGAAACCTGAAATGTAAACTGACTAGATCCACAACACTCCAAGATTTTATATTTTCTTGGTTAAGATCCAAGCAACGTAAAGACTGTTTTGTTTGCAGGATCCTCAAATATGACTTGCATGTTCGTGCGGATATAAATATCCCCGTGACCCCACCTGTGCTTCTGAATTGGACACCCAGAAGCATGGATTTCTCTACTTTTTTCCCTCTGGCCCACTTGTTGTATGTCTCTCCACAGCAGCAGCAGCTCCAGGCCCAGCACCTCTCTCACGCTGCCCATGGCCCCATGGCTTTACCTCCCCACCCTTCTGCCCTTCAGCCACCAGGAATCCCGCCAGCCACCGGCTCTGGCTCGGGCCTGCTTGCTCTGGGAGCCCTGGGAAGTCAGCCACACTTGCCAGTGAAGGATGAAAAAAACCACCCTGACCTAGAGCACAGAGGTAAGGAGCAGACACACACACACTGCTCTCATTTAAAGCCAAGAGAGTGGAACATTAGTTGCTCAGCCATATAGACCTCATATGTGAATCAAACTTGTTTCATAACACCCAAACCCCCCCACCCTGTTCATTATTATTACAGCTCTTATAGACTGATGACATTATTGACCTTCTTAGGTTTGCTTTATAAGAGTACGCTACTCTCGTGGCTCGCCATTTAAGGATGTAGCCTATTTTCAGAAAAGAACTGAGAGTGTATAAAGCGATTGAACATAGACATGATGCTCTATGTGGCTTGAATGAATTGGCAAGGTTAATAAAGGACGCATGCTAATGGTTTGCTACCTGTATTGTGTACATTACAGACATATTCTACCTGCTGATGAAATCTACTCTTATCTCTGATTGTCAGTCGGTCAGGGTAACTGACTTTTGTTTATCTCTGTTTTGTCTTGCCGTTCTGCCTGTCTATCAACACCAACCGGGGTCTGCTGACTACAGAGAGCACGGTGAGTATCAGGTTTCGTGTTGTCTCGGTTGTCCTCTTGCTCTTAATAGTTCTGTTCCAAAACCTAGTTAGCTGCAACTCTGACATAGACAGCAACTCTGCATGGGAGATTTGATTCAGTTGTTTGGAGTAAGCATGTTGCTAAACATTGGATAATGTAATGATAATACTTTTCTGTATTGAATGAGATATGACTGTACATTTAATACATGTTTTCTCAGTTTGTCCACCATTTTGGTTTTATTTAGTATTTGGCTTCAAATAAAGTGTCTTAGGAAGCGACGTAATTAAGTTGCATAGTGTTTTGAACAGCCTTCATGTCAGGAGTGCACCTTAAATGATGCCTTAATATTGCCTCCGTAGGCGGCTCACTAGGTTTTGAAACGGAGCAAATATGTCTTAGTTTTACTGGGTGAAAAACACCTCTTGGCCCATTTCATGCCTAAGAAAATTTCCATTAATGTAAATGTCAAGTAAGATCCTTCATCCTGAAGCACACGCAGCTCGTGCATGAAATGGTAATCTGCGTTCATTAAAATGACTAATAGAGAAACAAGCTTTTTATGAAATAAGCACTCGCATGTCTCCGCGGATGGGAAATGACTCGTATTACAGCGCACAGATTAGCGCGGCTCTATAATTTTATCACAATTAAAGAAGACGACGTCGACTCCCTCCCTCCTTTGTGGGATTTATTTTATCCCTCTCCCATCCTACCCACCCCTCCGCTATCTCCACTTGTTTACCGCCCCTCTCCGCTCTCTTTTGCTAACGCGATAAATATGTATGAGCACAGGCGCAGGAATTGTTTTCCTCCCTCTCATCTCCGTGGCCTTGTAAAAGGCATTTATTCGACGGGGCTTAAATCTCTCTGATGGCTGATTGTGGCCGTGAGATTGGGTTTCTGCTGGCCCGGCGAGGCCTGAATGGGTGCAGTCATGTCTGAAGGAAGGGGAGCTCCTCTGGCGGTTAGCAGTCCAGGCGCTGTTGTGTATTCGCTGCTGCCGTTGTCTAAGGTCATCTGATAGCACGCTGGTGACTCTCCTTAATGAGTCACGCTAAGCATCTCTTTAGAAGGTCAGACATCATGCAACAAGAGCGAGGGAGACAGAGACTATTGGGCGTTCGGCCCAGTCTGCTACTTCATCTTCTCAGCTTAGTTTCCTTTTACGCTTCCAGTGATCTGGCCGTATTTTCCTTCTGTGAACCTTGTTGCCTCACACCGAGTGAAGGCTCTTGGGACACGATGAGTAAAGCTCTAGGAGCGGGATTGTTTTGAGAAAGTGCCCAGAGAGCACTCAAAGTCCTGTTGCATATGGAGCATGCTTGCTAAATACTATGAATTCATGAAATATTCTTACAATGCGTTATTGTGAGTATGGACAGTGGCCACAGATAGTCGCCCACCATTTCCTGCGGATATAAGTCCCTTTTTCCATTCGTCCGCCCTGTAGTCATCATCTACCAGGACAGCAGACCCGCAAAGTGCTGAGGGAAGGGGACTGGGTGATGTCCAAACATGCTAAAGGAATCAATGACTATTACATACTCCCACACACACAACCCGAGTTGGACTTTTCACAGATAATGGGCTGTTGTTTGACACTAACGTGCTGCTCATGTCTTCTTGAAGCTGTTTGTCGTCTTTTTTAGAAGATGGAGGGAGTGATTTGGGGGAAGGAAGGGAGAGTGGTGGGGCAGTGAAAACAAGCCCCTCTTTGGTCTGGTTAACTGTGTCTACTCTGTAGTGCAGCCAGCACATTTCTGTGTAGTCTACTGTGGGTTGTTAGATACGGCTTGGCGAGTCTCACTGTATTATGTTAGGCCTGTTTTGGGTTTTCGAGTCAGATAGCTGGAATGGATAAATCGCTTTTGGCTTTTTATGTGTGTGGTTTTGGAGTGATGAGCTACTCGAATGTCCTTTTTTTTTCTTTCTCCTTGCTGTTGACTTCTCAGCTTGGATCTCCTTCAGATCCGACAGCTGTGAAGTACCTGTCATTGTAATGGTAATTGTTTTTGACTCTGAACTCAAATAATTCATTTGTCACCAGAAATAAACTGGAATCAGGTTTGGATATAAATATCTTGTGCTGAAGGGAGTTGATGGGGCCTACAGGGTATTTTCAAAGCAATTTGGAAGTCTTGTGGAACAAAACACCCATTAAAACCACCCATAGATCTGCATGTATAGATGAAAGAGTTGGGTTAAAGTCTGCAGTCCGTTGGCACACTTTAATATTTCCCTTCTTTCTCCTCCTCAGAACAACTCTATTTCTCCGTCAGACAGTCTGCGCACAACCAGCGAGAAACACCGCGGCTCCTCTGATTATAGCTTGGACTCCAAGAAACGCAAAGTGGAAGACAAGGACAGCATGAGCCGATATGTGAGTAATGTGACATGAACTTGTGATGCAAGATTCTTCTGTAACAAAATCCCAAAATGGGATACTAACTAGTGGGCTCGTTGTGTTTTCAGGACAGTGATGGAGACAAAAGTGATGATCTGGTGGTTGATGTTTCCAACGAGGTGAGAAACACATTTTATGTTACATCTAAATCACTAGAAATTGTGCTTTTATTAATTGAACTGCAATGTTATCAGCTTACGTATTTTATTTTTGACATTTAACTCATTCCTGTTTTATTTTTGTGCTCTAGGACCCTGCCACGCCCAGAGGCAGCCCTGTCCACTCCCCTCCTGAGAATGGCATAGATAAACCCCGCCCAGCAAAGAAGGATACGCCCAACAGCCCCGCCTCTGTGGCCTCCTCCGGCAGCACCCCCTCCTCTAAAAACAAGGAGCACGGCCATGTACGGCTCTCTCTTTCACTCACAGGCTACATTTAATACCGAATGCTGCATTTACGTGTATCCGCTCTATTTATCCGGATTTTGCTACTGTAATAATAGGCGGCGCTGCATATAAGATTTGATAGAATCTGCGTCTGTGCCATTGAAGCAGAATTATAGGATATGTTTGAGGAAAAGGTTGTGATGGGAGGGGGCAGCTAGGGAAGCTTGAACACCCTGTGATCTTCCACTATCTAATGGCTCAGGAGTGAATGTCTGTTTCCCAGCCTCAGCTTTAAATACATCTGTAAATGTCAGGGATAATGCATTCCCATAGCTGGATCAGTCGTGTCTTCCCTGCTAATAACTCAATGCGTTTAACCATTCTGGGCCTCTGCATCAAAAAAAAAGATTAGAGGGAGAAGCGAGGGAAGGATAAAACGAGCCTCATCTCCATTGTAGCAGTAATGGGTTTGGGGATAAATAGCAGGGTTTATAGTTTCGTAGGAGTAGTGAGTTTGTCAGAATTGGATTGGATTAGGTTCTGCCGGCACTTAAATCTTCTGCCAGGATGCTGCCTCGTTTGGGGGGATTTTAACTCTGTTTTGTCTATCTCTCTTTCTTTCTTCTCCTCCCTCTCTTCTTTCTCATCTACAGAATGACAAATCCTCCACGCCTGGTCTCAAGTCCAACACCCCCACGCCTCGTAATGATGCCCCCACCCCGGGTACCAGCACCACCCCGGGGCTGCGGCCCATCCTAGGCAAGCCTCCAATGGAAGCTCTTGGTGAGTTCATAATCAGCGTCCACAGAGATGTTGTTTAACTCTATACCATCACCTCCTGCAAGCATAAAGCGCAAATATTGTAAGCAAAAGAGAGCTCTTTGCATATGGAAATAATCCAAAGCTTCAACAAATTTTTAGGCTTGCCTTTTTAACAGAGCTTAAAAGCAGCTTTCATAAAATCTTTGAAGCAGCTCAGTGTAGGCAGGTCTTTGATTGAGATTTATCTCCCTGCTCCCGAGTTCAGCTCCTTTCCCCGTGGTTGACTGTTGCTGATTTATGATTGGCTGTGTGTCTCTGTGTCTGCAGCCGCCCCTGCTCTGCGCACCCCCCTCTCTTACCCAACTCCCTTTGCCATGATGAGCCACCATGAGATGAATGGTTCTCTGACCAGCCCTGGAGTCTATGCTGGCCTTCACATCTCTCCTCAGATGAGTGCGGCCGCTGTTGCTGCCTACGGACGCTCGCCCATGGTGAGTATTTGTGTTTATGTATGTAAAAAAGCACCTTCAAAGTAGGGGTGCAGAAAAAAACATTTACAGATACATCATGATCCTGGATCTTTCTGGAAGCATTCACAATTGGATTTTTTAATTGATCATCAATATGGTCTTTAAAAACAACATTTATGGTTGCTTTAATATGGAAACAAAACAAAAGCTGAACTAGTTATTGTATCTGCTTATTCTGCTTGATTGGCAGGTCAGAGCAGGCATATTTTTTAAACATGATATTTGGCAACGGGCCACCTAAACGCCCAAAGATTTGTGCCGCTGTATTGCAGTTGAAAAATTGAGATGTATTGAGAATTTTTTGGAATCAGATTGTGACTCCCTGAAACAAAATTTAATCAAATACTGAGGTCCTTAAGATTCCTAACCTCTACTCCAAAGTAGGCCCCACCTTACCTTTCTCTCCCAATTTCTTCCTCTCATTTCTTTTTATTTTCATGCTTGATTTCAATCTCTCTCTTTCACCCAAAGCCCCCAACCTGAGAGTGGAGGGAGAGCGTGGGGTGATTTAGTGTGTGTGACTGGGTGTGAAATGAGCGTTACATTGACTGGGCTCTCAGGCTACCTGACTGCCTGCTGTCTGATTGCTTCATCCTTTCAGCTAAATGAAGGAGCAGTGCATGAATCATTCCTCTGTGGCTGAATGTTTGGTTTTGCAGTATACATTGATCAAGTCAAGTTAAAGGAATAGTTCACCCTACAAAAATCTAAATAGTCATACTTACCCTTATGTTGTTCCAAAACTGTGAAAGGCCAAGGTGAAAATAGTACTGGATGTTTTTTTCTGTGCATAAACAATGAGTGGGCACTGAGGCTTTGAAGCTTCAAAAAATGCAACAAAAATGATCAAAATGGCACATTGGGCTTCTGAAGCCAGAAGTAGCGCTTTGAACTAGATTCAAAAGTGTATCACACTCACTGACCCTGTAAACTTAATCAAATTAATTGAAAAACAATGATACATTTTTCCACACACAGCTATTTTATGGTTTACATAGGGCACACAGGGTTATAATGTGTAATTTATGCTTGTGGTGTTTGTTTTAATACAGATCACTGCTCTAATGCTGCATGTTTTGTTTTGTTTCTGTAGGCGGGTTTCGAGCATCCTCATATGAGAGCTCCCGGCCTCCCTGCCAGCCTCACCTCAATCTCTGGAGGAAAACCGTAAGTGTCCAACAAAGATTAAATGATCGTGACTAACTCATAGCCGCACTAGACCGGTCTCTTTCCCCACACTATTTATGTAAGAGTTCCGCGAGAGTGCTTAAGAGCACAACCTTTTCCACCTCTTAATACCTCATTTCAGACTACTTACTCCTATTGCTGTAATTGATTTAATTAACCCACTTCAATCAGTACGCTGTTGACTACTAGATTACTAAAGAGGTCTCTCTCTCTCTCTCTGTCTGTCGCTCTCTCAGAGCCTACTCTTTTCACGTCAGCGCTGACGGACAGATGCAGCCTGTGCCCTTCCCTCCAGACGCTCTCATTGGTCCGGGGATCCCACGCCACGCCCGTCAGATTAACACACTCAGTCATGGAGAGGTGGTGTGTGCTGTGACTATAAGCAATCCCACTCGCCATGTATACACTGGTGGCAAGGGCTGTGTTAAGATCTGGGACATCAGTCAGCCTGGAAGCAAGAGCCCAGTGTCTCAACTAGACTGCCTGGTAAGGGCCAAAGACGTACTTACTATAACTACTGTTTTTATTATAGTAATAATACTCTACATACTACTAGCCCCTTTTTAGTTGCTTCTAAAAAGTAACAATTTGTTAGAATAATGTTGGAAGTCCAGATGTTTGGAAAATCTTCTCACATATTGTTTTTTTTTTTTTTTTTCATCTACAGAACAGGGACAACTATATTCGGTCCTGTAAGCTGTTGCCTGATGGTCGCACTCTTATCGTCGGAGGGGAGGCTAGCACTCTGACCATTTGGGATCTTGCCTCCCAGACACCCCGCATCAAAGCCGAGTTGACCTCCTCCGCACCGGCCTGCTATGCGCTAGCCATCAGCCCCGACGCCAAGGTGTGCTTCTCCTGCTGCAGCGATGGAAACATCGCCGTTTGGGACCTCCACAACCAGACCCTCGTCAGGTGAGCCTTTTTCAAGATTTTCTCTTATGAACTGCATTTTCTTGTTTATCTTTAAGATTTAAAACAGGGCCATTGTCTAAACCCTTCATTTTTTTTTATTTGCAGGCAATTCCAAGGTCACACAGACGGTGCCAGCTGCATTGACATCTCCCATGATGGCACCAAGCTCTGGACGGGTGGCCTTGACAACACAGTCCGCTCCTGGGACCTGAGAGAGGGGCGGCAACTCCAACAGCATGACTTCACATCTCAGGTTTGGCCACAGCACAAGGACTTTCCATGATGGAGCTTTATGAAATGGAAGTAGAGACAGATCTCTTCTTCTTCTGAGTTATCAGATTATTGAAAAAAAATGTAGGGACTTGGTTAGATGCATCAGTTTTTGACTGGAGTTTAAGATTTGGCCATTACATTCCAAAATGGAGCACCATAGATCAGTCTATCAGTTTCGCAACATATATACATGGATGAATCGTTCACGATAAGATATATAACATGCATTGATAAAACAAATGACTTTTCATTTCATACTGACTTGAGTGCAAAGCAGTGGTGCTCAACTTGTGTGTGTTCCCCCAAACGCAGATCTTCTCTCTGGGCTACTGTCCTACGGGCGAGTGGCTGGCTGTCGGCATGGAAAGCAGCAATGTGGAGGTGCTCCACCACACCAAACCTGACAAGTACCAGCTGCACCTTCACGAGAGCTGCGTTCTCTCTCTCAAGTTTGCCTACTGTGGTAAGTGACTGATTCAAGGTTCACGCAATGAATGTAGGCACTCTATACTTATCTCCACTAGAGCTTTGGCACTCTCTTGAATTTATACGCCGACGCTTCTGTACAGCACAATAGGGGTGCTCCAATTGATCGGCTACCGATCACTATCGGCCGATAATCGCTTTGGGATATTTGATCGGCGGTCTCTATAAAGGCCGATCTCATAAACCGATCCCAAGCTGATGACGCGCCTGCTGTGAGAGATTTTGCATGACATGCAGAGGCACCGTCTCAGTCTCTGTCTGGCGTGGGTGAAATAATTACAATGCTGAAGGTGAGGGTACAATTCATATTTCTTCATTAAATAACTTATAAAGTAATTTGAAAACTTTCTGTGAGACATAATTTCACAAACAGCGTGAATGAAACTGCGCGTGCTCTCTCTTTCTCTCTCAAAATGCACAAATGGCTTCAAATCACATCGCGTCTGCACTATAAGCGAGCTGCACAGTTGACACAGGAATTGTCACTTGCACAATCGAGTCAGTGTTGCGTCACATCGTCACTAAAGTTTACAAAAAAAGCATTACTTTTTAATTCTTGCCAGTGTTTAAACCATTCTCGCGTGCTCTCCTGGAGACTGAGCGCTTATGCACACTCGGAAGCGCACACACATATCGTCAGGTTCACATTACTCCGTTTGCAGTGCGTATGCGGTGCATATTTTTCCGCGCTCATGTTAAAGGAAAGCGTTCACACTGCACACGGTTGCAGTCCGGTAGTGCGTTCCAAGAGCGGTGCGTCTGCAGCAGTGCAGAGATTGTTTCCGCACCGAGTCTATTTTTGCTGTGCTGGACGCTCTGAATTAAAGTAACAGCGCATTGTTTGCGGTAAATATGAACATGGATTGACACGAAAATGTAGTAATTATACCATAAATACATGTAATTAAAGTCTATTGTGTTTCACAGTCAACAAATAGGCTATGGCTTTTTGGTTAGGTTTAAAGGAAAAGAGCACTTTTAGATAAACAAGGCAACAATAGATGGCACTTGTGGAGGTAGGTAAACAAAGTTCATGAACCGCAGGATTGCTTGTATTAAAGATTTAAATGCAAAAGAAAAGGCAGTAGAGCTGACTGTTTCCGTCTATGGTAAGTTTTAATTTAGAATGTTTGTGATAATGTAAGAAAAGTAGTTTAAATGTTTTGCCACTTGCTTGAGCAACTCAATATATAAATCTAGAAGTAAATGCAAAAGTAAAAAGCATTGAATAATGTGTTGCTTATATTTATTGTGTTTAAACATGGCACTTGTGGAGGTAGGTAAACAAAGTTCATGAACCGCAGGATTGCTTGTATTAAAGATTTAAATGCAAAAGAAAAGGCAGTAGAGCTGACTGTTTCCGTCTATGGTAAGTTTTAATTTAGAATGTTTGTGATAATGTAAGAAAAGTAGTTTAAATGTTTTGCCACTTGCTTGAGCAACTCAATATATAAATCTAGAAGTAAATGCAAAAGTAAAAAGCATTGAATAATGTGTTTCTTATATTTATTGCATTTAAACACAAAAGATTATATTACTGTACTGTGTAAAAAAAAAAAAAAAAAGAATCACAATGCTGAAAAAGCTTTTTCAGTTACAATGTTTGGATTTGAAATCAAAAGGGATAAATGTTGTGTTAGTTGTAAACAGCCATGGATCAGTTGCAGACACCTGTGTGAAAGCACAGTGAGCACCTGCTGCTTCTGCACCGCTTGCGTACTGCACATGGACTGTACTGCAAATGGAGTATGTGTGAACCTGGTGTAAAAGGCCATCTCACATACAGCTCACGAAATCAGGCTTGTGCTGTGTGTAAGTTATTGTGCAACAATTGCAAGATTGTAAAAACAAAAATGCAGTGCATGAGCAAACATTTTTTCAAACATATTTTTGAAAAATGTCTAAAAAATGCCTCCCTCCACCCCTCAAATTAAAAAATCCCCCTCACAAGAGTCACCTAAGAGGGGAATTCATTTTCAAAAATGAAATTCAGGCCCTGAATAAATGTCTAAAAATCTTGATTGGAAGGCTTTAAAAAGATCGGTATCTGTGATCGGCAGATATTGCTTTCTGTGATCGGTGATCGGCCTCAAAAATCCTGATCAGAGCACCCCTACAGCACAACATCCGACAGAACCTTGACTGTCCTTTTCTGCTAGGCTGTCTTTTATTTGGCTTTCTGTGCATATCTCCTGTACTCTGAACGGACCTCTAATTACGTTTGATTTCCCTTGACAAGGTAAATGGTTCGTGAGCACTGGGAAGGACAATCTGTTGAATGCATGGAGGACTCCCTACGGCGCCAGCATATTCCAGGTACAGAAATCAATACAGACTGTCTGCAGGAAATGTGTGGGCTGCCTGAGTCAGTAGAAAGGGCACAGTGACCGCTGGCTGACAGGCCGGGCCTCGATCAGCGGAAATGGGCTGGAGTATGTCATTAACGCTGGGTCCTGACCACTTAGTGCGGATGTGGGTCTGCGTGTGTAGTTCGCATCTACCAGTTTAAGAGTAAATAATGATAACCTTTCAAGTGTTTATGACTGAAGGGGCTCAGCATGGACGCTAATGCATCGTTAGGTGGGGGGGAGAAGTGCTTATGTATACAGCTGTCAGCATTTTCTTTGAGTAGTAGACGATGTCGGAAGAGTTTTATGCAGGCCCTTTTGAAGTTAATATTCAAATCTTTTTATTTCGCCAGATTTACTGTGGCTTTTTTTTCCCTTGCAGTCAAAGGAATCATCCTCAGTCCTGAGCTGTGACATATCAGCCGATGACAAGTACATTGTTACAGGCTCTGGAGACAAGAAGGCCACGGTGTATGAAGTGATCTACTAGACTGAGAGGTAACAGACTGGAGCAGCTCAAGCCTCTGGAGGAGGAAGGGGGGGGCACACAACTTCTCACTCCAGTGACTCTCCTAGTCAAACAGACAGGAACAGCCCTTGACTAACTGTCTGTCTCACACTCACTGACTTTTAACTGACTGACCACAGACGTGGAAGAGTGGACGCTGGGGTGACCTGGACTAGGACACAAATGTGCAGCCCTACAGACCCCACACACTCGGCCCAGTTCATATGGCACTAGAGAACACTCGATGTTTCCTTCCTTGCAGTTTTTTTTTTTTCTTTAAATCTTTCTTTGTTGAATTTTGGTTCTATTTTTTTCCTCACTATGCAGTGAGAACGTTCCATAATGCATCGTGAAGCAGCGCTTCATTCTGAAACTTCATCTGTGTGGAGGGTATGTGAAAAGTGTACATAATGGAGTATTAAAATGCCTTTTATAGATTTATATTTTCGTGTCCTGTTACACTTGTGATGGTTCTCTTTCTCTCGCTCTCATTCTCTCCTTGATGCTTCGTTTCCCCTTCGAGGTTTGGAAATTAGATTAAGATGTCTTTTTCTATGACGATATTCTATTCCGTTTTTCCCCCCCTTTGAGAAGTTCATTTTCCAAGCTGACCTTTTATGGAAATCTAGTTTACTTTTTCCCCTCCCTCCTGAAAAACAATTTTGAGCTAAATCGCATTACAGAGGCGTTTTTGTAAAATGTCCTGTGGATTTTTTTTGAGTGGCTTAAACCCCATGCAAGGCACCTGAGACTGCATTCGAGGCTCCGTGGGGAGGGGCGGATCAGTTCCCAAACAAACTCGCTGACTGGCCGCTCCACTTTCCTGCGAGAACAGAGACCTCAATGGGGCACATGGACCTGGATTTTGATATTTACCGATTAGTAGAGGACTACTCTCAAACCTGTGACTTCATTGTGCTGTTGTATGACCAGGACATGACATCTCGTCTTGTAGTGGAAGAATTGGAATTTGGATCAATTGGTTATCCCCCCCGTCCTGAGTCCCAAGTGACATACACTGTGTTTTGTGTGCATAGTGTTCCATATACAGGAAGCACAGAGTAAAATGTCTGCCGGACTGTAACACTCTAGCCTAACGCACAGGCATTTACTTACTGTCCAGCTTGTTTATAGAATCACACTGTTAGTATTTCCTTTCCCAAAAATAATGAGAAAAGAGCTGCAAGAAATGGACACGTCTCAAAAACACACACCAAAGTATGTAGCAAACTGTGTTGTCACTGAAGATATGTACAGTTGTTGATAATTCAATAAACTGTTTTTGTAAAAAATGAAATATTTAAGAATGTGTCAGTGTTGTATACTAGTCTCTGACATTGGCCTGTTCAGTGGGTATTGTAATGGTGCATCAATGGAGAGCTGAACTTCAAGGCACTTGAAGGGAAGCATGACGCAAACCCTGCTCTTTGGCCTCTCTCTGAATGTTCTGTTGGTAGTGGAGCACTCTTATTAGGCGGTCAGCTGAGATGAATGCCCTCTCCAGCCCTTATTTTCTGTCTGTTTCTCTGTATAGCGAGGGGCTCTCTTTGAGAACTCCATCCCCTCGCCTCTTTAGTGATGTTTTTGTAAGACTATAAAAGCAGAGACGGATGGTTTTGGCTCTGAAACGCTCTCTCTCCACTTTCCTCTGTTCTTTTCCCTCCCTGTAATGCCCCCCCACATAGGCACAAGTGTTCATTTCCTGAGTGCATCTATATAGCAACCCCCGTGCTCTTCTGGAACTTTCTACCTCTCAATCAGGAGGTTGAGGGGCCGTACAGGGATGAAAGCTTTTGCTCCCTCTGAGTGCCTGACACTGGACAAGTGGATGGGCTGTCAGTCGTTTCCGTCCCTTTTCATGTTTTCAACAGATCTGCTGGAGATGGAGACGGCTTTTCATTTACATCTTGCATTTCTTATTGACGATGAATTCAGGTAAGGTTTCAGAGATCTGTGATCTTGATTTCAAGAGAAGCTTGATCTTTGTAGCAGCGGCTTTCATCTGATTGGTGCATGAGAGAGAACATCCGTTTTCAATACTTTTGCCCTGTTTAAATCAAGTTCTGTTTCAAAAACAAGTGAGCTGCTTCTGTAGGCAGAATTTAAAGGTGAGGTCCAGAAATTGCGGTTTCAAAAACCTAATATACTTTATTGTGGACAATATTTTTTATTTACATCAATTTAAATCAAGTCAAAATGTTTTTAATGGTCAGTTTATATCGATGTTAAACTATTTAAAATTTGTGTCCTATAGTTTATTTGTATTTATATAGTGGTCAAACATTTGTTATTATCAATGATAAGAACTGCTGCTTAATATATTTGTGGGAACTGTAAGGTGTTTTTTTTTAAGGAACAGCATTAAAAAAAATGTTTTGTTTTTTTTTTGTGGTCACTTTTGATCAATTTAATGCATTTTACTGTATAAAAGTATTAATATCTTAAAAAAAATCTTTCTTACTAACCACAAACTTTTAACCTGTAGAGTGTGTCCAATCAGTCACTTCAGGTTCCACTCTAGTTAAGATGCTGCCTATGTGGTCAGCAAGCCACCTCACTAGGTTTTGGGACAAAGTTTCAGTTTCTAATTGACAAACCTCTTATTCTGGAATTAATCCCATCTTGAATGAAGTAGGCTTCTTCTTCTCCAGCCTCACTAGTAACATGATTGCCAATGCCAAACTGGATTTTTCCTGCCCGTTTTGTGGTTTTGAAGCCTTTGCTCCTCATACCTTGTTTCTGTGCTTACAGTTTCAGCATTTATGGATATGGATCGTCTGCAACGTACTTCTGCTGGCGTGAAGTTACCTTCTCTTGTAGCCAGTGGAAACGGACGATGTTTCGACTGGCAAGGTTCCGGCACGGGGCTGAAAGACTGTAACAATGGCTAATCACCTGATCATTGCCAGGCTTTGGCTTTATCTGGCGTGGATGCGAAAGCCCCCTTGGTGCTGTGTGATTACAGCTTTTGATCTGGGTAATAATGTCTTTACTGTGGCCCTGTCTGAGCCCTGCGGGCACTGCTCTGCACTAATCCACACAGTGCATTCTAGTGGAATCGCGTTAAACAAAGACCACCAGAGTTCTCTGCAGAGAGTGGGAAAAAGGGTGGGGGGACGAATGTGGTTGCCATGGAGACAGATCCCTTTTCTCTGCTTTTCAATCTCCACTCCTCCTTTTCTCTCCCCTCTGCCACCTCCTTGCTCTTTTCCCCCTCTCCATCCCTCTCTCTCTCTCCCGGGACAGATAAGCATGAGGACAGGTTTCTGTGTTTACTCGACACAGTAGGGCCCTCCAATCCCCGAGCAGGGCTGACCCTGATAGCACTGCCTGTTACAGCAGCAAACCACTGACAGTTGATAAGCTGCAGTGCAGGCATCTCCCTTCCCCTTTCTCCCTGCCCGGGATAACCACAGCTACGCCCGCTGCGTTCATTTGGATTAGTGTGGATTCAATTGGATTATTCCTCCTGTGTTCAGAATGTTGATGTCCGAAAGCACGGCACTGTTGCTTCCTTTTTTGGAAGGCTGGAAGGATGAGCTAAATGTCATAGTCAAGAATCTGCGCTGAAGTTATCAGCCGACTTTTCCTCATTCCTTTTCCTGGATCGTGTGATCTAGAAAAGTGGCATTCCGCAGACACCTTGATGTTCTCATGAATAGCCTGCATTCCTGGATGTTTATCTCTTTAACTGCTGGCCTGTTACTGTAGTCATATGACGGTCCTTTCCATCCTCTTGACATGGGGCTAATATGCCTTGATCAGAGTCACACAGTGTGGCTGTAAAAGATGAGGTATTTTGAGGCCAGGCTGTCAGACTTGGGCTTTGTATTCCTTCCAAGTAAGCATTGAATTCCAGGCAGTAATTAGATGTTGTCTGTAATGAGATTTGTGTGATACGTTTGCTGTGAGAAGGTACTGGCACTCACTCACTTTGATGTTGAGATTTAGACGCGCACAAGAGTGCTTTTACGGTGCATATTAAGCCTACACGGTAATTACATTCTCACACAAATGTTGAGGTTTTAGGCCCAGCTAGGGGTTAAAAAAAGAACATGCTTAATTATTGAAGCGAGAAACCGATTTTTTCGTGAAACAAATGCTCTGTTTTTATTTTTAAAAACCCTAGCTTTCTGGTGTATGAGTAGACTGATTTGATTTGTTAAATAATTGCTTCTATTCATCTAGATGAGTGTACAAATGAAATGTGATTTGATGAACTCTGCTGTCTTTGCAATTCCATCAATCATGGGCTATACTGCTTCTTGGTCTTTACATGCTCTTGAGGATACCTTAATATTATTCAATGTTTTTTTTTTTCTTTCTTTCTTTTTTTTTTTTAATAATTTTCTGCCTTTGTCCTTTAGTGAATTTTTTTTTTCATCTTAAGGTGGTAAATTATTGTCAGACATTATAAAATGGCACTGATAGTAACCATAAATAGTTTAAACATTAGAATGCTTTCAAATTGTAAAACAGATTCCAGATTGTTTATTTAAGCTAATTTTAAGCACAAAGTTCATGGACTCTGAACTACCAGCAATATGGAAATACTTAGGGGAACAGAAAGTGTTCAGTTCAGGTCATAATTATCTCTAATGATATTCTAAAAGAGGTCAATCCAAACTGCACACTGGCTAATTTCAAGTAATTATAGATGCACTCATACTTTTTTTTCCCCCCCTTCCATTTTGCATTCTTTGTGGTTTAACATCAGGTGACATTATTATTGCCATGGAGTTTTAGAGATCAGGATGGCAGTCCTAAAACCACTTGGATTTGAGAGGCAAATTTTGGCCACCATTCGGTGTTCATTTTTTATATGCAGGCAAATGTTCTATAACAGGTAAATAGTAACTTCTCTCTGCATCGGGACATTGTTACATAAGAAGTTCTGGTCAGATTTGATTATTCTGTATGAATTGAGATTCATGCTGAGTTATGCAAGTGTACAGTGGCAAAACAGCACAATTTGACTTCTCAGAGATAGCTAGTCAATGAACCATCCAGACACAACACTTACATTCAAGGACAAATGCACTTAGTCAAAAATATGTATATATGGGTGAAAGGGAATGCAAGGTTAAATGCAAAGGGTCTTATATATTTATTGATATTGGATTTTGCCTAACAAGCAGTAGCTGGTCTTGGTTTATGTAAGTGAGCACCATAAACCTCAATTTTAAACTTCAAAGTCTCTTTTAGAGTGGCTGGAATTTATTTTAGGTCAAAATACTAGAATATTTGTTTTGAATGCTCCACTATTATTTAAATGCCAGCTTTTCTTTGCTAATGGTATCTGTATCCTGAGGCTGTTTCCCAGTAGCTAATGCATTTATTCTTCTAATTGAGCCATAGTGCATTTAGGTATTCCCTTTCAGTGGCTTGGCAATTAAACTGCGGTGTCAACACCTTAATACAACTGCTTTTTGTTTGTGTCCTCCTGCCAGAATTGCAATTACAGCCGCTGGTAATGGACACATACTCTTTGCTTATGGGTCAGTAAAATGACTCAATAGACTTAAATGCACAAATCCAAGTTTGTGTTTATGATTAATGTCTTTGGGCTATTTTAATGTTTCACAGTTTAATGGATGAACCCTATGGACAGTTCCTTTAATAGAATGGGTTCTTTAGCATTAGCCATGTCGGTTCACTTGCACAACCTAATTTTGACTCATCCCCATCAACCATGATGCATCTTTTAATTGGCTTAGACATGGTTTTGATGGCTTGTACTAGTACACGGTCTAATACTTTATCTCATGCAAGCCCACATGGGTTTCTAAAACAAAACATGAGGGGATATAGTGAAATTGCTGTACCATTATATTTAGAAGAATATATAACTGTTTCGTATTAGATTCAGCATAGTTGATGTCTACAGTAACCCCTCTGTTTGCTCAAATAAATGGACATTTATTTTATGGAGACAAATGTTCTCACTCTCAAATGAGCTAAGTGGCAATATTACAGATTTTTGTTGCAGTTAAGGCCAACAGGCGAATTGGTGTTTATTAAGATGTTGGCAAAACTGAAATATAGGCTAGTTAAATGTAATACGGTGGTAATGTGTTATTCTTTCATAGCATAGAAGATCTGTTTAAACAATCAATATTTTTTTTCTTTTTTCAAAAATGTATTCATAATTGTGAGGATACTTCTCTTAAGTGGATCTTTTCAGTCAGTCTCTGATGAGAGTATGGCAAGGCTAAATGCCTCAACACTAGGAGCTTTCTGATCTATTGGTAAATAGAACAATACCAAGATATTATTCATCTGCATAGTGTAGCATAACTAGTGTAGCCAAAATTTGTCCATCAAATGCGAGTGAATATGAGACTGACACTTTGTAAAGCACTAATGGAATGTCACACATTTGTGACCCTGGACCACAAAACCAGTCAAGTGTCAGCTTTTCAAAATTGATATTTATACATCATATGAAAGCTGAATAAATAAGCTTTCCATTGATGTATGGTTTATTAGGATAGGACAATATTTGGCTGAGATACTAAAATCTGGAATCTGAGGGTGCAAAAAAATCTAAATATTGAGAAACTTTAAAGTTGTCCAAATGAAGTTCTTAGCAATAATTATAATTCATTATATTTATATAGTGCTTTTCTAGGCATTCAAAGCGCTTTACATTGTCAGGGGGTATCTCCTCATCCACCACAAGTGTGCAGCATCCACCTGGATGATGCGACGGCAGCCATAGTGCGCCAGAACGCCCACCACACACCAGCTTATTGGGGGAGAGGAGACAGAGTGATGAAGCCAATCAGTAGATTTGGGGATTGTTAGGAGGCCATGATGGTCAGAGGCCAATGGGCAAATTTGGCCAGGATGCCGAGGTCACACCTCTACTCTTTTCGAAAGACATCCTGGGATTTTTAATGACCACAGAGAGTCAGGACCTCGGTTTAACATCTCATCCGAAGGACCAGGTACTGACCAGGCTCAGCCCTGCTTAGCTTCAGCGGGTAACCAGTCTTGGGCTACAGGGTGATATGGCTGCCTTATACATATTACTAATCAGAAATTAAGTTTTGATATATTTACAGTAGGATATTTACAAAAAATCTTAATGGAACATATCTTTACTTAATATCCCAATGATTTTTGGCATAAAAGAACAATCTATAATTTTGACCCATACAATGTATTTTTGGCTATTGCTACAAATATACCCCAGCGACTTAAGACTGGTTTTGTGGTCCAGGGTCACATTTAGTCTTTTTTTGCATAAGTGAATAATTCTTGCCACTGTTGATTTCCCTTTCCATTTTAGGGTCACTTTAACTGACCTAGGCGGGAAACTGACCTTGGGTGGAAAACGCATCTACCGCTGCAGTGATGTATTTGTGGCTGTGGTAAAACCTCTCCAGGTGCCCTGTTTGATTCATTGGCGCATCTGTCATCTCCTGCCTCTCCTGCTAAACAAGACAAAAGCAGAGCCACGCTAGATTGAAAAGGCAGAGGAGCAATCTTTTAAATGGATCTCTTTTCGAAAATATATGATGACATAATCATGTTTTCTTCTCAAAGCCCAAGGGAAGACTGCCTGTCAGACTCTGGCCTTCTCTTCACTCGCCTTCCCCTGAACAAAAAGCAGCAAAAAAAAACGTGGTTGTGTGCTAATAGAACCCAGAGGCACTCTGAAACCTTAGACATTTTGCTTTTCTGCTCTCAGTCGGGAGATTAAAGCTGGGGAAACATTACAGGAGGCTGGATAATTGCCCCTGTGTCTCCAGCAGACAAAAGCCAACGCTTCGACAATTCCCCGCGGTAAGTCGTCAAGAGAGGCTCAAGGATCCTTCAAGGCTGCAGCAAATTGTATAGTCCTGTCTAACAAACTACCAATCTCTGGATATTATGAGGCACCCATACAATCCCGGGCGTAATGACAGCTTGCACTGCCATAATGGAGTGGAGGCACAAAATGTTTTTTTCCTTTTCCTTTTTTCGTGAGCGCACTTAAAATGGAAAAAAAGCTACACTGGCTACTGTTTTTCTCCTCTTTCTGTGTTCCCGTTTGTATTTTAATTTGCACACGTCTCTTTTTTTGTCATTCTCTCTTTTAAATATTCATTATCACTAGCTGCCACCACCAACAGGTGATTGCAGCCTTTTCCCCAAAGGACCACTTGATCCTTTGCCTGAGAGAAATCTGCAAGCGGCTAATGAGTTGCCTAGCATTGGGGTGGCTATAAATTAACAAGGCTTTTTGGTGCAATTTTTTTTTTTTCTCCCCCCGTTCTCCCGCTCTCACGTTTTTCGATTTGCTCCCTCTCCCTACCTGCTTCACGCCTCATTGCCGGCAACAGCAGCGGCAGCGGTGTTGTCTGGCTCGGAGCAACCCTTTTTTGTCGGTTTGGTTCATGTTTAGAATTAGCCGTTTGACAAGAACAAAATAAATTAATTGGTGGTTTAAGCCCTAATGAGACGGCTTTGAAATTAACAGGGCTCATCAATGGAAACAAACAAAATCCTTCAGGGCCGTTGTTGAGGGAGCATTACTCTGACAGAGCTTTTGACACAATGATGAATAGCAGGTCAGGAGAGACCATCTGTGCTTATTTAAACCCCTGCAGGAGAGGGGGAGGGTTGCGGCCTGGCTGGAAGAGATGGCGATAAAAAGAGGGAGAAAAGAGAGAGGGGGCCGAAAAATAAGCTGAGAAAAGCCTCAAATTCACCAGCTTTATTCATCGCCCTTCAGCATGACACCACTGCCCAACTAGGGCTACAAAGGAAGTAAAAAGCACTCACATTTGCATGTGAAAGGTTCAGGGACTCTGACTATGCATCCAGAAAGCTAAAGAGCTCTGATTTCAAGGGATATTTAACCTCCATTCAGACTGCAACAAAGGCTTGGCTGTCGGGCTGAGAGCCCCGGCTCGGGCTGATTGGGGAAGGGCGAGGGTGGTGTGGGGGGTTCGGGATCACAGACCTCATTTGTTCTCCCTCTTTACTCTGCCCCGTCTCTGTACCGCAGAAGATCCCTAACCGCTCCCTCCCATTCGTCTCCACGGGCACAGGGCCCTCCTCGTTTTGTAAAGGTGTCATTTTGCGGCTTTAATGTATAATTGACACATTAATAATCAGTCGGCCGCACAAGGGGTTGTTCTACGGCAACACAAGCGGGTGTTTTGCCGCGTGATTTCGAGGCGGTTGCGGAAACGGTCTTCCGGCAGCTCAGATTCAATGGCCCGGCCCCTGATCCCCGGGACTGTCCTCCCAGCATGCCTTGGCTCTCCCCTGCCTGCTTGTTTGTGGATCACAGGGGAGTGGTGATAAATAAACAGCCCGTGTGGTTGGGGGGGAGGGCAGCGTGAATGCTGCGGTGTCTGGGCAATGTTTAGCTCTTCCTCTGTTAGATAAGGAAATGTTTGATGAGGTAAGAAGGAACGAGAACGATTTAGGTAATCTAATCTGATTCTCAGAGAATGGGTTGAGCCTCAGTGGGGAGCAGTAATTACATAGTAGGATTAGCGGGTAGGCCTCCCCCTTCCCGTCCAAAAAGCGCTCATGCCCTGTAGGGGTGGCCTTTTGGGGGGGGAGAGGCTCAAGGGGAAGTTCAACATGTCAGTCAGAGTGCAGTCTGGGTAAAGCTGGGGAGTGGTGATCTAATATTATAAATAGGTAAATCCTTTGCTTGCTAAGACAGGGATTGTGCTGTAGCCTAACAAGGATTAGCCCAAAATATAACATCTGATGCTTTTTTGGATGGTCAAGTAGTTGGTATTAATCAAGTGCAAACTGATAGCTGCTTAGTCTCTTAATTTATCTGGTTAGGAGGAATTATCCAATAAAGATTCAGAGGACACTCGGTTTTAGTTACTTGAATTGTGCAACCAGGGACTTCTAATTGTATTCATTTTTTGTCTGTGTCTTAAACAATGTTTTCAGTGTTTTCAATTAACAGGTTAGTAAAAAATAACCATGGAAGCCTGTTGGTGTCTCATAGTAAAATTAGAAAACAGGTAATTGTAAGAATTTAAAGAATAGGAAGTAGGCACATTGTGAAATGTGTAGTTGAAATTATTGGAAATATTTAGTTATTTATTTACTTATTTTATAATTCCATAAATAACAGCTCATAAGGTATATAGTTATAATCACAATACTTATAAGTACCATTTTAGAATTGGACATTAGTTAATGCAGTAGCTAACAATTTTAACATTTTTACAGTATTACTTTTGGTTACTGTTATTTTCAATATATACATTCAGGTAAGTAAACAATGACCAATAGTATTTATTAGGGATGCATACTATTTTGGCCATTGGGTTATCTGCTGTTATACTTTTTTAAGCCCTAATGTTTGAAATTAGATATTTAATTGTGCATGTTAAAGGTGCAATAGGAGATCTTGGAAAATGCTAACTTTAGCCTGATAGCACTGAAAGCGAATGTCCCACCCTCCCTGCAATCGCCGTCCAAAGCCACGCCCCCTGAACGCATTTACACTCACAGACCAGAGACAACATTGCTACAATAGGCTACATCAGATTCCCAATTCCAGCCCATGTTCTGAAGTGAAGTAAACTTCAACGGATTTCCCCCGCTCAGGGAGTAGGGAGCAACGAACACTGTGTAGGGGTCATATCGCTCGGAACACAGTTCATGCACGTACCTACGCCTTCCACAGAATATATAAATACAGACAAATACATTTAGACCACTTAACTTAATAATTGCTATCAGGATGTGAAGAGACTTTCAACCAGCATAACAAAAAATGTTTCTGAAGACAATCACCTATTGCACCTTTAATTGAGCTATTTTTACATTTAGATTACCTTTGCCATCACCTAATGCTTGTTAATTTAAAAAACACTAATAATCTATGCCATTAAATGTAGTCTTCAGAAAATATCAAAATGAATTTACATTTTCAATAATTGACATGATAATATTGTGATTGCTAAATGCATTTGTAGCAATTACAATTTTTTTTTTCTTTTAAGAAAAAAAATATTTATTTTGAATATTTGTTATTTTATTGTTTATCAGCCATATCATTTATTAATAGAAACCTGGATAATGATATATTGTTAGTTCCTGGTACCCAATGCTTCAACTAATATCAACGATTTGAACCTTACTGTAAACAAATTTTTACTCTTTTGGTTAAAAAAGCTGTGGTTTGCCAATTTAGTTAAAATAACTTGGCTAATGTATGCCTATGAATGTAAGTATCCAGTATAATGTATGTACATGTATCTACATATATTACATGTAACATTGTAAGGCCCCATCTTTAGGCTCACCATTGGTTCTGTAGTCTCACGGGACCGTTTGACAGAGCGTTTTAGCATACAGAGACATACACGGGCATTGCCCTTCTGCATACCTTCTGTCTGCACCAGAAACACAGTCATCAAAGTGCCTTTTGCATAATTCCCAACTGTCAGTCCATTGCAGCTAGGGTCAACTGGGAGTTAACTTGCCCCCAAGGAACATTATTTGCTGATGGATACACACAATACATATTGAAAATTTCACTGCGCTCCACCCTGCTCCGGTCCATGCAGTTGAGTGAGCGTGAGTGTGTGCGGTTGAATATTGAGCGGCTACTTTAAATCATGCAGAGAATGCGAGCGTGCGTGTGACATGACTGTGCTTTTAAATTGCACACATAAACGAGTGTGGCCCTATGAGAACAGCAGCCTCGATTGCAGAAATGCCTGCCACGCATGGCTGCCGTTTGGAAAGGGTAATCCACTCATTGCCGTTTGCATTCAGTGCTGTGAACCGTGGGGCGCCCGCCCGGATGCCCGTGCATAAATTACTGCCACGGAACATAAAGTGCTGGGAGGATTTTCCTTAACGATCGCCCCGGACCGCTTTAAACGCTTCTGCTTGAGCAGTCGATACTGCGCAGCCCATTCAATTATGCAGACAGCAGTCCCTCATTAACAGAATCCCGACCTTGACATGTCTGCCCTATTTCTCTCCCCTGCCAGCCTGTGCTGTCTCCCCCGCTACACTCGCACACGCACGCCCAACTGCTCTGTTTGCCTCTTCGCTGACCTGGAAATCCATGAATATCGATTAGTTGTTTGCAGTGTAATTGAAAATGTCAGTTATGAGGCCTGCACAGATAAAGATCAACACCGGCAGTGGGGGCTTGCTGTACTACTACCTGCTGCCCGTGTTTATGTGTGTGCTAGAGCGGGAGATGAGGCGGCGCTTACTGAGGCGCCCTAAATAATGTATTTCATTGACTTGGTGTAAGTGCACAAATGGAGATGTATGTCTTTGGTTTGTTTTCATTCTAATAGAGAGGTATGTATGGAAAATTATTCATTGAAACTCTCTGGAAACTTTTTTCTTTTTGTCCCCATTTCATAACCTTTCTATCTTGCTGCTGGGTTTGATGAATTGACAGCATGTCACTTGATTTGAATTCAAAATCAGTTTCCAAAAGGTCAAAGGTTAGTTAGCATTCAGTTCGCAGAGGGCTCACAAGAGGTTTAAGATTATGTCGGGCATGTAGATGCCTCGTGTTTTCATCTTCAGGCCACACAAGAGCAGGTACTTAATCTGATATTTACTTTTTTGGGTTGTAGTTCATGTTTGTTAGTATTGAAGCTAATCTATATGCTAAAATTAGCATTAGCCATATAAATGTGTTTGAACTTCTATCTCTTCCATTAAACGGTGTTATTGTATTATCGCTAAGATATATAGTTATATATATAGTCTATAAAAACTATATAAATAATAATAATGACTATATATATATATATATATATAAAAAGACTATAAAAATATATAGTCATTTTTATTTTTATATTTTCCTGTTGAATTTTAAGTTTTAGTCATTTTGTAGTTTTTGTCAGTTTTAGTAGTTTTTTTGTTTTGATATTTTTATGAATTCTTGTTTCAGTTTTAGTTATTTTAGTACATTCAACTAAATTAAAATGTCAAATGTTGCTTTGCCAAGTAGCAAAAAAAGTTTCTCTTTTATATTTTATTTAATTAAATCATTATGAAAATGTTTTTATGTATTTAGTTTTAGTTTAAGTTTTAGCTGTTAAAAGGACGAAAATATATAAAAAATGCCTAATAAATAATAAAGCCTTATATAAATTATATATTATTATATTATATAACCTGTTTTATATGTTTGTATAATGAACATGTATGTAGTAGTTCTAAGCTTCCTGTTTAGGGAATAAGTGAAAACAGGAAAGTTGTAATTTGAAATCTTGTTGTGTCAGCTAACTGTGCATGCTAATCTGCTTTACAGGAACACCACTCTGCTTAAAGTGCTCGGCATTGTTTTTACATAAAGACTTCTAACTTCAGTCCATCCCTTTTTCAGACACACCCAGGCTTCCCAGGATGCCACTGCCTGCCTGCTGGTTCTCTAATCGATTGCTAATGGCTTCAGTTCCATCACTGCGGAGCAGCTTGGAATCTGGCCCTGGGACTGAATGGAGCGGAAACACCATTTTCAGCTCTATGAGCCGTTATACTGCATTGAGAATCCCATTCTGCATGCTCCATAGCACTGCTGATGGCGAGTGCATGGCTGCTAGATGGCTTTTGACTCTGACTCGCTCTCTAATGCTCTCTTTTTCATTCTGTCGATTTCTTTACAAGTCGTAATGCTGAGGGCGCGGAGCACTCCAACATACGGCAAAATAATCTCCGCTGATCTCTGTCAATGCATCCGACGATTGCAAATGTCCTTGTTGTGTTTTCAATGAAGTTATCAATAATCATAGCTGCATTACACAGGCTTTTTTTACTACATCCTCAATGTGTTCGGTAATTTTGGATGACGTGGTTGTGTTGGGGCTGTTTTACAGATTGTCAGTGTTGTTTATACACATCAGTTGGCTCAGTGTAAGGTCATGCTGGCATTAGAGCTGTAGGCTCTATAGGATGTTATTCAGCAGAGTGTCAGTAACCCAGGCCTGTGTTAATCTGGGATTTCTGTAATCCGGGCTCGCGGTTAATGAGCACCTGTGGATTATGGCTGCAGGCGCCCCTGTGGACCACTAACAGGCCTCCAACCACAACACCACATGCTGCTGATCTTCTCTGCTCTGCATGCAATTTAAGTTGGTTTTGTGGTTTGACACAGCCTTAAGCAACTTGTGATAGTGTTCTCTTACTTTGAGAATGTTTTACCGGTCAAAAAAGAAATAAATTACAAGTACAAGGGAAATGCATATTTGTTTATTATCTTCTAGTATAATAATAATAATTGTTGTTGTTGTTGTTGTTTATTATTATTATTTTATCTTATTTTGCATAAAAATGTTATTACATTTAATAGTTATTTCATTAATTATAGTAATTCTGAAACAAGTAATATTAATTATATTAATGTTATGTACTAATTTAGTCAATATGAAATCAGTATTTAGCCATTTTACTTTCACGTTACTAGTGTTATTGTGAATAAATAAACTGTGTACATTATTCCAAAGAAAAAAAATATTCTTTGAATTATTAAATCAAAATTACTAGTCACTTAAAGGCTATTTCATAATGTTAACCAATAGTCAAATCGTTATTTAGGCCTTGTTTTAGGAAACTCAACATGTCCTGTCTCCTTTCGGTATGGAATGCCCACTTTTTACCATTGAATTGAATTTTGTCAATTCAGTTTACAAAGTCCCTCTCCACTTTTTTTCTCTGAATATCTTGTTCTGGTTCGAAATATATTAGATGTCTAATGCAAAGTAAAACAGGTTATGAACAGCAATTGATTTTGATTTTAAATTGTGTTTAGAGAAACTACAAACAAACAAGCTCATGCAAAATTATGATAAACAGGCTTATCCCTTTATTGACAAATGATGCTAGCACCTGCTTTCAAGACCTCCATCTGCTATTAAACCATGCAGCATTTCCTGATCATGTTAAACGTGCCTTTAGATTTTCCCTCCGAGCCGCAGGGTGGCCGCAGGCTTGCTTTTCCCTCTTAAAAACCCCGTTTGTACTTACAGTACCTTCTGGGGGGAAAACACATTAACATCCCAGACTTCCTCTTGGGAGGCAGCCAGGGGCTGCTGAGAGTTTAGAAAAGAGAGAGTCGTGCTGGGAGGGAGAGCAGTGTGTGTGGCACCATGACGTTTCAGAAGACATTCAAACATGATGGACTGCTTTGAAAAAGCAACTGTTTGCAGAGAGCATCTGAACAAAGGATTTGTGCTTATGCATATTGTCTGTCAGGACATGGGATGGGATTGTAATCAAATGCATGTTTGTTGTGCTTATGGCTGTAGATATTGGATCTTTCTGTTGTCTTGCATTTATTTGCTTTTATATCTGATGGGGTTCTTGTGTACCTTTTTATCCCATGATTTTAATGAATTTTTACATGCATGTTTATATATTCAGTGCCTAGACCTTCTCTTGCTGTGTATGAACCATGCATGCAAAGTGCATTATAAATGCATGCTACATATTACTTCAAGTGGAAATCAATGTTGAGTCACAAATAACATCAATATATAGTACCAACATCTAGTATGATGAGTTCAGTCTCTGCTTTAATGTATACTTTGTACTTTTTAAACTTATACCAATAAACACCAGATTTATTAGTTTTAAATTTGAATTATTTTATTTTTAGTTTGTATTTTCAGATTGGTTTAGTTGTTGGTAGTTTTAATTTCTTTCATTTGCCATTTATTAATAGTAGTTTTAGTGTGTAGTTTCTTTTTTTTTTTTTTTACATTTGATTATTTACCATAATAACACAGTGTAATTTTTTTAAAGTTATTTATTTATTTATGACGACGCCGTCATAACTGTCCTAAGTCATGAATAAATGAAAAAAATACTTCAAATTAACTTGACAGCTAGTGACCACTGTTATATGAAAAATAACATTTTAATAACAACTTCTGTGTTCCACAGAAAAAAAAAGTCCCACAAGTATTGAGCAAAATAGGTGAGTGGGTGACCACATGACACGTGAAACAAATTTTATTCAAAGTCCACATCGAGGTAGCATGATTGTTATGTTTGGAAAAACATGTCTTTTTTACAATTTCATCATCATTCAAAGCACTGTGTACACAACTGCTCACCTACACCTGAGAAGCTATAAATCATAAGAAGCCTAGAGGAGGAGTCCTGGAGCACAGATAGAAAATAAGAGGCAAGAAAAGCAAAAAGAGCATCATGTTATATGAGCAATTCTGGGAATAGCCACATAAGAAAGCATACATTAATATATTGCACTGCTGCATATGTGTGTGCCAGAGAGAAAGCGAGCTTATCCTCTCAGAGCACTAGTTACATGGGCCTGTATGCTCGATGAGAGATCTGCATGGGGCTCAGAACCGGGAGCTTTGTTGAAATGCAAAGCTAAGCAGTCAACACTGCTCTACATTTCTGAAGCATTCCCAACAGACTTTGCAGTCTTTGAAGCATTTCTGGGCCAGGGATACAGCCTTGTTTATTCAGTGCATCTGGAAAAAAAGGAAAACGGCACGAGAGAGAGAGAGAGAGCGAGAAGAAAAATGCAGGCTATTTTTTGTTCCCTCGATACAGTGAAGTGTAACTCTCTTTGACGTCTCAACAGAAGGCCTTGTACTACAGCACTTACTGCCAGATGCCTTGATAGAAACACCCTTGTCAAACAGGAAAAGAAATAAATGCTTCATTGAACTAAAGCTTGGTTGGAGGGGGTGCCCTGGTGTTTGTTCCCACCTTGTGTGTTTTCCCCACCACGTCGTATGTGTGTGTGCGAGAGAGAGAGAGAGAAAGAGTTGCTTTTAACAGGAGTGAAGTAATTGGACTGCATCTCTAAATTTTTCATTAACAGTTTGTAGTTTTTAGACTGATGCTAAACATTAAATTCCTTTTCTTCTTTACTTTTTTTTTTCATGTCACTATTTCGAAAGCAGATGTTTGTGTTTGTTCTTTCAGGCACATCCTCTGCAGCGCCAAGTAGAGTATGAGAGGATTTACATTCGGGCTTCTTAATCTGTGTAAGCGAACCTGTTTCAGGATGTAATTCACATGGTATGTCTTTTGATTCGGATTAGTTTGGGCAATCCTCTTACCCGCTGGCTCAGTATAACTTATCACTGACAGGGCTGTCTCGTGGAACACAGCAAATCCACATATCCATCCCGCCCAGACTTCCAGCCCCTAATTCTAATCTGTCTAAATCTGATCGGAGACTTTAACTTCCAAATACCTCTTGAAAGCCACAGCTTGCTGGGTAGTTCATGTGAGGGCTTTATTTTGATGCGAAACCGTGGTCGAGGAACGCAGTGTTATTTTTGAGCTTGTGTCATTTTAATGATATTAATCGTAACTGTAATCAGATTTAATGTTCTATAGGATTGTCAAACCTAGTGTGTGTGTGTGGTGTAAACTGTTTTCGATTAATAATTACGACCGCTTCCATAAGTGCCGTCGCTCCTTGCCATAAAGCATCAGTTATGAGCATGAAGTCATGCATTAGTCCCTTTTACACTGACATGGTTGGCAATGACACCTAAATTGCAGTCTTAAGGCCAGCGGCCCACTCATATCCGTGTTACTTCCGTGTGCTTCCTTCATTTTGTTGGTAATACATCTTGTTGAGATGTAAAATCAGGGCATGGCTTAAAAAGCTTGTAGGGAACGTTCTCTGTCACTGGCCATTTCTTTACTTTTTTCCTTAGTGCTTTGACTTAGAAATACCATGAAATATTTAAATCCTTGAGTCATATTCTTTATCCTTTAAGGTTCTTTATAATTCAATAAACAGGATTAAAGGCAGAGCAGGCATGCTCCACTTTTCTGTGTCAGCCGCCAGGCCACAAACAGGCTCTTATTAAACGTTGTAAGATTACGCCTTAATCTCGCTGAACACATGTTGGGAGGAATAAAACCAATTTTATTTCAGAAACGGGAGTCCACGGCGCTCTCCATAATCTCATCGTCGTGCCGTCAAAAGGAAAAGACGCTGTTATGTGTCAAAGGCAATGTGAGAGTGTCGAAGGAGGGTGGAAGACAAAAGATGTGACATGCAGGGTGATTCTCGATCTCTCTCTCACCTCCCACACACACACACAAACACACACACACCTGTTTTCCAGTCAGGCCTCCTCCCTCTCCCCTCGCATGAGCCTGCTTACTTTAATTTGCTTCCCAATCATGCAGGATTTGGTGCTGTGGTCCCTGCGCCCAGTGCGAGGCTGGTGTGAAGATGACGATAAGCTAAAGCCGTAAATCCCTGCCTCAGCTGTCTTATCAGGAGCTTCTGGGGCGAGTGGCATGCTTTAATGGAGGCGGCTCTCTGTCTGGGATTTAACTCCAATCGCATTAAGACTCGCCTTCACCACTGTGCCTGATTTCTTTTTTTTTCTCCCCCCACCTCCTTTTCCTCATCGTCGTCATCATCATCATCTCCTTTTTTCTCTTCTCTTCTCATTTTTTTCTAGAAATTCAAGTTGCAGCATGGATGTATGGAAATTCAACTCATAAGCTCCCGCAGTTAATTCTCCGCATAGTCATTTGTCTTCCTGGCATTTTTCTGGCTGCTGTTAGGCAATGATCGTGAAGAGGCAATTTAATAGCAAATTACTTTGCTTGCTTTTGTGCTGATATTGTTCCTTAATGGACTGAAAGGGAATTTGGAACAGCCATTATGACGAGATTGTTAAAACTGACACTGTAAAAGATATTGGACTTGTCATAGTGCTTTTAAGACATTGTTAAATTGCATTTTAATGTTTGTACTCCTTTTCTACTGCATCTATAGATTAAAATCTCTTTCATCTGAAAGTTTAGTACCATAGGCTACATTTACACTGTTGGTGTTTGGGATTGACAACAGTATTTACTTAGAGTTGTGAGTCTGGAAATGTCCTGTTCACACAGCAGCTTACAATAAATCATTTCACAATACACATTGTTTTAAAGCAGCTGATGTGAATGTTTATAATAAAATTTATAGTTGCATTTGACAGATTAGAACTGGGAAATATAGCTTTTTGCAATGATACAAGCAATTAAAGGGATAGTTCACCCCAAAAATTAAAATTGGGTCATTAATTACTCACCATCATGTCATTCCAAACCTGTTAGACCTTCGCTCATCTTCGGAACACAAGTTAAGATATTTTTGATGAAATCCAAGAGCTCTCTGTCCCTCCATAAACAGCAACGCAACTACCACGTTCAAGGCCCAGAAAGGTAGTAAAGACATCATTAAAATAGTCCATGTGACACCAGAGAATCAACCTTAATTTTATGAAACTACAAAACTACTTTTTGTGTGAAAAGAAAGCAAAAATAACGACTTTATTCAGCACTTCTCTTCCATGTCAGAATTCGGTGTTCGTTCACGACGCATGCGTATGCATTCCTCTCTTTGCAAACAAACCACAGCGCATCCGGGTTCTACGTCAGAACAGAAAGTTGGTAACATATCCAACTTTATATATACTGTAGATCTGTGCGATAAAACATATTACATTTTTGCGATGATATAAACAATCACAAAGCCACGATTTGCTATATAGTATATATTGCTTTCTGTAAGGCAATAACTAAAGTACTATCCAGTGTTGGGAAGGTTACTTTGAAAATGTAATAGGTTACAAATTACAAGTTACCCTCTTTAAAATGTAATAGTAGTAACTTTTTCAATTACTTTATTAAAGTAATGTAACTGATTACTTTTTAATTACTTTTCTGATTTCTAATGAATGTTTATTTGCAACTGTTAATCATTTTCAAACATTTACACCATGCAGGGTTAACCTTACAGTAGTGCTCAACACTCTCAGACTTTCAAAATCCTTCATCATTTGAATTAAGATGATCAAATTTGAACACAACCACCACAAAATCAGACTTTAGTACCGACTTTTACTTTGAGATTGATCTGAAGTTCAATGCAGAATTAAAATCATAAGAAATAGTTAATAGATAAAAAATCTTTGTATAACTACAGGAAACACTGCATCAAACAATGGTTTGGAAAAAATAGTTAATTAAAAATAATAATAAATAAAAGCATATACATCAACTCAAATACGGTTATCTAATAAGCATGTGTCCTGTTCTGTGTACTAAACTCCTGAAACATTGGTGTCTCTTTGTATATGATTTGACGATAGTTTTCTCAAAATAAGTAAAATGCTCATGAAGTCACTCAGAGCAGTTCTAGAGATTACGTTTATGTGTTCATGTACTCATATATTGAGGCGGCAGAGGCTGAAAACACCGCGAGCTTCAGTAGGCCTATGTGTAGTAAATGAAACCGCATGTCTGCGCCATTAATTTCCACGAGGGGCAGACTGGAAAAAAAAATTGCAGGCCTGGAAATCTCACACTCATACACCCACAACAAATTCTGAAACATGGACAACCCTATTTTTTGTATGGACCTCACATAAAAAAGGTTTAAATCC
>NW_015539907.1:2758148-2758802 GCF_001515605.1 Sinocyclocheilus anshuiensis
CGCCTTTTACTTTGAGATTGATCTGAAGTTCAATGCAGAATTAAAATCATAAGAAATAGTTAATAGATAAAAAATCTTTGTATAACTACAGGAAACACTGCATCAAACAATGGTTTGGAAAAAATAGTTAATTAAAAATAATAATAAATAAAAGCATATACATCAACTCAAATACGGTTATCTAATAAGCATGTGTCCTGTTCTGTGTACTAAACTCCTGAAACATTGGTGTCTCTTTGTATATGATTTGACGATAGTTTTCTCAAAATAAGTAAAATGCTCATGAAGTCACTCAGAGCAGTTCTAGAGATTACGTTTATGTGTTCATGTACTCATATATTGAGGCGGCAGAGGCTGAAAACACCACAAGCTTCAGTAGGCCTATGTGTAGTAAATTAAACCGCTATTTTGCCCTGATATCTATCTCTCTTATGACTTCAATACTCCAGATTTAACAAAACTATACTTTCTAAATTGCCTACATGTCAAAATTAGTACATCACTACAATATCTTTATAGAAAGATCTTAATACTGAACATGAGTCATGTTTTTTCCTTACAAAAATTAACCATGCTTTTATTATAGTAAAAGTACAGTAACCATGTTTTTTTTTGGCAAATGGATTACCATTTGTATTTATTTTTACTACACAT
>NW_015539907.1:2759031-2770940 GCF_001515605.1 Sinocyclocheilus anshuiensis
AATAGATGACATCCTTTATACATTATTTTGAGTGATGACTGATGAGCAATGGGCTGCTGCTGCTTAACTAAGTAAACAAAGACAAAACTACAATAGCATATTTACAGATGAAACTGACATGCACTTGAAACCCTGAACAGTAGTTTTGCTTCTCTGCTCCACCTGTGCGCTTCCACAGTCCACTCCATGGAAATTATAGTGCCGTATGTCTCAGAGTAGTCAGTGCAATTTGGGAAAGAAATCAATTAAATCTGTATGTGAATGTGTGTAAATATTCAAATGTAATCCCCTTTGTAATCGTTAACATTTTCGTAAGTAACTGTAATTTAATTACACAGTTTTTCTTAGTAACTGTAACTGATTACAGTTACATTTATTTTGAAATTAAATTACGTAACGCTGTTACATATAACTAGTTACTCCCCAACACTGGTACTATCAAACTGGATATAAAACCTTCAGAAGACAACTTGTTGTCCAATTGGATTCTGTTCACACTGCCAGTTCAGTTCTAGAATGTGCTTGTCAACCCCCATAAATTACCGAACTGTGTGTGAACATAACTGTATGACGAGGATTGCCAACTGTTTTCTACTGCAGTGTGAACGTGGCCTTAGATGTGCATGTCTGTGGCTATTTTTGACTGCTAGTTCTCTGTTAGCGAAGCATCTAGCGCAAAGCTCTGTTTAGTTCCAATTCTGAAACACTGTGGTATCAGCCTTGTCTCATCAGGTAATTAGCTTGAAGGCCTAGCTTACGTTACCCTTGACCTGATATAGTGGGCTTACCTTGTGCTGAAGGCTTAGCACAGCTCTAGCATCCTTGGCCTGACACTAATAAGGTCCCGTAGCTCAGTCACACAACAACAACCTGGCCCATGTGGCGCTCCAATGCCCAAGGTTGCGTGTAGCTGACGGAAGCCTGGCCAAAATGACAGCGAGGACTCTAGGGAGAGGGAAACTGCTTTTGGTGTTATCTCCCGTCACACACGCTGTGACTGTCTCTGTGTTGATTCAGGTGCACCGCACTCCGCAGCTCAGCTCTAAACTCCTGGGCCAACTCGAACTCTCCACTGCCTCTCAGGCAAATGCCAAAACAAATCTTATCATAATTAGCAGTAATCCAGCTCATTACCGTCTGCCTAATTATCCTATTAATAGCAGTTCCTGGGAGAGCTTGTTTGCCACGCAGGCAAATGTTTGTTCCCAAATTAGCAGACAAGGAGACAGCTCCATTGTTCAAGCACAGGGCTTTGACAATGCAGAGCAGGCTAGATTAGTGACACAGGGAGGGAGGAGTTCTCCATATCACTCTCTCTGGCTCTGAGGTACAGGAGCTCTGTGCCGCTCAAAGCCAGCTGTACTGGTGTGATACTGAATCTGCGCTATCACAAGCATCATCTCGTAAACATGAAATCAAAACTTTGACTCGTGTACTTTCTTAATGCATGTTTATAGCCTTATTGTTATTCTAAATAGAAAGTGTTCTTCATTATAAACTTTTATAGTAACATTCTATTTCAAATATCTTTTTACTTCCCAGCTCTTACTCTTGAACTACCTGACTACGTTTTAGGATGTAACGCCCACTTTACATCTCAATGCATAAATCTTGGCCTACATTTTATCTTGTTAAATATCCTGTTTGACTCTGAAAACAAATGGTGAACTATATCTTACCTTACTCAGAAAATATATCTGGGCCTACATGTAATATTTATATATTTGAAATGTGTATAACATTTCCATCTCTTTGGATTACACATTAGTTTTAACATTAAGTAATAAACTAATTTAATGCATACTTGTTAGTCATACATAAATGAAAAAGGTAATATTTGTGTAATATTACACTGAATGTGTATTAAACACAATAACCAGGTTTTCATATTTATCATAAATCCAATCTGTTGCAGTCTCATACATTTTGACCAACTGAATATTGATTATTTCACAGCTAGCCATAACCATTTTCATACTTTTTAACTGAATAAATTAAATTTCCACAACATACAGATTTATGCTGATTCTAAGAAATTTTAATAAATGAATTTTGAATGCTGCCATTTTTAATATTCATTCAATTACGTAATCTTACCCATTTAATTTTTATTTGAGTTTATTTATTAGTTTGTTAAAACTCTGTAATACAAATGGATGGGAATTTGATATGCAATGTAAATACATTAAAATTCTGTATCAAATTAAACATTTTGGCATATATATCTTCCTTTTATCCTCATCCTTTTTTCCACAGAGGAAAATATATAAACGGGTTTGGAACAACATGAGGGTGAGTTAATCATGACTTCATGAGTATATTTCTGATAGAACTATCCCTTTACCAATATAGAGGGTGTAATTAGAAAGGCAGCATCATTATTGTACTCTAGCTGTATCACTTGTGGTGGTGTGTCAGACACATAGAGACTGTTGGGTTTTGTGATGTCAAGCCTTTATTTTCAATTTTACTTTAAATGATCATGGTAGGTTTTAATAAAAGCTGGTTTGTGTCCTCGCAGGTTGAAGTAAAGGTCAGGCTGTTCCACGTCCAGAGGTGTTGGACCATGTGGTCTTTATCTTAGTATCTCATGCATGCACAAAGAAGACTGATCTTAGTGAAATAGTGTTGCAAAATTAGCTTCCTGTAAAACTCAGTGCACACTGTTGACAGTGTTCTGTTTTCATTTCAGATCTTCTTGGGTACCTGTTTCTGGCATAACCCTGGACCTGAACCAGAGATAAGTCCATTTAGGTTAGTTAACTCAGCAGCCATCTTGGAAATCTTTTTTGCTATTTTATATGTAGGTAATAATAGGCATGCTATGTCTACTCCAAAACTGTTGATCAAGATTACACTTGATTTCATATTTCGCATCAACAGATCAGAAAATCTAACAACAAAGTATCAGTCCATATTCGGCTATCATACATTTAGCTTCTTTTTGCTTCTTTAGTTCATATCACACAAAAAAAATCTTATGGTACAGTGTTGTTATTGTTAACTAAAACTATATTTAATTATGTAAATTATGTAAAGTGAAATAGCATAAATTTGAAAAGTTGAAGTACTGAAATTTAAATATATTAAAGCTATGTAGAATAATTAAAACAACCAATAAAATGACAAAAGCACATAAAAGTACTAAAATTAAAATGAAAACAAAATAATAAATATTAATACATACAATAATCATAGTCAAATAATACTTTTATGTCCACCTATTGTGCATGTTCTAGAACAAAATCTCTATCAAAATTGGGTCATTTAGCTAAAACACAGAACTTCAGTTGCAAAAGCCGTCATATTGAATATTATGATTTTCTGTGAATGGTCTGTCTCCTATGATTTTTTTTAGTGGAGCTAATTCATTCGTCACATCACTTTCTATTTCTGTTTGTCCATCGATTTAATTATGATTGTTATCATGTAATATTAGAATATATTTTCTATAGTTCAGTTATATTTTGAGTATTAGAGTATATTTACGTTGGATATACTAGCAAAAATACAGATAGTGCTCACATGCTGAAATTTTCATGCACTGCACTGCAGCCCGTATGGTAAAGATTCTTGTGATTCTTTAATAAGAGAATTGTTCCTTGTATATTAGCTGTGTAAAATTAGTGTTTTCCTTAGAATATAAAAAGTGAGTGAATTTTAGAGCCTGAAAGCAATTACTTGACCAACTCTTTCCGCTCTCCAGACCTTCGAGTTTTTTTTATGAGTTTACTGAAAACCACTCTTTGTAAACTAACACGCACATTGCAGACCACGAACATGCTCCACCAGCTCTATATATAATAAATGACTCTCTTTCCTCACACACCCTACCTCCCCACACACACACACACTCAAACCCTGTCACGGTATGAATAAGCAGTTCTTGGCCTGGGGAGCCAGCAGTGCTGTCAAGCCATTGATGTACAACACTCTGGCCTTTGTTCCCCTGCACACAAACACGGTTGCCACATTAATATTTCACAGGAAATGTACTCTCTGCTCCTGATTTAAAGCCCTTTCTTGTTAACAGTGCTGTTTGCCTCATTCGGCCGCTCTGACGTATGCGGCTTACAGGCCCACATTTGTCCCTGCCTGCGTGCTGTCGTTTAGGATCATACCATATTTATTTTTCATAGCAAAGTGTTTTGGTAAGAGATTTAAGAATGAAGTCTCTTCATGGCCATGTCCCTTAAGTACCCTAATTTGATTGTAATTAGAAATCATTATGCTCATGTGCGGTTTGCTGGTAAGATTCATAATTTGCAATCACTCGTAAATGGCCTGTTTTTCTTTTACCCATGTGTCTGTGTTTGTGTTGTGATAAAGTCAGTGTAGTGTGATCATTTGTTATAAAGGGAACGGAAGCCCTGTAGAGCCTAATAAAAAAAAAAAACAAGGGATCAATAGATTCTCCCCGCAAGAGTGAAACATAACAGAAGCAATTAAAGCCTTTTATGAGAGAAACAATACATTATTCATGGAAAACTCTCTTTGTTCCGCTTTGTTGTGTCTTATACAGATGGGATTACAGAAGGCTAGATCTTGGAAACATATGAAAGATTAATACGTGAACGGGGACATGGTTTGCTTACGAAAGGACTAAATAATTATTCTTTCACAGTGAGCGGTGGAAGAGCTCCAGAGATGGAGAACCGGGAGCGCACTTTGACTGCAGAATGAGACGGTGAAGTCAGAGTCGGCCCCAGCCGAGAGTGACCTTGATCTGGCAGACACCGCTGAGTCTATATCTGGAACTTAAGACTTTTTTAGGTACCTGTAGATGTGGAAAGGAATCTCAGATTGAAGGTCTTCTTAAAGAAACCATGTTAAGTGAATTTTTATTGCATGTTTCAATGGTGTGTTTCTGTTTACTAGGTCTGGGCTGCAACCGGAGCTGACTGTAATGTAAGATTATCAGTGACAGGGTCACATGAGGACTGTTCATCCACACAGGTCAACTGTTTCCACCCAGTCTAGCCTTTTATAATCACACTGCGATATTCTGTGCACCATAGGCCTGCTCTATGAATAAATAACAATGGGAGATGCGAAACGTCTGTTTTAAAAGCTTATTGCGGTTCGCTCTCGCTGGTCGCCGGGCATTTGTAAACAGATTGATATCCCATCGACTTCATTAAAGGGCTCTGCTGGAGCGTAATTGGCGTGTCCCGAGGAGCAAGGTTAACAAATCCTTCCGCTGTCCTTGTCCATCATCAGACTGGCACATTAATTGATATGAATGCGCAGGCACAGTCCCGTATGCCGCAGAGATGGGCTGATGAGGCGTTGAGTGAACAAAAAAAAAACACAGGCGAACTGGGATAAATACAGCTGTTAAGGAATCCCGGCGTAAATGAAAATGAATTGATTTATTTTAATTGATTGAATAAAACACAACATGTCCGTAATCTTTGCCGAGACATTCGGAGGAGGACTAAACATTTGTCAGTCTTTATCTATTTTCAATTAGCTGGCTATAATGATTAATTGAGTGCTCAGAGTTATGGATGAGTTAATTAGTGTAGAGAGCTCGTCTCATTAGAGCAGAGTGGCATACTCACCACATGCTGCAAATGCTGCTCAGGGTGGCACCGCTCTTTCTATCTGCACGTGTCCACCTTCTTGAGACTTGCTCATTAATGACACACCGCTGCTTGCCTTCATCATCATCACTACCAAGGGCAAAGAGTGCAATGGCTCAAGTTGAGTTAAATAAATAGAGAGAAATATAGATAATGATGCTCCATACAGCTATGTTTACATTATTCTGTCAGTCTTCCTGTACATTCCAGCTCATAGCTACCTGCGTGAGCTCGAGACACATGTTGCTTCAAATGGCTTTATGTGTTTGTTCCAAGGTTGTTAAATTTAACTTTTATTTCTATTTTATTTTAAATTTGCCCATTCATTTTTGTTCATTTTTTCACTTAGGCATTGTTGATTTTATTTTAATTTTTGTTTATTTTTTATTAGGTTTTATTTCTTGGGGGTGCCAAAGTTAATGTGCTAACTGGAATAATTTAACAGTCTAGTGTTCCAGGTTAAATATACACTATCAAATGTTTGGGTCTGTAAGATTTTCTTCTTTTGAAGTCTTGTATGTTCAACAAGGCAGTATTTATTTGATTGAAAATACAGTAAAAGCTGTAATATTGTAAAAAAAAAACTGTTTTCTAATTTAATATATTTCAGAATGCAATTTATTTATTTATTTTTTTTTTGATAGCAAAGCTGATGGCATCAGCCATCACTCCAATCTTCAGTGTCATATGATCCTTCAAAAATCATTCTAATATGCCGATTTGGTGCTGAAAACTGATACATTTTAAAAAATGAAATAGAACATTATAAATGTCTTTACTGTCACTTTTGATTAAATTTGTGTCCTTGCTGAATAAAAGTATTAATTTTTAATTTTTTTAAAAGTCTCAAGGACTCTTTCGAACAGTATTATAAGTGAGACAGGTAAAATTAATTTGAGGCCATTGTTAATTTATTTTAGTTCGTTTTTGAGTTTAATAGTCTTTTAATTTAGTTTAAGTTTTTCCAAGTTATATTAATTTTTATTAATAGTAATAACTGTTTCCCCCTCCCTTTCTAGGGTCCTATTATTCCCAGTGCTATGAATGCATCTGTCCTGGAGGCAGTAGTTTTAGAAGCATATGCCCTTTAAATCTGAGACCGGTTTTGCAATTTCTCTTAAAATGATTAAACGGTACCCGCACAATGCTCTCAGCTGCCCCAAACCATAAATAACAACACCTATGCGTTTCTGAGGGTTTCATATCTCTCAGGACTGAGTTGGCATTTAACACACTCCTTTATTAACAGCTGTCCGTGTGCCATTAGCTTTTCTTCTCATTCTGTACCTCATTCACCTCCTCGCTCGCATTCTAGCGACTTTTACGCTTGAGTGATTAGATATTTGTAAGCAAGCATGTCGCTTCACTTTAACTGTAATTAAGCTCGATGAGAACGATCTGACTGCGATGACAAGGAGTGTGAATCGCTGTTCTTTGTCTCCTTCTCCCCACCCGTCTCGACTCACCTTTGCGTAATTCTCTCCAACTACATCGAGCGCGTCGACCACTTCTTAACTCTTTGCTAAGTGTTAATTAAGCACACAAGAGCTCAATAATTGAGATAACATGGCAATTGGATGGCGGATTCCTTTTTATTTTTTAATTATCAAGCCCTCAGGGTGTTACTCCATCTTAATGAAATATGGACAATTTGACAAATCAGCCTCTCCTAACGGCGTTAATGCCTGCTGCATATTCATGGCTTTTTAGAAGTCTAATCAAAGTCGTTTTTGGGCCTCCCATGTGAGCACGGCATGGATGTGTGAGCGTGTGTGTGTGTGTTTACGTCTCTCGCCTATGAATGATTCATGCTGTTTAGCTCGCAGTTGCTTGGGTGCATCTGGCTCGGGGAGGTGTGAGTCTGGCCAAATGGAGGGGCCACATGGCAGCTCCAGATGTTCAGCTTTTGTATATGCACAGCTCATCAAAAACAACAACCCGTGCCACCCCTGGGTCTCTGCCATCTGGGGGAGAACCTAACTACAGCTTCCCACCAGCCTGCTGGTGCATTGTGGGGGAAGTTTGCTGCGGCACCATTGGAGGAAAAGCAACGAATCTCCAAACTCTACTTTTTCATCTTCTCGAAATCGCGGGTCACGGTGCACAACTGATTGGTATCCATAGATACGCATATCCATATAAAATCCCAAAGCACTCAGGGAGGATATTTCATGGCCTGCCTCTCTTATCTTCCCTTTGATACATTTTTTATCCACCTCGATTGAAGATTCAGCTCTTTCATTTCCTGTGATATGTGTCCTGGCTTTTCCCTCTCAGCAGTGAGGAACAGATAAAGCCCCCAATAACCAATTCAAAACTACAGAGCTCCTCAGCTGCCCTTCTCCCCACCTTAACCCTGATAATGAATTCATTAGACTTTACAATAGCATCTGCTTGGGGACCAAATGGAGCAACCTCTAATAAATGCTTTATGGATTGATGTGGCTTTTGTAGTCGAGTTTTGGTAATGTGAACGGCTGGCAATAACTCGGTGCATTGAATGCGTTATGACACGACGGGGTGCACGTTCAAGAGGTGGATGGTGCAGACATAGTGATGCTGTGTGACTGGTGAGCATTCATCAGTCTGTAGCTACAGAAGTTTTGTGTCATAACCTGTGTAATTCTAATTTGATCTAATCGAATTTTGCAGCTTGGTGGTATACTCGTTTATTATCTAATTATAAATCAGACATTTAGCAGAAAGCAGAGAACGGTATGTTCGCTTCTCTAGAGAGTTAGCTTAGTAGCATCAGTTTACCTGAATAAGGCTGAAGTAAAACATTTTTTTACATTTTTTATACATTTACTTACATAGTTGTTTTTTTGAACAAAATGTTATAAATATATGCATGTGTCTCTTTAATATGATCCAGTCAGACTTCCTTGACCTCATTGTTGGGTCTCTTTTACAAGTCATTCATTGGTTCCTCTTCATTACAGTCCATTCTGATGTGTTGACAAATTGCAAAATCTCACACTTTAAACGATTGTGATTACAATGTGAGATAGACTGGCAATACTGCAACAAGTATTAATTATATTTAGATATCTAGGTATATATGTTTATAAATGGGAACAGATGCAAAGTTTAAATGTAATGTGTGTATATGGAACACCTATTAAATTGAAAAGTAAACATCTATTAAATTGCTTATGTAAATAGAAAATATGCTTAAATTTCCTACATTTTTTATGTTATATTTATATAGTAAAAAGAAATTTTAAAATGTACCCCTTGTACAAAAATCTACCAAAATTACTTGGTACATTTCCACAGTAGCAATTCCCAATATTAATAATTGAAGGCATGAAATGTCAGCATGGCAATGGCACGAAAGTGAAAAAGTGAGCATATGACCTATATGTGAGAATTTTGTGAATGTGAAAATTAAAATTAGAGTTTTAAATTATTTATATCATTTTGATGCAAATCCACCTGTGTAGTAGAATATGGTGCTGTAATATAATGCATATATAGTAGAATGTCTAAAATACTTGTAAGGCATTTGCTGTAAATAAATACATCGTGTTATCCACCTAATAAGAATAGCACTAGACTGCTACCATCAGCTATAGCCTTTCTTTATGTTGTTCAGTATATGCTTGTCACACTAACATATTCCATCGACAATAGCTTTCATACGGCCCTGCTGATGCCCTGTTTTGCATCCAGGCTCAGAGCCACCCGACACAGAGAGAGGATTACAGGCAGTTCTACGAGTGAGTCATCACTTTAAACTACAGATGGAATTTACAGTTCAAAAGAGATTATGAATATTAAAGAGGGATTTTTAATGATTGGGTTTTGTTCTAGCAGGCAGAACAGTAAAAGAGCACACACAAACTCAAAGGATTAGATAAACACAAAGCTTCAAGGTCTTCGCCTGGAAGAGAACTGTATTTATTAAATCGCCTCTTTGTAATTTCCTTTAAATAATGTATTATTGCAGAGACTAACAGCTCATCACTGAAACATAGTGAAAGCTCTGAGGAATCAGATGGGAGAGATGTGTTCTGGGTTTTGATTGGCATGGGCCACACAGATTCTGCTGATCTTTGGTTGGCAAGCGTGTATCTGTGTGCGTGTGTATTTGTGCATATATTTTCCCTCGTGTTTGCGTTGTAAGGACTGGCGCATTGAATTTTACATTATCCAAATGCTTTTGATGATAATCCCCTACTTGTTTTGTGAATAATTCACTTTATATTAAAGAGAAGGGCTTTGAAATTCAAACACACACACTTTTATAAAGCACTCTAGGGTGGAATAAATGGATGTCAAAATGCAGCCTTACTTTGGTTTAAGTGCTGCCAGAATGAAGTACATATTTAAGGCAGTCAAAAATCAAGAAATTTGTGATTTTGAGCCATCCAGATGAGATCACGTATGGAATTAAACACAGAAAACGGTTTAAAAGATCTTTTTTAATCGTTATCACCACTGTCACGAGAGAATCAGATGCACTTGTAGCCTGTAGCAGTGATGAGAGGATCGGTATGAGCTCATATATCGTCTCTGCTGTAATCCTGTTTCTCAGCGAGTCTCACTGGTGGTAATTAATGTGCATTGCCTGCTGAGTAAGACAGTAATAATAGTGGAGAGCCATTATTGTAGCACACCCCCATACTTCACATATGTTTGGAAGCAAATTACTGACCCGGTCGATACCCAGTGGGCACAGGCGTCGATCAATACCTGCTCTCCCAGGGAACGATCTTCAGCTTTAATGACAATACATTGATTTTTAAATAACTGCTCATGTTTCAGAAACGCTAATCACTCCGCTTTCTCAGGGGACTGAGAGTCTGTCTTTTCCATTTCTCTTTTTTCATCTCTGCTTCTTTCTCCCTCTCTCTCTCTTATATCTGAGGAAGAATTTGTAAGTGCCTTGAATTTAATTTTTAGTAGTTTAGTTTTTATAGATTTTTTTCATAACTTTTGCACAAAAAGTTTCCCCAAACTGCAAACTTTGTGCATTTTGACCATGGTAAATGTGTTACTGTGATAAACTATTGCAAAAATATATTCTTTTACTACTCAAATTTGTATTTAGTCATTGGTGCATACTTAAACGCCTTATGACACCCCAAACTTATGACTTACGACGGCATGCAAAACAATGCCTGGGCATTGATAGTTATGACATTGAATCACTATATAATGCAACTAAATGAAATAACAGTAATCTTGATAATAATGCACCATGAACATTACAGAATGAATGCAAAGCAGTTGCTAATACAATTATTGAAGCTTGTTTCAGAAAAAGGGTAATTGTGACTTTTTATTTCGCAGTTCTGACTTTATATCTTGCTATTCTGACAAAAGTCAGAATTTCGAGATACCATTTAAACTTGAGTTAACTTACAATTTGGAGATATAAATGTGCAATTCTGAGAATAAAAGTCAGAAGCTAACACTTCGGAGGTAAAATGTATAGTTTTTATTTAATTAATTTTTTTATAAATGGAGATTGAAATTACAACATGTATGTGATAATAATAATGTGCAATATTTCTCACAATAGGTGTTATTTCACTTTCTGGGCTGTTTTGAATGTGCGGTAAAAAATGTGGACATTGCCAAGGACACATTCCAGAAAACAAGGATGTCTGATCACCCAACTCAAAGTTCGTGTGGTCTGTATTTGTTGTGAGCATAAACTCTATGCTAACGCAACACCCTGACCCAGGTCACAGCAGTAGCATTGAGGCCAGCTGGCACAACTTTACAGGTAAAGATGTTGTGTTACCGTCTTGACTGACTGAACTGAATGACTGCACAACATGAATAAATTATTAGAGAGTAGAGGTGAGGCGGGTGACAGCAGGTTAGGCTGGATGGGGTATGACAGACACAATCTCACGTCTTTATTTATTTTTTTCTCTCTAAGGGGACTGACTCACCAGCAAACAAGCCCCGCTGTTGGAAAAAGCCAGACAGCAGTGTTAATTAGAGGAGCAGGGAGATAGAAGTGGCAGGGGCAGGTACAAAAGACACACACACACATACACACACACACACAGATAGGATGTCTTGGAGGAATGTGATAGGCAGGTAGTCATGCCTTTTTTCAGACAGGGGATAAATAATTCTGAACTATTACCAATTAGTGAAGTGGGTGTTTTGTTTTGTTTGTGGAGTAGTTTTTGGACAGATGATTGAGAATGAAAATATTATGGCAAAATTTTACAATGAGTTTTTACATTAAACTCTTAAAGATAAAGGTTCCAAAAAAGGGGTTTTCACATTTATTTATTAACTTTTCGGTGAACAGTTCTTATCTGTAAACCTATATATATATATATATATATATATATA
>NW_015539907.1:2771399-2792245 GCF_001515605.1 Sinocyclocheilus anshuiensis
TTTAGTCTTTGCAACTTTACAGATCTTCTTTATGCACCAAGAGCTTGTAACACTCCAAAGAGAAAGGAAAAATTGAAATCGCATCATATGACCCCTCTAATATTTTTTATGTTAATTTCTACATATATTAATGCATTGTAACATTACAAAATTGTATAAATTAAATAAATATTCCAGGTTCAGTATAAGTTAAGCTAAGTTGACAGCATTTGTGGCACAATGATTATTAGCACAAAAAATGGACTCATCTTCTTTAAAAAAAAAATAAAATAAAATAAAAAGTTACAGTAAGGCACTTATAATGAGAGTAAAAGGAACCACTTTCTAGTGAATTTTATAAATTATAATTTTATATAAGCACCTACTTACAGTTCTATTGTATATTGTTGGAGCTGGTCAACATGTTCTGCTCAACACATTCTTTCATCACAGCGAATGCATTAACCAATGTCATCAGATTGAACCTTACTGGAAAGTGTCACTAAGTTATGTAAGGCAGTTTAAAATGGCAGACAGGCATTTTGAGCCATGTGTCTGGGCCGCAGACTAAACTTTCTCTGACAGGTATCACAATGCAGCCGAACACTGATGTGGGCAGACGGCACCAAAGCCCAGCAAAGCCTCTGCTATTTCTGATGCCACAGATTCACTGACAAATGCACCCACTGACTGAATAACAAATCCCCCTCTCACAGCCTGGTCTAGACAGAGAGAGAGAGGTGTGAGAGAATGAGGGATGGTGTTAAGTGTCTTATTAAAGGAGGATGATTGCAGCGAGCCGGAGCTATGGAGCCGGACCTGCCACATGGCAGTCATCATTAGAATGATCACAAGAACCTCTTGTCGTGGATGGAATCGTATTTTAATCCACAACCCATTATTACCACAGCGAAGGGCAGGTCAGCTCTCAGACACATTTAAGTAGTGACTAAACTCTCCAGAGAGCTTATAATATTCCTCTACCCCACCTCAAACCAACCTCTGGTGAAAAAATTGGTCATATTTTACATTAAAGCAGCTTTTTTTCCGTATTATACAGCCACAGTAATGAAGAGTCTAATGTAATGCAGCTGCCGAACCCTCCGTGGGGACGATGAATAATGCAAACTTGTTCTTCGGGTTTGGCTGATCTCTGGGGTTTTTCTCTCTGTATTGTCCATTATGACAGCCTATTATCTGGCCTTCAGACTGCTATCTCTCAGACGTTGTGCCCGGTCCATTTGTTACCCCCTTGCCCCTGGTAACCTTCAACCAACTGAGGAGAATGATTGAGACAGTTTTGTTATATAAACATAAGAGCCACAGGCGAAGAAAAATGGGAGGTGTCACATATAAACCTTCCATCCCACAATGCATTGGTGCAGAGTACATTGCTTCCTTCTCTCACTCTCTCACTCAAAGCACTTTTTCATTAAGAGCCATTTAGGCTTTACTGCTTCCTTTGTCATGCTAAGGCCGAGCATCAACTACTGCTCTCAGTGGTGATTAAAGATTCTAAAGAGGTTAAATCAATTTTTAAATTATGGGATGGATGAACATGAGCAGATAAAATAAGTTGCTGTGTTGTTATATACTTACGGAGAATAAATATGTGATGGTGTGTTACTAAATGTTTATCTGACCCATCGAACCCCTGCCACACTATGTGTGTTTGCACGCACTTTAAAAGTTTGAATACAGTTGGACTAACGCATTCATTCATCTTTTTAAAGTGTCTCACAAACTCTTTAGTCTAGATAATGCAATTGTAGCTCAGCTTCATACAGCATGTTTGCATGTTAAGAAAATTACAGTTGGTCTTTGCATTGTGCAATTGCTATGAAAGACTGAGTGATGTGTATTTAAAACTAATTACATATTGTATCACGTATACCGACTGATTAAGACTGTAGCTTGACTATGTAAAACCCCTCTATATTTCAATAATAACTCTGCATGTTAATATATTTATTGTACAGTACTGAAAAAAATATGCATTGGCAAAAAAAATTATAATTTACTCTTTTCGTTTCAAACCTGTATATTTTATGGTACAGCAAACTTTTTTTATCAGTTCATATTCTTTCTTACGTTTAACTCATGAGGAGATGTTCCGATGAATGTTGATGCTGCTGTTTTTCCATACATTGACAGTAGATGGGGACCATAGGCTCTCTAGTAATAAATTATTAAACGCACCACAAAAATATCATAAAAGTAGCCAATGTAGCTCTCATGACACTATTCCAAGTCTCCTGAAGCCATACGATTGCTTTGTGTGACACAAATTTTATTATTTACTCAAAATCTACTTTTGTTGTACGAAAAAGAGCAGCTTGGATGCTATAAATATTTTCTTTTGTGTTCCACTGAAGAAATAATTAATGTAGGTTTTGAAAGACATGAAGATAAGTAAATTCATTTCTCATTTTTCATTTTTTGGTAGAACGGTCCCATTCAGATAAAATTAAGTCATCCTGTATCAACATCTGCACTGACACTGTGTGTCAAAAGCTGTATATCCAAGGTGGAGTATCTGAGATGTACATATGATATGTATACAGACATGTCACTGCTTTCCCTGTCATTGGCTTCCCTGTGTGTGTGTGTGTGTGTGTGTGTGTGTGTGTGTGTGTGTGTGTGTGTGTGTGTGGGTGTGTGTGTGTGTGAGCAAACAGTGTGTGTGTGTGTGTGTGTGTGTGTGTGTGTGTGACACCTCAGCCATCTTGGATCAATGCCTGTGGCGGTTCTTAAATCAATGTAGCTTTAGCATTGCAGGGATTTATCTATAGACTCAACCTGAAACCAGAGAGAGAGCCTTATCTACTGACCTCAGTAATTACCCTGTCCTGCAGCTCTAATTCAAATGTGTTCTGACTGAGATAATTGCCTATTGGAAAGCCCAGTTGAATCTCACAATAATCACCAGCAACCCCCGCAGTTGTGTGTGTGTGTGTGTGTGTGTGTGTGTATACATGTGTCTGTCCGGACGCATTGAGTTAGCACGTGTGTGTAGCACCACTGACACTACTATGCTTCCCAAGTCTTTCTAGTCTAGTTAGTGCCCTACTGTTTTACGTGACAAAAATAATCCAAAGTGCCGTTTGCGTTGTGCGTGCCGCCTGGATGGTAAGGGATGGATATATTTATCTAGTTAATGAGAGGCCAAACATGGCCGTGCTCCACGGTGAGAGGGCAGGGCTGAGGAGCCATGAGGGGATGATGGTCTGCACGCTGGACAGAGCCACTTCTGCGCAGCTCATTATATCAGCATCATCCTGGCCACCCGGTACTCACAAACACACACACAAACACACGCATCCGCTTATTAGTTCATGAGAACGGGGAAATAGTGTGCCTGCAGAGACCAGCGGTACACGAACCGTTTCCCTGGCTTCAAAACAGACGCGGACCCCTCCCCCTGCTTAATCTATTTGGGCGAAAAAAAAATCAGCGATACAGATGTGTTGTGAAACATTAATGGCTACTGCGGCATTTCCCCTACAGTATAAAAGAAGCCCAGCCAATTCCACACATGTGTGTCTATGTGTGTGTGTGTTCACTTTTATTTTAATGCGGGCCTTTTCATTGTTGTCTAGATGAAGCGATGTAAACACGCCAGGCAGTCTCGCACGCTCATTGGTGCGATGCCCACGCGTGTGCGCCTTTATCTAGATGCCGCAGACGCGCTCTCTAAAGCCGCCCGAGGGAGGGGCTCTCTGGCACAACCAAACAGGAAATGGGTCTGGATATGGATTCCTCCAATTGAATTAAAAACATTAGCTCTAGAACGATGGGGGTTCCTTGGGAAAATGTGGGGAATTAATTTGATTGCAGGAGCATGGAGAACTGGCTCTAATGGAGCATTGGGAGGTAGAGACAGACGGGAAGCAGGAAAGAGACAAAAGAAGAAGCGGCAAGCGAGAGAAAGACAGACAGACAGGCAAGAGAGGGGAAGCAGGGGGCATGCGGAGTAGCCAGATAGCTTCAAATTAACTGTCATCATGGGCAGCTCCATATATGATTACCCATGAGAGCTTGGAGTGTGGAGCTCATTTCCAGAGAGAGGTCAGAAGAGAGCGAGTGTGTGTGTTTGTGTGGTAGGCTGACTCGGCTTATCCCATGCCCCATCATGCACTTCATTCCCCGAGTCTCATTATCCCTGATCTCTGGGCACGGGGGTTCGGATGCACACTCCTAATGATCGCACACAACCAAGCAACCACAACCAATGATTTTTCAATTAAGACAAATCGTTTAATTGCAAACAATTAATCTATTAATTTACTTGAATGGCATGCTCGCTCTCTCTGTCTCATCTCATCTCCTGTCTGGTTTGTTTACACAGGCAGCGCCTCCTCCTTCTAACATGTGTGTGTTGTAGCTTAACAGGATGCTCGGGAGCACAGGAGGTCAAGTAATGGCAGCCCGTCTCTGGTTTCACCTCCACATGTTAGTTCTGTTGTCAGCGCTGTGAGGGGGTGTGAAACAGACCCCAAGGCCAGTGAAAATAGATCAAGCTTGAGTCCCCTGCCTCATTCTCTCGCTCGGTGAGTGAGTGTGTGTGTGTGTGTGTGTGTGTGTGTGTACTGGGGGCCATCAGTGCCACATGGTTACAGTCCACCAGGCATGGCTAGCCATGCATAAAGAGAGGGGGGAACTGACAGCTTCCAACAAAAGCAGCATGACAACTGAATGCTATGTTTGCCAGTGATTGTAATGACTTATTATAATTGGTCTGCTTATCTTATATAATACACAATTGTGCATGATTGGATTGATTCCAGATTTTTTTTCTTTCACATTCCTCCCCTCACCCTTTTTTTTTGTGCCGTGAATTAGGATGGCAGTGTGTAATTGATGTGACAAGCCAGAAACGCTTTCGCCATCCTCTATTTGAAAGCGACGGGATGTGTTCGGCACTGTTTTGTAATATTATTAGTTCGGAATGCATTTTGCTTCATTATCGTAGAGGTGGAAAATTTAACTATAAATGAATCATTAAATTATTCTACTGACATGAAGCAAGCGATTCTAATTGGCAAGGCTTTAAATGTTATCTGTCTTTCTTTTTTTTCCCTCAAGAGCTGATGAATGCCTGCTTGGTTTGACTTTGGTGGGGAGTAAGGCAAGCTTTACAGTTAAAAGAGGCTAAACGGATGACAAGCGTTCGCTTGTATGGTAAGCTCGCATTATGATGCTTAGGCATGAACGAGGATGTGAAGCTGCACCAGATCGACTCACTGCACAGGCACCATGTGATGATAAGATGCTCGGGCCTGGTTTTGCCACAGATGTCTGTGATAAAGAGGGGCTTTTGGATGGGACATCACTGACAGCAATCATCTGACACCTGTTAAAAATTATTTTTTATGTGTTTTTCATGCCTGAAAGACACCAGTTAAACACCTAGATTTTATTTAAGTATAAGTGAGTGGGGTAAGCTGTGTCTTTTTTTATTAATGCATTGTCCTCTCTAATCAAGAAGATATTTTTGGATGTCAGCTATCAGATGAAATTAGAATGAAATTACAAGAAAAATGTCTATAACATTTTCAATGACATCTTGCCCTATATATATATATATATGTAGCGCCCCCTGCCCTCTCGAGAGTTACGGCTCTCAAGTTCTGTTAGGGTGGAGCACCAGAATACACAGCTTGAGCAAGATTGTGTTCAGTTTTAACTACTTATTCCATTTTGTATTTTTGGGTAAGAATAAGAAGCACTTCATCCGGTACTTCGTGTCTTTCATTCCAACATAAGAAAACATTTCTGGAATCTGCATCTGAAATGGCATTTAGGCTACAGTTTATGTATCACAGAGGGGACATGGATGCATTTAACCTGCAGTTACAGATGCATAAATAGGCCTAATGTTTTGTTTTTAATATAAACCGTTAAATACTGATATTTGAAATAATTTAAAACATGAAACAAATAGTCTAAATGTGAAATTAAAACCGCCAGTAGGTGGCAGCAGTTGACTGTTAATGAGTGAGTCATTGAGATTAAACCGATTCATTAAAACGGCTGATTCACTCAGGAACAAAGTATTCGACTGTGTTAATGAGTGAATCGCTGAATCATTTTTATCAACCGATTCATTCAAAAAGCTGATTCATTCAATAAGTAAACACGATATAGCCTACTTGATAATGTCAGATCGCACATTATTACAACAACACTTTCCGTATTATCGTAGAAGATATACTGTATATTGCACACCCCAGCCTCAACTTTAGTGGAAAATGAATCATCCCCGCACTTGTTTGCATGTGAGCAATGGTGTTTTTAACTTGCAGACGCCAGACCACTGATTCGTCAAACCTGTTTTCCTGCAGTCCGTGTTCTCCTGACTTCTGACTATTTTGTAGTAAGTAATGAATATGCTTCGGGGAAATGTATCGGAATAAAAGTATACATTTTAATTAGGAAATGTAGTGGAGTAAAAGTTGGCTGAAATATAAAAACTCAAGTAAAGTACAGATACTCCCAAAAAATACTTAAGTACTGTAACGAAGTATTATTACTTCGTTACATTACACCACTGCAGTGACACTGAAGACTGGAGTAATGGCTGCTGAATATTCAGCTTTGCCATCACAGTAATAAATTACATTTTAAAATATAATAGACAGAAGTTATTTTAAATTGTAATAATATTAAACTATTTTACTGATCTTACTGCCTTGGTGAACATAAAATACATTATTATTGTTGTTATTATTACTATTATTGCTTATCTCATCTCTTGTGCATCTAGGCCTTGTTACCCACTGACACAACTTACCCCACACACCCCCACATTTCGGTTACAAAAACATTATTCTTTGAAATGAATAATAGAAATGTATAGTACATACAATTCAGGCACAAGTAGAGCTTAATTTAAAACCTATTTGTGATTTTGTGCTTCATAAGGCATGTCACAGCACAATCCCGCTTAATGCAAAACCACACAATGCAGGACAAAGGATCTGCAATCAACCACTATTATCCAACATCAGTGTACTGTAATGACTCTCAAACAATGGTAGAAACAGTTAGGGGTTCATTTCATGTGTACACACACTCACACACATGAGCACTCTCTAATGGACGCCAATTGCAGCAGATCTGAACCGCTCTGCTCATCTAATGGTGGGTATGTGCTTTGATTAGCAGTGTGGCACAAACTGAAAATCCTGCACAGCGAATGACCAACAACAGACCCATTTAGGATGACATATTGGTCTAGGCTGTCCAAGACTTGGCTCACAGAGATGAATTGTGGTGGGTAGATATATTTATGTGTCTTCCGCTGTTCAGAGTTTGTTTCCTGTATTTATAGGGTATGAACAGTACCATTCTCAGTGGTAGTTTGTGGATTTGGTGTGCGGTGGCTCTCTGTGTCATTTGAGTGATTTGCAGTGAGATTTGTAGTGATAGCCATCAGATCAGTTCAGCCTCCCCCTGCAGATTATGGGCCGCTATAACTGACGATTATGATGGCAGGTTGCTGTTGGGGAGAGATAAGGGATTACACATGAGGCACAAAACTTGATAAAAGATTCTGTGTGTGTGTGTGTGTGTGTGTGTGTGGTTGAATGCCCCTGAAATTTTATTGGATGGTGCCAGTGATTCACGTCTTATTCTCCATCAAACCTGCAGGGTCTGACTAAAGACCAACTACAAGATCAGTCGCAGAACAACCTCTTAGGACTTGTATTCTGTGGTTTTACTACTACACGATATTTCAGCTGCATGTGAGATCTAAGCAGTAGACTCAAAATCAACAGAGATTTTTATTAATTAGAGCCTAGTGACTGTCTTGAGTCAAATCTGAGTCACAGTTTTGAGAACTTCAATTGGAAAATGTTTTTAAACCTGTGAATTGACTTAGCAAGAGTGCTAACTACTCTGAAATGCAAAAAGTTGATTTTTGCTGCAAAAAAAGATTTAAAAGCCTACAAATGAATTAGCAGTTAACTTCATTTATAAAATATATTAAATATTGTTAGCGGAGAACTGCATTAGGACAGGTTCACACAAAACATTTTTTTTTTTTTCAGTTAAAAACCGCAGACGCAGGGCAGTAGAATGGGGATAAAAGGCATAAAGACACACTTTTTAAAAGTTGAACTTCTTTTAACTTGAGCTCTGTGTTTTTAGAATGCTGTGTCATGCGCAAGATGCTGCAAAAGTTTGAGACTGGAGCACAATGCTTAAATACATGAGTCTAATTCATGTTTACTTAGGAAAAACAATGGAAAAGCAGTGCAGTGGAATGCAAAAACATGTTATGTGTGAATGGCCCCTAGAAAGTTAAATAGCCAGCTATATTTGATGTGTTATCATTTTATAAAGCAAATGTTACAGTTACATTAATCCACAAATTTAAAACGGACTAGTTGCAGTATATAGCAAATGACTCCAAACAAAGTTTTTCTCAGTTAAAAAAATAATTTCAAACTTTATTGTAATGTTTTACACAATTGTAAAGGTAAAATTGCAATTAGATCCTACAATATTCTAAGAAATATTATTATCATTGCATATAGTGTAACCCTATTCCTCTTGTATTTTATATTTATGACCTTTTTATTGTTATTTTATTGTACTCTGGCACTGGTTTATTAATTCTTGTTTTTCTTTGCTTTGAATTCATATTTCTCATTGTTCTATTATACTTGTATATGGCAAGTTTATAGCATTAATTCCTCTTGTTGAAAATTGTATCTTTGTCCATGCATTGACAGTCAATGTGGTTCCAGAGATGAAAGACTGTAATGCAGGTTTGGAATGAGATAAGGGTGATTGATAAAAGTGATACTGGTGTGTTCCATCCCATAGTCAGTATAGTCATGTGGCCAGCAAAAAGCTATAGTATGAATTGCATGAGATAATGGGTTAGCTTTGTAGTCAGATATGACAAATACATTTCTGCTTTATCCATGTTGTATTTTTTGGCCCAGTAGCATAGGTTAAGACTTTAGGTTTGTAAACAATGACCTGGATCCATGTCTGATGATCAGTTGTCCCTTGAGCCCCACACAGGAAGTATCTCTCATACATACAGGTGCATCATTAGAGTAGAAACGATTGCAGAGCAGTGGAGGACAGTGTCACCTTTCCAGCAACCATATTATTTTACCTCAGGCGGAAAGTTGCCCAGCAGACAGACTACCTGCCAGGCCCCCTGGGGAGCCCACTCTCCTTGTCTCCACTCTCTCTTTCTTCCCTGTCTTCTTGCCTAACCTCCTGAGTGAGACTCGCATTAGCTGACATTTCCAGCAGCTCTGAGCCGAGGCTGCTCCCTGCCACAGAAGAGCAGATTTATCGCACCCAAATGTGCGCCACCTGTCTGCCTCCCTCCCCCGTGCCACCTCGCCACTGCCACCAGTCACCATTACGGCACATCGCTCAGCGGGAATTGGTAAAACCCTCTCCGTTTCTCTTATCATAACAGCCAATGTGTCATTTTTATTAAGGCTGAGACATGAGACTGTGGCTTACAGATCATACTGCCTTGGCAGATTTCATGCTTGACATATGTGCAAACACTGCAAAGTCAAAATGAAACCTGACATCTCAGAAGGTATCATTTTAAATCTATTACTTGAACAGATTCGAGACTAAAGAGCTTTGCCACGTGTAATATGCCATGAAGGTGGCCGTACATGTAATAAAAAGCAAAGCGCGATATTAAACACTCACGTCTGCCTTGCATTAATAAAAGCAGGTTGGAATAAGTAATTGAATTTGCTTTGACGTCCCCAGCACCTCGACAGCGAATCCCTTAATGTGAAAACCTTCATACTTTCTTGTGGTTTTCTCCTATTGCACCTGCGTAAACCCCCGGCTCAAGGTTTCTACCGCCATTGATTCATATTTGAGATATAAGAGAGGGTGATGCCTTCGAAGCAGCTTCCGTTTGAGTGCAGGTTAGGAGCGTGTGCACACAGGGAGACAGATGGCCTGGCACTCAAACAGAAAGGTCACGGAGGCAACAGTGTCCATGCTGGCTGTGCACATTCATTAGGAGGGCAAGAGAGCTGCGGGAACCTCCCGAGCACAAATTAATCAGCTCTGCATGGGATATATGGGGCCTTTAATCCATCACACTCTGCATTCCAATGATATATTAAGGTTATTAATAAAGACAAATTTGGATTGCGTTTCAAACCGTGATATATGCACCCCTGAGTAATGTGCCACAATTGGGAGCTATTTATAAGTTAATGAAAACTGAGATATGTGGGAAAAGATGTAATATTCACATTACTTCAAGAGTAAGTGCTAGCTATGTGAACATGTTCTGAAGCATTGCTAAAGAGTTGTGTTGGGGCTGACAAATGAATAAAAATTCAAATGTACATGACATGATTAATCAAATGAATTGCAATTACAGTATTTATTTATTTATTATATGCATGTGCGTGTATATTTAATATGACATATATTTTTTATATTATACAAGCTTTATTATTAAATATTAAAATTATAATTTTTAGACATTAACTCTAAGCAAGACTAATAAATGTGTTAAAATGATTCTATTTCAAGTGATTTATTGCATTAACTAATGATAATAAAGTGCCTATTGAAAAGTTATATTGATTTAAAAGTCAGAATATTATTTTTCACATTTCAATAATTACAGAACCTTTTTTAATTCTTTATTTATAACACATTTTAAAAGATAACTATTTACAACAAAGCCCAAGATCTGCTCAGAGTCATATGATAAGGAGATTAAAAAAGAGAAAATAAATAAAAAATAAATACATTGATAAAATTACATAAAGAATATGTTATATGACAGAAAAGATCAAACTCATGACCCAAACAAAATACAGATGAGTACATGTATAAATTAAGATCTCAAAAGATCCAATAAACTCACAACAAGGTCCGACGAAAATTGTACTGTCCTTCCGGTGGTGCCATGTACTATAGCCATGGTGCACTCAAGAAGAGCAATAAGATAGGACAGATAGGACATCTAATTACAGAACCTTTTTCTAAATTGTTGCAAAGTGACGCTCCCTTAGTAGTCAGTTTATTGTTGTTTTATTTCCATATCTTTAAACATAAGCCTATCACTGGCTTACAGTGCAAAATACATTCCATTATGCATTTTGTCAATCTGTCAGATGATTAATTTATAGACAATTTTTTTATTAAATATTTGGTCTATGAACATGTCACTGGCTGTTGCATCACGTCTTGCTGCTTTTTTTGGCTCTTCACACCATAAACTATACATATTCAAGACATTCTGTCAATTTAAAATAATTTTTCAAGATTATGTTTCATTCCGTTGCACTCCGTCCAGCTGTTTTTGAATGAGAAAACACATCCAACTGGCAATTGACAGCCCTAATTTGTATATCATTTGCATATTACACATCACTACACATTATTAATTGTGTGTTTGTATATAATTTTTTTCCATATGAATGTGAAATTTCATTAAAAAAAAAGACCTCAAAATAAAACTAGGTTGTAAGCCTAGAAGAGCAAAAAAAAAAGGAGTATCAAGAATTCCTATTAAAAAATAGGAGGGAGGGTAATATCATATAGCTTATTCTCACTTTTTTCCTCATCTCTTTCTATATCCTTTGTGAGTGTGTCTGCAGGCTGTGGCAGGTGAGAATTGGGGGTGAGGGTTCTAAGAATTCATTATAGACAAATGATTACAAATCTCTCTCCAATGAGCTTTTTTAATCAGAGGTGGCAGCGGAGGGTGTTAATTCATTCTGTGGGAGGGAAGGAAGGAAGAGGAGGAAAAGAGATTGGAAGGGTAGTCTCTGTTCTCATGGGCTCCTCTTCTATAATTTAACCACCGTGTGCAGGAAGAGAGAAATCGCGCTCATCTCTTTCCCGCAGCCCACCGCACTTAAGTCCACCACGTTGAGGAGAGCGTTTATAGGCTGATTATGTTTTTGGATCAGAGGAAGAAACTAATTAGATTTGCTATAGACTTTTCAAGGCCTGATTTGATCTCAGGTTGGAAGATCACCAGAGACTAAAGTGCATTTGTAAATCAGGATTTTGCTGATTTGTTGTGTAAGAAACTCAATCTCGTCACACATCCTGTCGCAAAGCCCTTACACTAAGTCCACGTCTTATTTGTTTTTGCAAATGTAAATGTAAGATGTTAATGACACTCAAGCTGTTTACTTAAGCCGAAAATAAGCCCAAAAGACTCGTTCTCCCCCTTTCCGTCCCCTCGTTCCCTTTATTTCTCTGCGAAATCTGGGCTTTGGAGCTCAGTGCTGGAATGAGCGGCTCCCAGATGCCATCCCTGCTTAATAGTGTCTCTGAGCTCCCCTCACCACCCAGGTTGGCACCCACTACAAAGAGTGAGGTTGGCAGTAGCTGTGAGAGACTGGAGGAGATTACCACACATGCTGCTTCGACTCAGTCCATACTGCATTCATTGAGGATTAGTCCTCATCACAACCTACAGTCCTGGTTCATGGCCCGCAGCGGCGCTCTATAAAAGCTTGCTGCCTACCTGGTGCCATCCGTCTGCCTGGTCCATTTATCTGGCTTTATCTGATACACATGGCCCACTGTTTAAGCCCCAGGGCATAGGCGGAGCGTGTGTAAGGCTGGGGAAGGCTTCCCCTGGCCACAGGGGCTTGGGGCAAAAATGCCACTAAATTGGACAAAAATGCCCCTAAACAACAAAGCGCAGATGTACGTAGGCTACAATGTAAGTAAGAGATTCTTTTAACAGTGTATACAGCTTCAGTGATTATAACGATAGTTTTTTTTTTTTTGAGAGTGCTTAAACTCACGATAGATCAAGGTTAGTGATAATGTCACTTTCTATATATAAATTATTCGCTGTTTGAATAACCGTGGAAAGGAAACGTTATATAATTATCAATTTCTAACATTTTTATTAAATTGTAATCACGTTAAATACAAATTCAGTCCCATTAAACATTTTTTTAGCCTACATGACACCCATGTCTGGTTCTTGCCTACAAAGACGGGTTTATGATGTTTAATACATTTGGCTGCTTTTAGCCTTACCCTGGAGTTGGTTCACCCTCCGCCTATGCCCCAGGGGTGGAAGACACATTAGCAGATAAAAGACGAAGGGTATTGCTTTCATATACGGCTATGGGAGGAGCTGGCCTGGTTAGTGGAAATAGAATCCGAGTGGACGTATATTATTTTATTTTCTCTCATCTGCTTGGGTGCAAAGCATGACCGGGTTATAAATGAGAGCGACTTTATGGTCAATCTCTGCATTAAGTTGTTATAACGTGTCCATCTGTAATGCAGGTCACATTGCCATTATGATTCTGTGCTGTTATACACCACAGATTCAATGAAAAGCCATTTAGTTTGAAGGCCAAAAATGCTAACTATAATAGTAACTATATTTGTGTTCACAATCACACCAATGCATGATAATGTTCTGTTTATTATAAGCATGCACAGCAGTTATGGCATCTACTGATGGATTCTGATTGGCTGTCAATATTTTTATGATCATCAGATGGAAAAAAAAACAAATATTGTTCCATGTGCCATTTATCTTATAGTTGTGGTGTGGACTCTGCTATTCTTTTATAGTTAGAACCTATTTGGTTATCATAGCGCTGTAGTTATTATTCTTGGTTTGAATGGGCCTTAAAGGAATAGTTCACCCAAAAATTAAAATTCTGTCATTAATTACTTACCCTCATGTCGTTCCAAACCCATAAGACCTTCGTTCATCTTCGGAACACAAATTAAGATATTTTTTTATGAAATCCGAGAGCTTTCTGACCCTGCATAGACAGCAATGCAACTGACATGTTCAAGGCCCAGAAAGGTAGTAAGGACATCAATAAAATAGTCATGAGATGAACATGAGATGATCTAATGACAGAATTTTCATTTTTGGGTGAACTAGCCCTTTAAAATGATTATTCACCCAAAATAGAAAATTCTGTTAATTATTTACTTGTGTATGACTGTATCTTAAAACAAAATAAACTGACATTTCCTTCAACCCTAAAACACTACACAATGCAATGCAATGCGTTATTCAAAATGTATTTTATTAATATGAAAAATTCCTTCATATTAACATGATACATTGGGTCATATTTTCACTGATTTTCTTACAGTGTACAGACAAAAACAGCTAAAAACATCCCTCAAAATGTCTTCTAACAGAGAAAAAAGGTTTTGACAGTGACATGAGTGTGAGTAAATGATGAAAGAAATGTAATTTTTTGTGTGAACAATTCATTTATTATCTGGTTGAACTATCCCTTTAATACCACAGAAACAAGTGCGCCCTGATTAATTTTCTCTGTCATTTCGGGCTGAGTGTATTTTAAACCTCCACTCGAGAACAGAGTGCATTCTAGCAAAACTTTCCAGTGCATCATTGTAATGTACCCCTCCTCTCTGTAAATAGCTTGTTTTAGACGGATTATTACGAGTGTTTAATGCCACGTGAATGAAGAGTTTAAAAAAACAGAGAAAAGCGAGACAGATGAAATGGTCCGGCGCATGAATTGGCAGCCGTCCACGTTGTAAGTGTAAATATAAACAGCATTAAACTAGGGTTGCAAATATTGAGTCCCTTGATACTAATGAGAGTGCTTTGCAGAGAGTGGGCCAGGATTACTGAGAGGCTTTTCACTGGTCCGCTCACTAAATGCCATGTATTGTAACGGGAATCTTGTTTTCATACTGGATGCTTACACAGTTCGCCGCCCCTCCAGCTGCCTTTCATTCTGACAGATGCAAGCAGATTTCTGCTGAAACTGGATCTCTGTGCAGGAGCATCTCAGTGCGTTATTTTTCCTGTCATTTAGGAGCAAGGCCAGCCTCCTGTGGAGAGGGGTCCTGCACTCACACACTCAGGCCTGTTATTTCGGTCTGTTGCGGTCTGTTCTAATGACCCCACCCACTCAATTTCGCGCTCGGGAGGGCAGCACGACCGTAAATGTGTTGATGTGAAATCATCATAGCGTGTCAGCATGTGGGCTGTGGTTCTGTCAGAGCACACAGCTTCTAAAAGAACCGGAGTTCACTACACACTAATTAATGGGCTGAATTTTCCAATGATATTGCACAACTTTCCTGGCAATGGCTATATTTGCATCTGCTACGTGGGCTAGGGAGGGTATTTATGGGTAAAAATATTAACCGAGGTGTCATGCAACTGATCTTGATATCCAGTTACCTGAGTGTTAAGAGAAGGTCAGGGAACTTTGAACTCCATTAGTACAAATGCAGTGCATGCTGATTTTCTTAGGTTACCGGGGAGGGCAAATGCATAGAGAACTTTTCTGATTATGAATGATGTTTTCTTTAGTTTCAGGTAAGAAATTATTAGCAGTTTAGGCCCATTCACACCAATAACGGTAACTAAAATGGTAATTAGTGTCCACACCAAGGCATGTTACCATTCTGTTTTTATAAGCATGAAATGCCGTTTTGCAAACATTGCAAGAATTAGATGTTTTGTTTCCAGTCAAGACTTGGAGAAACTTGTTCATGCCTTTATCACCAGCAGGGTGAACTATTGTAATGGTCTCCTCACCGGCCTTCCCAAGAAGACCATTAGACAGCTGCAGCTCATCCAGAACGCTGCTGTCAGGATTCTGACTAGAATCAGAAAATCTGAGGGTCCTTACACTGGCTTCCAGTTACATTTAGGATTCATTTTAAAGTACTTTTACTCGTTATAAATCACTCAATGGCCTAGGACCTAAATACATAGCAGATACGTTCACTGAATATAAACCCAACAGACCACTCAGATCATTAGGATAGAGTCAGTTAGAAATACCAAGGGTTCACACAAAACAAGGGGAGTCCGCTTTTAGTTATTATGCCGCCCGCAGCTGGAACCAGCTTCCAGAAGAGATCAGATGTGCTAAAACATTAGTCACATTTAAATGCAGACTCAAAACTCATCTGTTTAGCTGTGCATTTATTGAATGAGCACCATGCTACGTCCGAACTGACTGCACTATATTTTATGTATAATCATTTTCTATTCTTAACTGTTTTAAATTAATTTTAATATTAAATCAACTTTTAAATCATTTTCAAAGTTTTTAAAGTCCTTGTTTTATTGTTAATATTATTTTCTTTTCTTTTATGTAAAGCACTTTGAATTACCATTGTGTATGAAATGTGCTATATAAATAAGATTGCCTTGCCTTTTGTCGTCTGCTGCTTTAAATGCTCCAGCTCTTTAAAGTTGGGTGGATTCTGATTAGCTATCAGTGTTTTATCTTTCATCAGCTGGAAAAAATCGTTCGGAAAATGATTTCTAACCAGGGTTAATATAGTTAACCAAAAGCTAAAACCATAAAAATAACACTTACTTTGCTTGAAACAAAATAAACTGAAATAATATAGTTATATATGTATATATATATATGTGTGCTAGAAAAATAAAAACTAATTTAAACATTTAGAAAAAAAAGCCAAAACCACAACAAAACTGCTAAAACTTACATTTAAAGGGGTCATATGATGTTGCTAAAAAGAACATTATTTTGTGTATTTGGTGTAATGAAATGTGTTTATGCGGTTTAAGGTTCAAATAACACATTATTTTCCACATACTGTACATTATTGTTTCTCCTCTCAAAGTAGTTTCGCTTTCACAATGAAGCACACAGCGTCTTCACGACTTGGGGGCGGCAACAACAATGCTACAGCGAGAATAAAAGTTACGCCTTCTTTCTTTGCATGAACATTTGGGCGGCGTTATGCAAATCTTCCCACATCGTGACGTAGACATGTGGGGGCGTGTTAGAACGAGCCGTTTTAGGTAGGCGTGGTTGACGCTTAACTTTTATAAAGAATATCTCTTTGGATTTGAGACTTTAGTCTTTGCAACTTTACAGATCTTCTTTATGCACCAAGAGCTTGTAACACTTCAAAGAGAAAGGAAAAATTGAAATTGCATCATATGACTCCTTTAAAATAAAATAAAAATACAAAAAAAGAATATACTATAAATGATAAAAGTATCTCAATTGTACCAATATAACACTGATTTTATCATGTTATTTCTCTGTCATTATCATTATAGCTGTAATGTGGATTTCCCTCTTCTCACAAAATTAGAATGATTATTAAAACTTTACATTTAGCATTATTGTTATAGTAAGCCTTTTATCAGTAAGTCCATTCCATTCCAATGATGTCATCACACAGTTATGTCATCACTTTTGTATTCCACAGAATAAATAGTCATACAGGTTTAAAATAACATGAGAATGCATAAATGATGACAGATTGTTCATTTTTTTGACGAGTCTTTCCTTAAAGTTCATGTCCTACTTATATTATCAGTGTCACATGATTTACTGCAATCACTTAATGATCAAAGCAAATATTACAGTAAGTTATACGCCACTATTTGTTGGCCTATCTGGAGACTATCTGGAGTTCTAATTTCTATCTGCTCATCTCTGTCTGCCATGGCATGAGTAATGGAGTCCTGCTGAGCTGTAGAGGGTAGCATGAGGATGAAGGGGCACGGCTTGAGGGTGCTGATAACCAAGCTCTCAGGGTACATGGGAGCCCTTGTCTTTCACAGCAGGGCACTGTTGTCACCTCTTCTTTTCTTTCTCTTGTTCCCTCCTCTCCCTCGCTCTCTGTGTGATAGCAGAGGGCTCTGAGCAGCTGAGGTCAGTGCTGGTCATCAGCGAGGGGATTGTGTGTCGGCTCTGCCTGCCTGTGTGAGCTGTAAAAGAAGCCCGCTTTGGCAGGAACAGCCTTCACACTTTATATGAGTAGCTGACGCAACGAGCCCACAGACCTGTTTTGTCAATGTCAACAAGATTTTAGGTTCAATTCAAATAATGTACAAGGAAAAGTGTATTTTAGGTGCTGCTTTTAACATGTATTAATCTAGATTAATGTTAATTTATATATATGCTACCATTCAAAAGCTTCATCAAAAAATTATATTATGTATTCTGGTTTTCACAAAAATATTAAGCAGCACAACTGTTTTTGATTGATAATAAGAAGAAATATGAAATCTGCACCAAATCGGCATATTAGAATGATTTCTGAAGGATCATATGACACTGAAGACTGTAATGACTGCTGAGAATTCAGCTTTGCCATCACAGGAATAAAACACTTTACATTTTAAAAAATATTAAAATAATAATAATATTTTACAATATTGCATTTTTTTAATGTATTATTGATCAAATAAATGCAGACTTGGTGAGCATAAGAGCCTTAAAAAACATTGACAAATGTACTGACCTTCAATTTTGATGTGTAATTAAGTATAGAAATTAAAACACTTACAGGTAAGCATAAATTGATAAATATTTAAAATAATAAAAAAATAAGTATAAATTAACATTAATAATGAACGATCCTGAATTAACAATGAACAATAGTATATATATATATATATATATTTATTTATGTTTATTTAAAGTGTTTTTTAAGTCCAGATATTCTACATTTTCTCTCAATTAAAATAAGATAATGAAAACAGCATAATGATTCTAAGAGAATTATCAAAAATTTGTTTTAAACACTTTTAGATGGAGCATGGCAGGTCAAACTGGACATGTCAACACCATTTCTGGCATGCAGCTCTCCGTTGCCCTTACTCCAAATTCAGTTTCACAATGATTCCATTTCACTTTGACATGCAACCATACTTGAAAAGGCAACAATCAATATTACACACTGCTCGGAAAAGCCACCATGCGAATATGTGAGTATCTTCAGAGTTAAACGTTTATTCGCCCCCCCCTCCCCTGTGGTCCAGAGCAATGTTTGTGTATTTTAAGTGCCTCTGAGAGTATAAAACTAGCAGCAGTTCTAGCAGGCCGGGGCAGACTGCGGGTGTCTGATATCATGTTGAATTAAAGCACTGTCAACACATTGAGAATGGCAGGGTCACATTTCGTCTCGCTCCCAGCCTGCAGTTATGTGGGCAGATGAACATAGCTGCCTACTGCACATTAGACACACACAATTAGAACCCTGTGATCTGCAATGGGATTGCTCTAGTTTTTGTACTTGTCGTTCGCTTTTGTACAGTTTTGTAAGGTTCGGTTCAATACACGACAACCGGTGATGATTTTCGATCCAAATTCCCCTTGTCACTGACTGTCAATCTATGTTTACTGAATATTCCCCGTAAAGACGCAAAGGTGGATTGAATGCCATTTCTTATCGATGACATCAAATGAGAAAGGATGACATCTTTTGTCCCGCTGCATTACCGTCAGTATGAATTATTAAGGATCTGGAGGGGTGGTTGGCAGTTGTTGCTTTGTCGTGCCGTGTTTGAGTATTGATGTGTTACGACACCGCGTCATGTGCCTCGAGGTTGAGAAGCACAGCCCTCCCCTTTCTCTCTCTCTTTGTCTTCCACTCTTTATATATCTCTCTCGACCACTCCGGGTACCAATCCGTCTCTCTTCCTCTTTATCACTTTACTGCAGGGCCAAGCTTAGAGGAGCTACAGCTTGAGAGTTAGTGAAAATCACTTCCAAAGCCCATCCGCCCCCCCTTCTCCTGTATGGATACATAAAGTTCAGCCTTCATCTTATTAAGCCTGACAGCTCTACCACTGTCTCCGGTCACTCATACATTATAAACAGCAAACTCTCTCACCGGAGAGAAAACCGCTGGCCTTAAAGCAAGCATGCATGTTTATCGGAGCCTTACAGGCACAATCAAGCTGAATTATACGTGGGTTGATTTAGTTCTCAGTTCTGCTTTGTTTGTATGATCTGCAGTTCGCTGGTGAGCTGTATATGTGCACACATTGTATTTTTCCCCTGGAGATTGTTGCTTGAAGGTGACATCTGTCTGCGACTTTGTCAGAGCACTATAAATATGCCTGTGCGGAAGGTGTGTGTGAAAGTGCATGCGTTTGTGTATGTGTGTGACAGAAAGCAGTTGATCAGATGGTTTGGGCCGAGTTCAACTGCATACCTGCTACCCATTCTGTCACCTCCATAGAACTCTTCATTATTCGGCTGTGGCGGCTCCCTCCTGTATGCAGGTCCAGACATGGCTGAGCCCCAGGCAAAACACAATCTACACATAAGAACACAGGCACACACAGGGGAAGAAACAAACTTTGGCCTGTGTAAGCAAATAAAGTGACTGTATTTGGTAGGCTGGATGTGGAACAAATAGTACACTTCAATTGCAGTGAAAATCATATATTATCTAGCAACTTTGTACAAGTCGAAAACGTCCTTTAGCATTTTTTGTTGTTGTTGTTGCCTGCTCGGTACTGGATGTGATGTTGAATCTATAATTGTCTATAATTATATCTATAATAATATAATATATATATTGTCAGGATCATGGACCTGTTTTGTTATGTTTTGCCCCTGTTTCTGTTACTGTGTTCCCTTATTTGGTCATGTTCCTGTCCTCGTTTAGTTAATTAGTCATTCTGTGCACCTGTGTTTGGTAATTGTCCTGTGTTTATAAGTTCTTGTCTGTGCATTTCTCCTCGGTCGGGTCTACTTGTTGTGAACGTCATCCTTGTGCTCTGTGTCTCCCTATTGGATCATTAAAAGACTCGTTCTGTGAAATCTCCACGTCTCCTCTCTTCCTCGTGCCTGTGCTGCAGCGTATTGTGACATATATATATATATATATATATATAAGTGTACAGGTAAGGTAAATTACTCCACACTATACCTAAACAGCATACACTATTATAATGGCATAGAAATATTTTCTAGTATAGTTCTTATTTTTATTTATTTATTTTTGGTCACACTTTATTTAAAGATCCAATTCTTGCAATTAACAAATCATCTACGACTTTTGCCTCAATAAACTCCTAATTTGCTGCTTATTAATAGTTAGTAAGGTAGTTGTTAAGTTTAGGT
>NW_015539907.1:2796196-2806940 GCF_001515605.1 Sinocyclocheilus anshuiensis
TTTTGCCCCTGTTTCTGTTCCTGTGTTCCCTTATTTGGTCATGTTCCTGTCCTCGTTTAGTTAATTAGTCATTCTGTGCACCTATGTTTGGTAATTGTCCTGTGTTTATAAGTTCTTGTCTGTGCATTTCTCCTCTGTCGGGTCTTCTTGTTGTGAACATCATCCTTGTTCTCTGTATCTCCCTATTGGATCATTAAAAGACTCGTTCTGTGAAATCTCCACGTCTCCTCTCTTCCTCGTGCCTGTGCTGCAGCGTATTGTGACATATATATATATATATATATATATAAGTGTACAGGTAAGGTAAATTACTCCACACTATACCTAAACAGCATACACTATTATAATGGCATAGAAATATTTTCTAGTATAGTTCTTATTTTTATTTATTTATTTTTGGTCACACTTTATTTAAAGATCCAATTCTTGCAATTAACAAATCATCTACGACTTTTGCCTCAATAAACTCCTAATTTGCTGCTTATTAATAGTTAGTAAGGTAGTTGTTAAGTTTAGGTATTGGGTAGGATTAGGGATGTAGAATATTATCATGTAGAATATGTGCTTTATAAGTACTAATAAACAGCAAATATGTTAATAATAAGCAACTAGTTAATGGTGAGAATTGGTCTCTATACTAAAGTGTAAAATCCCTATTCCTTTTTTTTTTATATTATTTTAATTTTATTTTTTGGATCATGGGGTCACATAAGAACAGTGAACAAGCAACATTCTTATATCTTCAGTATATTGTGAATTTCATCATTACAGTGAATTTATCATCATGAAAACATTCCTTAGACTGCATCATTTGGCTTCCCTGTCAAGCCTTCATCCCAGACGTCTTTACTGGCTCTGAGGAATGTAAGTACAACCACAATGGCTGTTTTGTCTGTCAGAAAGCCCCATTTGGGGTTAAGATGTGGTCTGTTAGGTCTTGTTGACTGGCTAATGTTTGTATTATCTGAAATGAGGCTGTTTTAGTATGTTCAGCATATGTATTTGCATGTGTGTGGTGGAGTGAAAAGACAGAGAGACAAATTGCATGTCTCCATTTAGTTCAAGAGTGTGAGTGAGGGTTCTTTGCTGAAGAGGGCCGCATTTTCAGTCTACAGCATGTTTGTCAGCAGGTTGCTATACTTATGACCCTCACAATGTGTGTCAGTGTGGCTTTTGCCCCAGCTCGACTTTATACAGAAGAAAAAAAAGGGCTTTCTTCATGTAAACATTTTCATTGGAATGATTTCTCCAACCACCTAAGGCCTGCTGTGGTTTTTGGCATAAGAGCTGGGCTCTTGGCATTTTTAGGATATGAGAAGTTTGTCTTGGCTAACTCGACTGGCCTTATGTCTACAAATGTTCTCTCTGTCTCATTGAGAGAAAGATTAATGTTGATGTTTCGGTCCAGCGTCGAGGGGAAAAGAAAGGTAAATTTACCATACGTCTCCAGGGAGGACACATGTTTATACTGCCATCTCTACATAAACAAAAGAGGCACATGCGTCACAGGTGTCAAACACTCACGGAGATCATAGCAGGCCTGACTCTGTTTGATGGGCAGGGCTATTAAACCAGCACCGTGCAATTTCCATCCAGATTTCTTTTTTTATTTACACTTCAACTGATTTTTATGTCATGTTTATGGTGGGCTTTTTTTAAATGCATAATAGCTGTAATTCAGAGGAACTGTGTAAAAACTGTTTAAAGTCTTCCTGTTCATTTATGAATAACTGTTTATAGTGTCTACTTACTTCTGGGTTGGCCTTATGAAAATATTGCATGTAAAAAATATTGCAGATGCATGGAAACACTGCTTAATCTTAAAGAAGAGGGGCATATAGCAAGCTTTAATGGATTATATAACCCTGGGTCTGCCTTTTATCAGATAACCTTTTTTTTTTTTTTTTTTAAATGCTAGTAAGGGTTCCTGCTTTTTTCCTCAGGGTCATGAGCCCTGCTCAGGGTTGGAGGAAATGAAACCAATCCCATAGTTGTGGTTTAAAAAGACAAAAAAAGAATGAATTTGAACATCTTGAGTTTCTTAAGGCCCTTTTAAAAAGAATAAATGTCCCACTTTAGATATTTTTCCTTTATTCCTTTATTATCTTATTTCCAAGATTCCTTTAGTCATTGAAGAGAGAGCATGAGGTAATTTTGAGGGCAGGCACTGCATTTTTGAACTTGCAGGCAAATAAATCTGAAATTGTGTGGCCCTTCCTTCCTCCCTCTATCCCAGTTCCCCAGCTGCCACGTGGATGTGGGCATGACATTTATCACCAGCATCAAAACAGAATAGCTGAATACCAGTCAGTAAAATAGAGGAACAATTTCCCATCTAATCCCTGTCTTCATATTCTTCATCATTTTCAACCTTGACACATCATGCTCACAGAGAACCATTGAGCAGTCAAGCGTTTTTTTCCACGTTCACATTTTTTCCTGCTCTAGGAGTCCTTTGATACTTCTGTGGCAGTGCAATATCTTTTATGTTTGTAAATTAGATTCAGAGGGTCACCGTGCCTCATGTCTCTGTCAATGAGACTGCGTGGAAAACGGCGAACCTTTCTTTAATCTCTTTTATCTGGAATTATTTTATGTTGTATGTTGGCTTCTCTAAACTGATGCTTAGATATGGATGAAGGCCTTTGGCACTTTGGCATATATAAAGATGTCCCTAATGGCTCCCACTCCACGGTGAAAGAGAACTGATGTCACACTGGATTTATATGCAAGCCTTTGTTTTAATGTTTCTATAGCAGTAAATACAACTTTTCAATTGCAAATCTGGATTTTTTTCTGGTTTGGTATTTGTATATTATATTATATTATATTATATAAGCTGTAATGTTTCACACTGCAAAGATTTGAACCTCTGGAAGTCATGTGTGTCAGTGAAGTTGGTGTAATATTTGTTTTTCTCATTTGTTGACATGCAGACCCAGCTCAAGACTCGCTGATTAGATGCCGTGCTCCAGACACTTGGAGAACCTATTTTGTTTACAGATGAAGATTTTGTTTACTTTGGTACAGTCAATTTTTATTTGCATCTTATATGTTTGAGCAATCTGACTAAAATATTGCACAGGGGAAAAAACTAAAAAGTGAGCGCAGAAAAGATAATTTTTTTTATTAACATGTTAGAATATAAAAGTATATGAAATAACATCTGTCGTAGTGTAAACATCATCCCTTTCAAAATGATCCTCAGTTTTTAAACTCAACTTCAAAATACAAAATATAAATTGGTTTCACTTTATTTGTTACAATGTAATTATACAGTTACTGAGAAATATTAATTGACAACATGTACTTACTATAGGGTTGGGATTAGATTTAGGGTTAGTTGCATGTAATTATGCATAAGTACATCTAAATTTAACAGATAACCTAAGATAGGTAAAAAAGGTGTGTGTCTGAAATGCTGTGGCAAAATGTCACACACAAAAAAAAAACATGATGAACGTCAAAGACACTTTCACTGTTTATAAGGGCAGATTGTTTTAACTAACAGTTGCCAGCAGTTGTCTGACTGTGAGCCCAAAGGATAATAACATGACCATCATGCTCACTGTCAGCTCTGGCAGATGCCCAACAAACCATAGCGATGACTGCACGTATGTGTGTGTGTGTGTGTGTGTGTGTGTGTGTGTGTGTGTATGCGAGAAAGAACGAGGGCACATGAAAAATAGAGTGAGTGACAGTGATGGCATTGGATAGATGGCCAAATATGGCTTGACCATGTGATTAGACCCCAGGGTCGCTGGCTAAGTCACTTCAAGTTCTGCGTCTGGGCTTTTAATTATTCATCAAGGTATTGCTTGGGATGTAACCTCATTTAGAGCAGGCTCCAGGGCCAGGCCATGTGTTGTTAACACTGCACTGTGATCAGATTAACCACAGAGATGACTGCCAAGGGGAAGCGATACTGCGTGGCCTGGCGCAGGTCTGGAGACTTCAATCGGCTCACATTAGCAGGGCTTCAAGTGTGCTTTGGATGTCTATTTGATGTTGAGGGACTGCAGTTAAGGCTGCTGGGGCTTAGGGCCATTTTAACTGTGCTTCACTATTCGCTCCTGTCATCGGGCCGAGCTAATCACAGGTATTTGGAAGAGAGAAAGCATTTTTATCGATTTTTAAGGGTGTGCAGTAGATGTGTGGGGAAAGAGAGTAACAGGCGAGCGCTTTAATGAGCTTAAAGAAAGAATGGAGCACAATGTACTCGCCTGGTACGGATTGGCCGCACTCCCACTTACTCTGACCTCTGAGGTGGCGGCAGTAGATAACAGGTGAGCTGTCATTGAAACCGATCCAAGATCAGGAGAGCACTATAATTTCCTCCCTCATCAACCGAGTCAAAGAGTAACAACAACAATGGAGATTTCAAAATGGCACCAGGCGACACGAAACGGCATACAGCTACATGCTAATTTGTGACAAACGATTTTACGGTGGAAGGAAAAAGAGGAGATAAAAGCAGATCAATTCTCACAAGGTCGTTATGCTGCTCTGCCTCGCTGCCAAAGTCACCTGCTGGGAGTACATTCACCGGTGGGCTAACATGAACTCAGACTAATTAAAGCTGACTGACACTAACGTGACCCCAGCAGAAGGTGCTCTGGCAAGAAGCAGCACCTCCCAGCTAGTATTTGTCCAACACGGACTGTTGAGCTGATGTCCCTGCGTGTGAACTCCTGCGAGGTGGTGGATGTTGCTATTTTTTGGTAATCTAGCGTCTCTCTCTTCTGCCCCCATCTGACACATTAATTATTGATTTGATAAGATCAACCTGCAAGGGATAGTTTAACCAAAAATTCAGTCATTATTTACTAATCCTCGTGGCGCGCCATTTATTTTCCATTTATTTTGGAACACACAAATTTTGAGAATTTCTGAGTCTTTATGCAGCTGATTTGACATTAAGCTCAAAAAATTACTTAAAATTGTTTGAAAGTTTGGGGTCATAATTTTTTTTATGTTTTTGGAAGAAGCCCCTTGCACTCAATGAGGCTGCATTTATTTGATCAAAAATACAGTAAAACCGTAATATGGGATATATAAAATTTAAAATAACAGTTTTCTATTAATATATTTTAAAAAGTAATTTATTTCTGTGATGGCAAAGATGAATTTTCAGCATCATTACTCCAGTCTTCAATGTCACATGATCCTTCAGAAATCATTTTAATGCTGATTTGGTGCTCAAGAAACATTCTTATTATTATAAATGTTGAAAACAGTTGTGCTGCTTCATGTTTTTGTGGAAAGGGTTATTTTATGAATATAAAGTTACAAAGAACAGCAGTTATTTGAATTTTGAAATAATTTGTACCATTATAAATGTCTTTACTGTCATTTTGATTTAATTTAAAGCATTGTTGCTGAATACAAGTATTAATTTCCTTTTAAAAATCTTACTAACCCTAAACTTTTTTTTAATGATACTGTATATGGGTATTAGGTTTTGAACAACCTTAGGGTAAATAATACCTTTGAATTATTAATAATGTAAAGAATGATTTTTGAGTAAACTATTCCTGCTGAGGGTTCAGTTTTCTGACAGATGGAAGGGTTTGCTGTTGTTAACAATATTGTTAACAATAGCGTTGTAGTGGGATATTGTGGTCTGTGATCAGTGTGAGAAGAAAACACATTCAAACTCAAAGCACATAGACAGGATGTTTACCTTTCACTTCTTTGTCCAGCTTATCTCACCACTTCTTGTTCTTTATCCTTATCTCAGTGTGTGTTTGTGTTAGTACATTCCTGCAAAATCTAGTTTTACCACCTTCAGATGGATGATGTTTGTCATGGTTGGACTAACCCAAAGCACAAGTGAAATTCTAAAAACTGAGTATCTTCCCATAATACTGGCCTTATAATATAAAACGACACAATATCCTCCCCCCTGTCTATAACTTGGTATGTCCCGATGACGCATAAATCTCCCCTGTTCCCTGCTCGCCCATCAACCCCTATCATGCATATCCAGGTAATGCTAATGAGCGACGCTGCCATGGAAATGTGTGACGAATGGCGCTTTCACGCTGCCTTAGATCTGGCCATTGGCCGTGCCATTTCCTGTTCCCTGAGCCACTCTCCACTCAAAGCCTGACACTGATATCCACCATCTGCTCCACAACGACGAGACAAATCGCACACTGAGCCCTTCAATTTCCCCCTGCTGCCATTAAAGACAACTGATTCAATAGAGACCGAGAGTGCAGGCATGTGGGACTAATCTGTGAGGCAGTGCAGGAAAAACAACTCCTGCCCTGTAATTGACAAATGTCAGCCTCCAGCACTCCTGCGCATTCATTAAAGAAGAAAACCTTGTGATCCAGAATTTCATCGTGGCCATTGAATGAATTGTCTGCTGATGTTGCCGTTTATTTGCACACTCTGTCTGTGTTGTGTTAGCACCCGTGTTGTGTTAGCACCATGGATCATTATATATATACCGGTTTATAATGCTCTTCTGTCATTTGATCAATTACTACTTCCATAATCAATCAAATGTGCATCTCTTTTTTTTTTTTTACCTTCTGTGCATCCTTAGGGATTTTTTTTTTATTATGATTTATTTTTGGCCTATGGGGCAAGTACTGAAGTTGTGATCAGGACTGATGCTGGTAAAAATAAATAGATAAATAAAAATGTCAGTGAAAGCGGAAAATAATATATAATATTTTTATGACCATTTTTTGACACTGACTTTTTGTGTCCTCTAAGGACCTCTGTGTAACTTTTCTGTAAACTGACAAAAAATAAAATTATGTAAAATGTAGTTTCAAAAAATAAATGAAACAATAAAACAATAAAATTTTATAAACAGAAGTCAGACAGCATTTAATAAAACTGTATACTTTTATTTTTTCATTTTTGATTGGGCAAGTACTCACGTTTTTTTTTCCTGTTTTCTGCTTCTGCTGAAAAAAATTGAATTGTAATTATGTCGTTATAATTATAACTTAAGCAAACTGGCATTTAAAGGGTTAAAATCCTTAAGATGATACATTTTTTGGTAGTTATGATCAGGACTGATGCTGGTAAAACAATTAAAATTAATAAATATATAAAAATATCTGTGAAAGCAGAAAAAATATATATAATATTTTATGACCATTTTTTGACACTGACTTTTTTGTTCTTTAAGAACCTCTGTGTAACTTTTCTGTAAACTGACACAAAAAAATACAATTATGTAAAATGAAATTGTAAAATAAATAAAATAATACTATTTTATAAACAGAAGTCAGACAGTATTTTATAAAATTGTATACTTTTATTTTTGCAATAATATTTTATATAATTTGTACTTTTTGCACATTTGCGAGATGCTTTTCTCATATATTTTACTGGGCCAAAACAGAACCTGAACTTTATTCTGACTATAGGAGTCTTTGATTACACACCTCACTAAGACAAAACAGCAGTGAGAGGCAAATGTTAACCTAAACAGACAATTACCGTGTTATGGAAAGCTCTCACGTAGCAGAGAGGTTCCGTATTACACCCAGAAGTGCCTTACAGATGTCCTGGAGATCAGATCCAGGGAGCACATCCTGAAAGAGCCCTCAGACAGGAAACATGGCCAGATGGAACATACTGTGTCATAAATAGTGAGTGAACTGTGAGCACAATAAAGCTCCACATACAGCAAGTCAGATGACTTACAAACAAACTGGTGTTTTTTTTTTTTTATTCATTACAACAATGATTAGGGCGAGGACTATGAAAATAGCTTGGAGATGAGCTGTGTAGACAGAAACATCTTCCTGTGAAACACTGCAGGATTTATTATATCGAACACATCAATTACGGAAAGTCCAAGAAATAAAGGGGGCATAGATATATGGAAAATATAATCATATAACAATATAATAAAATATCTTAAGATTTACTCTTCTACAGTCAAACAGTGCATTTGAAGGGTCATAACTAGGCCCTGCATTCTGTACTGCTTTTTACCAAAGAATTGGAATTCCAGTCATTCATACAACTCTATACATACCTTGTACCATGTGTCCACTAATTTGATAATGCTTATGTTATTGAATACTGGTTCATATTACCGAATATCTAATTTATTGAATAGATGAGTGGATTTTATCGAAGATTAAATTATATTTTAAATTATATATGAGCAAACTGTTGATATATTTATAAGTAATTTCTAGTTATTGTTCTCTGTGTTGCATCATCACAGTATACAAATGCATTGTACGCTACTGTTAAAGATTTGGTATAAAATGTATTGATTGATTGATTGATTGAAATAAATGCTTTTATTGAGCAAGGACACATTAAATTGATCAAAAGTGACAGTAAGTACATTTATAATGCTACAAAGGATTTCTATTTCAAACAAAAACTTTCTGTACATTAAAGAATCCTGTATCACAAAATATGTATCAGTTTCCACAAAACTGTGTTAAACAGCTGTTTTTAACAGATAATAATAAGAAATGTTTCTTTCGAACCAAATCAGCATATTAGAAAGATTTCTGAATTATCTTGTGAAGACTGGAGTAATGGCTGCTGAAAATTCAGCCTTGCCGTCACATGAATACATTACATACTAAAATAGCAAATGCTTTTTTGAATTGTAAAACTATTTCACAGTTTTACTCTTTTACTGTATTTATGTTCAAATAAATGCAGATTGGTAAACATGTCTTTATTCAAATAATGTTTCCAGCCCCACACTTTTGAATGTCGGTGTACAAAGCATATTGTGTCCTTTAGGTACATTTTAAATTGTGCAAGATATTTTAGACAGTAGTATGTATGTAGTACCATAAATGTACAAAAAGAAAAAGTAGGCATCTATTTGTGCCTGGATATCTGAATGTGTGTTTAATTGCTTACAGAGAGCATTTGGTGTTCTGCAGCATTGGAGTTTGGCATGGATGTGCAGTGCTCAGTGGTTGGTTCAAACATTGGCCTCCTTTCCAAAGGAGAACTAATTTAGTGCAGGCAGGCTTCACAGCCAGCAGTGCTTCACTTCTAACAAGAGCAAGGTGCCTGCAGTGCTCTGATACAACCGTGTGCTTAGCTAAAACAGGAATGGCCATGAAGGTCTTTCAAACTGCAGCAGACAGTCAGAGTTGCATTGAAAATGCATTACAGGAAAGGAAGTCATTGTAACAGCACACTCAACTTTATATGTAGCAAAGTATTTCAGTACTGTGGAAGCAGATGCTATGTAGTGAATTACGCAAAACTGTATTATACTAATTATTATGTACAGATGTCAGTAAGATGCAAGTATATCACTCACAAAAAATGATATAGTGCTTGTTCTAGACACATTAAACTGTGGTGCTTATGCAGAAGACTTGAATTTGCACCACGTCTTGGTTTCGAACCCATGGTTTATCATGGTTAATTAAGTAGCTTCGGGTTCAGTTATCTATCCACATCCCAGCACAGCGGCTGCTTGTCTTTGTATGGGCATATTTTATCTCCTCCACTGCAGCGCTGTAATATTCCCTTTATTGAGTGCATATCGCCTTTGTTCAGAAATATGAAGGTAAGTCGTGCCTTTGTCTGCGAGAGCCGATGATGAATAACTCCCAGGGCCCATTTGGGGCCTGGCTCGTGTTAACGGCTTGTACGCCTAGATTTTCAGGGCGGCACTGCTCTTTTCAGTTGACGCTCGCCGCAATAAAAGAGCGAACATTATAATAACCCAGCTGAAAGAGACGTAGGGTAAGCCGTGCGACAGCACTGGCAGCTATGCGCGGGCAGAGTGCCGTGATCCGGCAGGATTATCTGCGGCGGTGGTGTGGCAGGCGTTAAGGGAGAGGGGCTTTTATTATGGAGTGTTTTATTGCTGATGGGGGTAAGACTGGCAGGGGAGGAGATGCAATAAAAGGGAGCTGTAAAATATTGCGCCCTGAGCTTCCAGTTGTCCTGTCGCTTGGTGGAAGAATTACAATGCAGTTGTGGGGGGGATTGAAGGAGGGCATGTGTATCTTGTCTATGAGTTTAATGTGCATATACAAACAAGTGGGGCTATATATGTGTGTGTGCATGTGTGCTGGGTGTCAGGCAGAAAGCCGAAGTAGGTGTTAATATTGGAGTTAGGCCTCTGGAATATAATAACAATCCTGAAATATCTTTACCTGTGGCGTTGCGAGATATGTTGCAATGACCTAAACCTCATTTCGGTTTCACCTTAGACACACACACACACACAATATTCCGCATTGTATGTGTGGAAGATACGGAGCCCTGCTGAAAAATAGCTACATGGTGTTTTAGTACATGGTGACGTGTTTGTTGCTGGTTGACCAGCTAAAGACCTGCTTAGACCACCTAGAAACCAGCTGCCATGTTCCAAAACACAGCTACCACCCTACTGGCTGGCATTTTAACACCCTGTCACCTCTGTTTTAGGACTTAAAAAGGCCTGGCTATAATTAAGTGACTCAAATATCTCGCATCAATCTGCAGTGTAGGGGCATTAGTGGACCCATGCGTGAAATGTAAGAGAGCAATAAATCAGTTTAATGCTTGTTACATTGAGTATATATTGAAGCGCTGTGACTAAATCAAAATAATAGTGACACATTTGCTTGCTGGTTAGTTCAGGCTCATCACTGCCCGTCACACTATTGTTTGTGTGTGTGTGTGTGTGTGTGTGTGTGTGTGTGCGCGTGTCTGAACGTAATCTAGGCTATTGCCTACCCAAAATTAGTTAACTAGCCTGTCTTTATTTATTTGTTTTCACCATTTATTG
>NW_015539907.1:2807799-2822899 GCF_001515605.1 Sinocyclocheilus anshuiensis
TTGTGATTCACCTCATAGCTGGTTGGTTTGGTTCATGGCTTATAATTTGTAAACAAAGATTTTTTTTTAAATAAATGGGAAAAATACTTCCAGAAGCAAGACAGCTGTAAAAGTGGGAGGGCACTGTTGAACTCTATAACGTCACTGTAAGAAAATTAATATTAAGTCCATCTTTGCTGGGCTTGTTCTCACCTTACACTAACCAACAAATGTATAATACAGTATTCCTTCTGTCACGAGTGCATAGAAATGAATAGGTTGCCGCTATTCTGTCTGTGTGTGTGGCATGGTGTGTGATAGAGAGTTTGCGAGAGAGGGCATGTTTGCCGCTCTCTCTCTCTGCGTCTCTTATTACTGCTGTTTTGGCAGCTGACTGTGGGTAATGGACGCCGAGCTCCTTTTTGAGGACATTACCCCGTGTCACCACTTTTCAAAACGCATATACTGTAAATCACACAGAATGGAGTGTATTGAAAATCTGAAATAGCACAAAGTTTGTGTGTGTGTGTGCATGTGTGTATGTGTGTGTGTGCGAACATGGAACTTGGAACTTCATGAATATTAATTAGGTAAGGTGATTGGGCAATCTAGAAGGTTATTTAATAGAGTGCGACAGTGGGATTCTGGAAGTAAAAATTAGCAAATTTGTTTTGATTGTTGTTGTTTCACTCATTAAAGCCATTAAGTACAGAGTAACTTTTTGTCTGATTTACAAATGCTTTTTTGCTTTAAATCAATATTTTTAATGTTGTGATTCACCTCATAGCTGGTTGGTTTGGTTCATGGCTTATAATTTGTAAACAAAGATTTTTTTTTAAATAAATGGGAAAAATACTTCCAGAAGCAAGACAGCTGTAAAAGTGGGAGGGCACTGTTGAACTCTATAACGTCACTGTAAGAAAATTAATATTAAGTCCATCTTTGCTGGGCTTGTTCTCACCTTACACTAACCAACAAATGTATAATACAGTATTCCTTCTGTCACGAGTGCATAGAAATGAATAGGTTGCCGCTATTCTGTCTGTGTGTGTGGCATGGTGTGTGATAGAGAGTTTGCGAGAGAGGGCATGTTTGCCGCTCTCTCTCTCTGCGTCTCTTATTACTGCTGTTTTGGCAGCTGACTGTGGGTAATGGACGCCGAGCTTTCAGTGAAATTTGTAGCTGTCTGCTTTACAGGGGCTCTCCATTCCAATCAGCAGCTGTCAGCCTGGGCCCGGGTGGATATTAATGACGGCCACTAACTGCCTCGCAAATTCTCCACACTATTTGGGAGCTGGCATGAAATAGGGTTGTGCTTTCTCAGTGCGCTGCGGTAGACTAATGGAGAGGGCTCAGATATCTCACTGCACCAGAGACACGAGCTCTAAAATCTCTAGCCAGCCACAGTCTCGCTCTTTCTGAAGGATTAGCACTGCCACTGAAGGCTAAGGTGCCTCTTTAGCGGGTATTTACAGGTGAGGCCTGTTGCCCCCATAATTCTGCCCTCATTAATTGTCATGTACGACACAGTATGTAATAGCTATAATTGGGTAATGATCATAAATAAAGCTCGGCTGACTGGGACGTAGGAGGTTGAACTAATAGAAATGTTCAGGCGAGGCAATAAATGTGTGCCTGACGAAGAGAGCATGTGTGGGCCTGTTTTGATTTTACAAAACCTCTTTTTAACTCTTTTTTTTGTTTTCATAAAAGATTTCATATTTTATCGACTGATCTGCTGCGTGCCGTTCAGCTTTGTTCTGCTTTATCTTTCATCTCTAGTCTGTCAGTCGTCACTCATCCGAGGCCTTGCAGTGCAATTAAGACTAATGCCAGTGGCCTTTACACATTCCTGACCTGTGACAGCCACTTATTATACACTTACGAGGTGTAACAAACCGTTGTCTTAAGATTTATTTCCCAGTCTCACTCTGGGGGAAATGCCAGATGATGTCTTTCACTTTCCTCAGACTGAAAGCACGCCAAATTGTAAAATTTAAGCTGTACTTGTAGGTAATCTTAGCTGTTAGTGTCTGTTTAAGCAATATCACAAAAACAAGAGCTCTTGTACGGAACACGGCTGTGATTTGGCCAAAGGTAATTCAGCATTGCAGTATGCGGTCACACTTTATTTTAATGTCCAGTTCTAGCTAGTAACAAACCATTAACTATGACTTTTGCCTCCTAATTTGCTGCTTATTAATAGTTAGTAAGGTAGTTGTTAAGTTTAGGTATTGGGTAGGATTAGGGATGTAGAATATGGTCATGCAGAATATGTGCTTTATAAGTGCTAATAAACAGCCAATATGTTAATAATAGGCATGCTAATAAACAACAATTGGGAATAGGGAATTGGTCCCTATACTAAAGTGTTAACCTGCATGCTTGCTTTTATACAGTTTTATACAGAAAAAAATCTGTGATTAATGTTTTTATAAAACTTTTTATATAACTGTTTTTAAGCAAGCATCCTGTAGAGTATTGAGTATTGACAAGCTGTCAGATTAGTCACTTTCTGCCGGTAACAATAATACATTATAAGTGAGTCATTGAATAATTCAACTAATTTTTTCAAAAACACTGATTTGTTCAGAAAATAAGTGGCTGGCTACATCCAAAATCACATATTCTCTAAGTGGGTACTTTTTTTGAATAAGTAATTACTTTGTGACTGTTATAAAAGTATGTTCTATATGGCATAAATGTGTGTAGTATGAATATAATCTGGACATACTATATTCATCATGTCATTGTCATGTGACTTACAGTGTTGTGTTGCTTTACTGCCATTCACAAAACCTTTCCCCTGGGCTCATAGGAGTGTCCATCAGATGAGCACTACAGAATTTCTCCAGAAGTAGTAGGTCATAATGTGAATTTGGACATACAACTCTTTTCACATTCTGTTTTTGCCTACTATACAGTAGATAAGTATGCATATTCAGATGCAGTCACCGTCTTTATGAGTGAGATATTGAATCATTAGCTTAACCGATTCATTCAAAAACATTGATGAAACAAGTGACAGTCTTTATGAGTGAGTCCCTGAATTCTTCGCTCAACCAGTTTGTTCAAAAACACTAATTAGTTTAGAATTGAAACAAGGGATGGTCTTTATGGGTGAGTCATTGAATTATTCACTCAAACAATTTGTTCAAGAGATTAATTAAATAGTGCCCTATTACTTGTGTTTTTACACCAGGTTTAAATGAAGGGTAGCGAGGAGAAGCCAGTCAGCCTGGAGGCTTCCTACGCCCTCTCTCTACAACACAAGAGTACACACACCCAACCCTGTCAGACAAGCACTTCATGTAACTGCACATTCGCACGCACACACACACACACAAAGATACACAGAATGTGGGCCTGGACGGATCTCTCATCATAGACTTGTTGGTTATTTTGGCAACAGCCAAATAAGAAACGCAAAGACGACACACTTGATAACAGACAACAGCTCACAAAGAGACTTGTCATAATGATAAATCTTAGCATAGTGTTTTGGCATCTGCTTCCGACAGCCTCTTCTGTTTGTGTGTGTATCTGTCTGTCTGTCTGAAATGGCTCATTAGGAACTAGCCCACATATGAGACACTGCGGAGATGCATTCCATCACACCTGGAGATGGGCAGCACTGAGTTATGAGTTTGTTTGAGTATTCAGGCGGTCACAAAAGAGAGTGCCGACTGCCCTTGCCTCAGGTTGGCTTCCTTCAAGAGTGCACTGGAGCGTGTCCGAGCCCATCCCTGGCACTATATTTAGCAAACTTTGACTACTTATTGTGGAGCATGCATTCGTTTATAAAAGGTCTGTGTGTAGCAGTGATTGTGCAGGGGGGGTTATGAGCCAAAGGGTTGTTGTGAAGGTATTTATTACTCACCTGAGGCAGCATCAGGTGTGTTAGAGCACTTGTAACCTCAGTACTGAGGTTGAGCCAAAGTTCTGCTGTGGAATTGCATGCAGAATATTAAATTACTTTTTTTTATAAAGAATTTGTCACAATGACGTATACTTTTTTTTGGTCCTTTCTGCTAATTTATTTATTTATTTTGTTTTTAGGGAGATATACACATTCTAAGTAACACTACAGTAAGGTTCCATTTATTAACATTAGTTAACTACATAAGTTAACATGAACTGAAAAAAAAAATGTGTTAATCATTGTCAAGTTTAATACAATAAATGTTAATATAATTTAATGGAACTGAGCTGACCTGATCTAACAATCACCATTTGTATTGTTTATTAAATATTGTTAACAGAAATGAATAAATACAGTTTCTTGGGGGGGGATCAAAAGTGTGTGTGTGTGTGTGTGTATATAAATATATGCATTGTTAGATCAAAACTAACAATGAATAGTTGTATTTTTATTAAGTAATGTTAACGGATATAAAGAAAACTGTAACAAATGTATTGCTAATTGTTAATGCATTAACTATAGAACTATATTGTAAAATGCTACCTTATAATTATGAAAAAAGTTTATAGGAATAGTCTTTTATTGTTGTTTCTTAAAAATGTTTTAAAATGTATATATCTTCATCATGGACAGTCGTATTTATCATTGTCTTGCTAGACAGAAGCAAATATCTTTGATGCTAATGGATGCAGATATATTAAAAAGACCTCAATAAGTTTAATGGAAAAAGATGTGCACTATTTGGGTCAGAAGCCCTTTGTAATATAGAGGAATAATAGGGCCGGAGGGACAGAGAACAGATGTAATGGGCGGGCATTGATCTGTTGGCCCCAAGAAACCTGTATTTAGTGACGTGTGAGCTACGTGACTGAACAGAACACAGCAACCCAGCTGTGCCACCACATCATTAGTGAGCTATGTAATCTTAGATTTCATCGGATCGCATTATCTATCTCTCCAAAACTTTGTGCCTCTCACACCTGTTTTCCCAGTACACTTTGAGCGAGCAGGCCTGTAAATCACTTTCTAAAGACTTTAATTTGTTGAGGACTTTAAATGTTGCTGTTTGCTTCTGGCTAAGCCAGTGGCTGTCATAATGAAGTTAGTGTACACACATTTCAGCATGACTTGATGGTTATGTTGTCCTTCAGCTATGGAAGAGATATATGGCAATTGTTTGGATGGAAGTGTGGCCATGATTGTCAGGTGAGAAGGTTGTTCCTCCACCAGACATGTTTTCGCAATGCTGTGGGATTTTTCATGCCTGAGTGGCGGAGCAGTGATTTAATCTAATCCTCATTCCAGAGCGCAGTCGATTTATTGTTTGGAAGCTATGCAGAACCATCCTGAGTTCCTGTTAGTTCAGTGAAATTAATGCTCTGTGTCATCCTGCGTTACGCTTTTAAGTTTGCAAGTTACAACCAAAGTGGTTTGGTTTATTCTAGGCTACAAGCACTAATTCTTATCTGGAAGAAATAAATGTGTCACTTCCTCTTTTTTTATAGTCATTTATCATCCATCTGTGGTGAGGATGATGATGCACACATACACAAATCCTCCCAGAACGCTGTTATTTGACACACACATTTCACAAGAATCATATTTTATTGGAGGAGACGGTTTTCACACTTGTTTATAGCCAACAGATTTCATTTCATAAACACTTTTGCCAAATCGTATATGGCTTTGCACAGGTAAAGTGCAAAAAAACTGCAATTTTTCCCACAACGCCTCTTTATTTCACAGTGGCTCTTTAAATAAACCACCTTTCACAATGATAACACGGTTTCGATTATTCACCAGGACAGATTAAATTACATGAACAAGGATGCAGTGTGGCCTTCAACTTCTGTAGCATGCTGTTGATTACCACAGAAAATGATTTGGACTCAAATAAACAACAACAAAAAGTGACACACTTACAGTGGAAGTCTATAGAGCAAGAAAGACTTGTTTTCCCATTGATTTCTATTGATAAGAGTATTTCTATACACACATTTTTTTATTATTATTATAAACTAGGGTTTAAGTTTATAAAAAACCGGGAATATTTTTTTAATTGTGTGTCCTAGTAAAATATTTTTTTTGAGAAGAGCAGAAAAATGATCTTAGCATCTTTCAAAAGCATTTAATTCCAGAGCCAAAATCATTTGATACGTCCATTCAAAGATCAAAAGTATAACAGCTTGACTGATTTCAATTTTTAAATGAAACATTAACTTCGGCTCTTTCATTTCTCACACCATGACACTTAGGAATCAGGTGGCACTGTAATTATTGTATCTTGGTGAGACGTACAGGCTTTTCTGATTAAACACATCAAACTTTGAAACCAGCAGGCGTGAGAGAACAGGGTAGCAGGCGTTGAAGAATGTGTTGAAGATTAGATTAAAAAACACTTAAACTCCGTCGTCTATTTTGACATTGGAGAATAAGTTGTGGAGAGGCTTGTTGGCTCATGGTCAGTGTAAATCCAGCCCTGTTTTCCTTCTTAGTGAAGTTCCATGGCTTTGAAGAGGTAGAGAGGCATATTATTCATAGGTTTGCCCAACCACACCATCTGCCAGCCCACATCCTGCATATTATACCTATCCATGGAGCAAATCAGTTTGCTTACCCCACTACAGTCTCCTCGCACTTAAATTAGTCCTTTGGACGTTATTGTATTGTCATAATTCATTGTAATAATTCGTTGAGTTGGCTCGTACGAAAGCGTAGCTTAATTTGTTATTCAGATGCTTCACCACCTGTTTGCGAGCCTGTGATTCTTGGTGCGCTGCCATGCAAGAAAGGCATTTTAGAACACAAAGGGACCTTTCGTCTGTCACAGAGAGCTAGTTATTAGCGTCTCAGGATGGGAACAGTCTGAGAGAGGTCTGAGAAGAGGCCAAAGCCAACCAGTTTACCAGGCTGGAAAATACTATAAACATCAGACACCCGCAGCCAAAAACTGTGGTGGCTATTACTGTACGTGGGTGAGTAATTGACTCAAAATAGCACCCATCCCCTGACAAAACAAGGCGAGGTATAATATGAATCAAATTATTTAAGATTAATTTAAAGAACAAAAGGGCATTTCATTAAACACTTTCTCAATTAGTTACAATATTGTATTATATTGTATTTATACCCTTCTAAACTTTGAGGTTAGTAAGAACTGTTTAAAGTAATTAATACTGTTTGAAAGTAATTAATACTTTTTTTCAGCAAAGATGCATTAAATTGATTAGAAGTGACAGTAAAGACTTCACATTGGTACAAAAAGATTGTTTCAAATAAATGCTGTTTTTCTTTTTACTTTCTATTCATTAAAGAATTCTGGGAAAAAAAAAAAAAAAGGAATCATTAATTTCTCAAAAATTTAAAAACTTTACCAGCCCCAAACTCTTGTTTGTTTTTAGTTAGTTAGTTAGTTGGCTATAATGCTCTTTGATCATTCTCAAATTATTCTGTGTGATGTAATCGCCAGGTTTGTGCATTTCGATTGCTGCTGTCATTAAAGCAAAAAAGAAATTGTAATATTCATTATAATTTTTCAGTTGAACTTTCACCTTAAATTGTTATGGTGATAATAACAGGTTATTTTTAATGGAAAAAAAATTATATTAAAAAGAATGCAAAACAGAAGCATTATGTACTCAGATTGTATATGAATTAAAGCCTGTAATTTCTCAGGATCAGAAGTCATCCTGCCTGTACAAGCCTTTGGGGAGCCTCAAACATTCGGTCTCGGTTTGAGACGAGCCTGTACGTCTGAGGAAGTGGAGCTGATCTATCCGTCCCATCAAAACAAAACACTCAGTCAAAAAGCCCTTAAGCATCCAAGCCAGGTATGGCATGAAATTCAAGTTCAACCGCAATGCCACCCACTCGCATTGCCAGCGCAAAGACTACAGATCAAATGAATTCAGAAATGTGCAGTTTTGTGGCTGAGCTATTAGTGGCTTTCGGAGCTGGCAGTTGTGGAGATAGATGGATTAGCTGACTTTAATAGCTGGCCCAGCAGCATTAGAGCCGAGCTGAAGCAGGAGAAGAGGAACAATACGGCACATTAGAGAGGCAGCCAGCAAACATGAAGCTAGTTCTAATTAGCATTCATTAACTGTAGAGGAAAGAGCGATTATGGTCTTTAAGAAGTGCATTAGCTAATGTTGCTTTTTCACATGTCAGCAGATCTGAATGGGGACCGTGTTGCTACATCAAAACGTATTTGCGTTACGCTCATGAGTGCGCCGGGGGGTGTTCATGCAGTTATCTCAAACAATGAGATTTGTTTGGTTTTAAAGCTTCGTATGCAACTCAAGCTTAACTGGAGGTCAACTTAAACATTACACCTGCTTATCCGTATCAAATGACCCAAGCCAAACACACAAGCAGTGAGACTTTGCGGTACCTGTAATATTCCACACTTCGCACAGCCGGACCAATTATTTGCTCAAATTAGCCCAGGTCTGACTTATGCATATCAGAGCAAATTGTTCGCAGTTTGCCCCACGGCAAGAAAATATGTTTTCTTTTGCCACCATGTTGACAGTTTCCCAGAGCCTTGAGGAAATTGCTTTGGGTGTACGTATTGCTGAGTGAGGCCTATTCCCAGACGGTCAATATTTGTCTGTTTGTTTGCCAGCGAGGCCCATATATTAAATGGGACAGGTTAGCAAGCCTCATCTAAACAGTGAGACACTGTCATTTGAGAAGTTAATCTTTTCTCCTTATTCGCATTCTCTAATGAGACGCAAGTCAAACATTAGTCAGCCACTTGTTGTTATTAGCGCTTTCACCTGCACAATCACTTCTATGTTAGATTATGATTCATGCGGAAAGCTTTAGGGTCACATGACAGCCACTGTTGATTCTACCAAACCAACTGTTTGCACAGCTCTCAGGGCATAAAAGTGTCTGTGATTACCGAGCAGAAGTGTTGATACGGCCGTAGGTGCGGTGGGCGTGGAGCCGATGATTCAGTTACCTTTGTAAAGACAGACAAAGAGCTGACCTTGGGCCTGTTGTTCGTGTCCTTTGACAAATTGACCTTCCCCTGCAACCCTGAGAAGACACAGCCCTCATTAATCCCACAGTGCGCTTGTAATAGGTTGTAAATAAGTGTGATGTAAACGGAACGACGGGAATCTTTAACCGATCTTTGTTGGATCACCGGCTCCTTCAGCGAGAGCCAGGAGCAAAAGAAGGAGAAGAATGCGTTGCTAAATTCCTGTCATCTCTTTATCCCATGCTTTGTTGCCTCTGTTGTGAACGGTCAAGGTTCACCAAGAGCGCACACTAGGCCCCCCTCACACACACTCACACACTGCAGACGGTGCGCTCCCCTCCCCCACCTTCCTCCCGCCCTGTGTGCTCAGCTAATATTGACTCTCCTGGCTAACACTGCCTCTATTGAGCTGAGCCATTCACAATAATGTTTGACCAGCATTAGAACATCATTGAGATAACAGGGGAGGCGAGGACCAGGCCTCACTAAGGTTACACAGCTAATGAAAACCAGAAGGGGAGTAAATGACAGGGGAACTGGGAAAAACCACCTCAAGATGAATATGGCTTTGAAACCGTACTGTATTTGCAGTGTTATGCACTGTTTTTTCATTGTGCAATGATGAGGACAAACCGTTTTATAGTGGCTTTTCCATCCCATTTCTTGTCATTTGTAGTCTTATATTCACATTTCAGCATTAAAACTCATTCCAGGTCTCAGTACGCTTCCATTGCTCTCTTGGACATATTTCAAAGCACTTCTTATCTACAATCTTGGATCATCGTGTTTTATGCTAAGAATTCCTAAATAGGATGATTGACTTGGCACAAGTCACTTTAAGGCTAGTCAGTTCACGTGACAGCCATCTTGGTAACATATACAGGCAGTTGATTTTTTTTATATATGACCCTGGACCACAAAACCAGTCATAAGGGTCAATTTTTCAAAATTGAGATTTATACATCATCGGAAAGCTAAATAAATAAAGCTTTCCATTGATGTATGGTTTGTTAGGATAGGATCATATTTGGCCGAGATACAATTTAAAAATGTGGAATCTGACGGTGCAAAAAAAAATCTAAATACTGAGAAAATGGCCTTTAAAGTTGTCCAAATTAAGTTCTTAGCAATGCATATTGCTAATCAAAAATTAAGTTTTGATATATTTACGGTAGGAAATTTACAAAATATCTTCATGAAACATGATCTTTACTTAATATCCTAATGATTTTTGGCATAAAAGAAAAATCGATAATTTTGACCCATAAAATGTTTTTTTGGCTATTGCTACAATTATAGCGACTTAAGACTGGTTTTGTGGTGCAGGGTCACAATAGTAAATGATAGAATAAACCAATGTCATTTTAGTATTATTTATATATTATTATAGTATTTATTAATATTTTGAATTAGATTTTAATTTTATATTTTCAGTTTTCATTTTAATTTCAGTTTAAGTCATTTTGTTGTGCTTTTGTCATTTTTATTATTTTTAATACTTCTATTTAGCTTTATTTTTTTTCAGTTTTAGTAATTTTAGTACTTCAACTTATTTAAGGCAACATTGCTAATTTTATTTAATATTTTATTTTATTTTAGCTTTATTTCAATTAACATGATTTTAAATCTTTTTAGTTTTAGCCTCACATCCTCAACTTTTTTACCTTTTAATTCGAATCCTCTATTTTTTTCAGGTGGGTCAAGTTGATGCTAAAAGAAAGTCGATCAAAAAAAATGGGATTGGGATTTCTGTTGCTTTTTTATTTTTATTTTCTTTCAATTAATGAACATAATTAGCATTATAATTTCCCTGGCTGAATTCAGAATAGCATATGAGCATACTAGCTCTATAATAGCTTACTCTTACTATTTCTGCAAGATGGTAGTATGCTATTCTGAATGCCTCCCATTCATTTTTATACAAGCGGTCCGTCTCCTCCTCCTTTCAATGTTTCTACCCAGCAGAGCGGAAATGAGGAGAGGAGATGGAGGAGACGTGGTGAGACCGGAGGAGAGTGCTGCCATCTCATGGCCGTATGCAGTCCTGCTCCTGACTGCTGCTGGGCCCCAGGTCATGCCTTGTTTGAATGGCTTCAGGTTATATTTCCACTCAGCCATGTAAGCTAAATGAAGCGTATATAATGCAAATGAGAGACTGAGTGAGAGAGAGAGAGAGAGAGAGGGGGAAAGAGGGGAGGTGTGGAGGAGAGTGATAGCAGAACAGCCGTGTGTAGTGTTGCTAGTTGAGGCAACAGAGTGAGATGTCAGCATCTTTTTGTGTGAAAATCTGTCAATGCTTAGGGGAAGAAAAGAGACCATTTAGGATTATTTATTAAAAATAGATCAATTATATTTTTTAATAATAAAGTCATTTTAATAAGACCATAGAAAATGTATATCTATAATCGACAGTATTTGATTAACTTCGATTCTGATGCCATGTTTGAGATTCCTTGATGCTACATGGCACAGGGAGTTTTATATCTGAACAGACAGCATGAAAACATGGGAGTAATCTGGAATGGCTGTGTGTCAGCTCAGGTGGTTGTTATTTAACTTGACTTGGCAAGGCTGCCTCTGTGATATTTAGAATTAATTATTCTAAATGTCTGTCAGCAGCGTTGGCAGACCATATGCATGTATTGGACAGGTATCTTGCATAACAATGCAGATTTGGCCTCGTCAACAACCAAGTTTGTCAGTTTCTGAGATTAAAGAACTGACTATAAGATTCTAACATGGCCCTGTGTGCACCAGGCAATAATACAAAATAAATACAGAAATGATTTATATAATATATTTAATAATAAATAGCCTAAATAAAATTAAAGGTGCAATAGGTGATTGTCTTTAGAAAGATATTTTGTTATGCTAGTTGAATGCCTCTTCACATCCCGATAGCAATCATTAAGTTAAATAAAACCAAATGGAAAACAAAAATACACTAAGCAATAATTATGAACTTTGTGTATTATCAATTTTATTGCTTGTATTTTTGGATATATACACAGTACTGGTCAAAAGTTTGGAATAATTATGTTTTTTTTTTTGTTTTGTTTTTAAGTTTTTTAAGTTGTTTATGCTCACTAAGTCTGCATGTATTTTATTATTATTATTATTATTATTAAAAATACAATAAATTGTGAAATATTATTACAGGTTAAAATACCTCTAAATATATTTTAAAATATTATTTATTCCTGTGGTGGCAAAGATGAATTATTAGCAGCCATTTCTCCAGTCTTCAGTGTGATACTTTAGAAATCATTCTAATATTCTGATCTGGTGCTCAAGAAACATTATTTTCTTACTATTATCAATATTTATCAAACAGTTTTTGTTGCTTAATGTTTTATAAGTAATATTAAAAAATAAGAAGAAATTTAAAAATGTATTCAGCAAGGATGCATTAACTTGTTTAAAACAGATCAATCACAATATTACTGTTTTTGTTTTTGTGATCAAAAAAATGTAGCCTTGGTGAACATAAGAGACTTCTTTCAAAAACCTTAAACAATTGTAATTATTCCAAACTGTTTTGTGAGTTTTGTATACAGTGAGTGTATACTGTTTTTTTTTTTTTCAAGCCTACATTGTCAAACTGATTTTATATTTAATATATATTTTGTAGTATATGAATACATGTCGAATAGCTTATCTGTTTGAAATGTGTCCAGTGGAAAAAAAATATAAATCTGGCAGTGCCCCTGTATTGGCTTTGACAGAGGCGAGAGATAACAGAGAGACATTGGCTGTTCTTCATTAGATTCTCCTCTGCCCCTCAGCAAACAGAAGTAGCTCCGGCCAAACAAGCTCAATCAAAAGGTGGCTTCACTGGACGATGTTAGCTCAGCAAATCCAGCTCTACACACACGGCTTCAAAGAATAGGTTCATCTCCTCCTAGCCTTTGATGTATTGTGTATTGATCACGAGGAGAGCCGGGAGAGAGTGATGCAATGGATGCCCTAAGAGGGATTAGTGGAGGCCAGGCCAGGCTCAAATACAAATGTTCCTGAAGAGCAGCTTGGTCTCTGGGGCTTGGCCAGCTGCCCTGTCCTCTGACCAGCTCTATAGGAGTGGGTGCTTTAAAAATGCCGGATTAAAAAAAATAAAATAAAATTTTAATTAAAATGAACGTGTTGGTGGATAAGAATTAATTCTAAGTCGTTTGGTCTGAAGTAACTTCACTTGAGTGTGATTATTGTAAAGGTATTACTCCATATATCACACTATTTTGCCGGTCCACTCCAAAGGGCTTCATATTCTCGGAGACTATCATGAATAAAGAGCTCTTGAAATGTAAAGGCCCAGTGATGTAACTGTTCTGGTGCCATGCAGTCATGCTTGGACAGCGCAGCACTCGTCTCCCTGCCACAGATGTCTTCATACCTTGTTTCTTGTCTCTCGTCAGCTAAGTTAAGGTAGAATGACATTGCGATTGTTGTTTCTTTGCCACCCCAGACAATTGGAACAGCCCATCTTGGAACAGTCTGCTCGCACCTGTAGCCGACAGCCAGCGTGACAGGTCTCTTCAAAGTCTGTGTTTACGACTACATGAAAGAATGGAAGAGATGAAAATCCTCTTTGAAAGACACGAGCCGGGTATCTAAGCAGCAGCTTACGACATTTCATGGAAATAATATTTTTATTGATAAATGCTCCTGGGGTAAATACACAGTGCATGCTGCAGCTCGTCAGCACAAAGATTTTTTTTTTTTTTTATTATTCTGTATAATTTCAATGAAATCAAACAGATTTCAACAGGCATTAAAAAAAGGCATGCCATGCAGTCATGCTTGGACAGCGCAGCACTCGTCTCCCTGCCACAGATGTCTTCATACCTTGTTTCTTGTCTCTCGTCAGCTAAGTTAAGGTAGAATGACATTGCGATTGTTGTTTCTTTGCCACCCCAGACAATTGGAACAGCCCATCTTGGAACAGTCTGCTCGCACCTGTAGCCGACAGCCAGCGTGACAGGTCTCTTCAAAGTCTGTGTTTACGACTACATGAAAGAATGGAAGAGATGAAAATCCTCTTTGAAAGACACGAGCCGGGTATCTAAGCAGCAGCTTACGACATTTCATGGAAATAATATTTTTATTGATAAATGCTCCCGGGGTAAATACACAGTGCATGCTGCAGCTCGTCAGCACAAAGATTTTTTTTTATTTTTATTATTCTGTATAATTTCAATTAAATCAAACAGATTTCAACAGGCATTAAAACACGGCATGCAATAAAAAAGCATGCCAGTTGCTCACAGCCTAATTTTGAGGAATTAAATACCTCACAATACTACTTAGTGTACACAGTGCATACTAGAGGTAGTGCATATAACATTTGTCATACATTATCCACCTTATTTTGCAATGCAAAAGTAAGATATTTTCTGTAAGTGTGTGGGACTTCCGATCCACTACACGTAAATATCTAGAGGAATAACAAGAATAACAGTAAAACTATTTGTGCTACAAACCAGTGTGTCTTTGATTCTGACAATATATTAAAATAATGTGATTAAAAAATGCCAGTTTGCAATATCAAGCAGCAGCGTGGTGAGCTGTATTATACAGCCTTGTACAAATAGCTGCATCCGGTCTTATGTTAAAAATAAGGTGAGAAGAATGTTTCTGATTTCTCAAGAAACTCAAGGGATTTTTAGACTAGTTTATTTGACTATAGTTTGTTTTGATGAACCAGTTAAAACCAGGATTCATTTATCAGTCATCACTCAAAAGTAAAGTTCCTATGTGGTATACATGTTTAAAATACATGTTTGGTTAAAATGTGAAATGGATTTTAAAAAAAAACGACATATATACAGTGGTGTGAAAAAGTGTTGGCCCCCTTCCTGATTTCTTTTTTTTTTGCATGTTTGTCACCCTTTAATGTTTCAGATCATCAAACAAATTTAAATATTAGTCAAAGATAACACAAGTAAACACAACATGCAGTTTTTAAATGAAGGTTTTTATTATTAAGGGAAAACAAAATCCAAAACTACATGGCCCTGTGTGAAGAAGTGTTTGCCCCCCTGTTAAAACTGTGGTTTATCACACCTGAGTTAAATTTCTCTAGCCACACCCAGGCCTGATTACTGCCACACCTGTTCGCAATCAATAAATCTCTTAAATAGGACCTGCCTGACAAAGTGAAGTAGACCAAAAGATCCTCAAAAGCTAGACATCATGCCGAGATCCAAAGAAAT
>NW_015539907.1:2823483-2836912 GCF_001515605.1 Sinocyclocheilus anshuiensis
CCGTCAGCACAAAAATTTTTTTTTTTTTTATTATTCTGTATAATTTCAATGAAATCAAACAGATTTCAACAGGCATTAAAACACGGCATGCAACAAAAAAGCATGCCAGATGCTCACAGCCTAATTTTGAGGAATTAAATACCTCACAATACTACTTAGTGTACACAGTGCATACTAGAGGTAGTGCATATAACATTTGTCATACATTATCCACCTTATTTTGCAATGCAAAAGTAAGATATTTTCTGTAAGTGTGTGGGACTTCCGATCCACTACACGTAAATATCTAGAGGAATAACAAGAATAACAGTAAAACTATTTGTGCTACAAACCAGTGTGTCTTTGATTCTGACAATATATTAAAATAATGTGATTAAAAAATGCCAGTTTGCAATATCAAGCAGCAGCGTGGTGAGCTGTATTATACAGCCTTGTACAAATAGCTGCATCCGGTCTTATGTTAAAAATAAGGTGAGAAGAATGTTTCTGATTTCTCAAGAAACTCAAGGGATTTTTAGACTAGTTTATTTGACTATAGTTTGTTTTGATGAACCAGTTAAAACCAGGATTCATTTATCAGTCATCACTCAAAAGTAAAGTTCCTATGTGGTATACATGTTTAAAATACATGTTTGGTTAAAATGTGAAATGGATTTAAAAAAAACGACATATATATATATAAATACATACATATGACATATACGTATATATGACATATATATAAAATTATGAGCACCAGAAAGAAAGAAAGAAAAGAAACATTTGTATGGATGAATCATTCACAGCACAATAAGATCAATATCATTCAATAACAAAAGAGATAAGATCAATTTTTATTTCATGCTGATTTTAAATGTTTTTTTTTCTTTTCTTTTTTTAAACCAGTTTTTGTATAGATAGATACATTCCATTTTGTTGCTATCACTTTAATTGAGATTCTGATTAAGATTTATCCAGACACAGATTTTAATCTAATAGTAGCTTTGTATATGTATTGTAGGTAGCTTGCATGCAGACAAGACTCTTGCCCAACTGCACAACAGTAACTGGATGAAACCAACAAGCCATGTAACTGGAGCCTAACACAGTACACGTAGCAAGGTGTGTATATATGTATATATATATATATATATATATACATACATACATATGACATATATATACGACATATATATAAAATTATGAGCACCAGAAAGAAAGAAAGACAAGAAACATTTGTATGGATGAATCATTCACAGCACAATAAGATCAATATCATTCATTAACAAAAGAGATAAGATCAATTTTTATTTCATGCTGATTTTAAATGTTTTTTTTTCTTTTCTTTTTTTAAACCAGTTTTTGTATAGATAGATACATTCCATTTTGTTGCTATCACTTTAATTGAGATTCTGATTAAGATTTATCCAGACACAGATTTTAATCTAATAGTAGCTTTGTATATGTATTGTAGGTAGCTTGCATGCAGACAAGACTCTTGCCCAACTGCACAACAGTAACTGGATGAAACCAACAAGCCATGTAACTGTGCAGCTCTGTGAAGGACTCGCAGTGGTCACAGCAAAAGTGAGTCAACGGAAATCAGTTCTGGCAGACTGTCACCGCTGCGAGGTCACAGCCTGTTAGAGTGTGGGCAGCACATGCATTAGACTTCAAGAACGAAAACAACTGACAGCTGCAGAGAGTTAAAGCACAGTCAGAAACAAAGACCCTGAGGGGAAAATAATGAACAGTTCATTCATCCTCATATTGTGATACACATGAAAGGATATTTATTCTGTGAAAACTACTTGTTTCGTATGTTGCTTATGCTGGAAGACATCCATGTTTTTATTATGAGTTTTTGGCATTTGCACCAGATCTGTTGATTGTAACATTCCTCTTTTTGGACAAATATCCTTCATAGTAAGAGAATCATTGTCTCATTTTCACAAAGATAATTACATTTTAAAATATAATGAAAGGTTCCAAACAGATGTCTGGCAGGCGTCCATTAACTCCATTAAATAATATTTATCAGTATCTGTTAAAGGGATGGTTCACCCAAAAATGAAAAATCTGTTATCATTTATTCACCCTCATGTCATGAGTTATTTAAAGCAGAATATCCAAGCTGCTTTTTTTTCATACAGTGAAAGTGAATTGTGACCACGGCTATCAGGCAAGATACAAAGATCATATGACTTCCAAATACTTGTAATATAATGCATATGGACCTGTTTTAGGGTGTTTTTATTGGAGCTTGACAGCCCCCTGGTTTCCACAATGAAAAAAAAAGTAATGTAGAAACAGTTTTCACTAAGAAATTTCTAGAAAATTTTACAAAGAATATAAGTAGAAATACTGAAATAGTATTTTTTGTAAAACGTACTCAAATTATGGTGTAATATACAAGAACAAGCAACTTACAAGAAATTGATAGTAAATTTCACAAATAATTACAAAGAATCGACACATAACATTGAATTATAGTGAGATTTGGAAGTAGAAATACTGAAACAGTGTTTTTTTTTTGTAAAACATCAATTACTGGGGCAATATACAAGAACAAGCAATTTACAAGAAATTAATAGTAAATTTCGCAAATAATTACAAAGAATCAACAAGTAACACATTGAATTATAGTGAGATTTTGAAGTAGAAATACTGAAATAGTATTTTTTTGTAAAACGTACTTCAATTATTGGCGCAATATACAAGAAACTGATACTAAATTTCGCAAATAATTACAAAGATCAACAAGTAACATTGAATTATAGTGAGATTAATACTAAAATAGTATTTTTTGTAAAACATACTCCAATTATTGGCGTAATATACAAAAACAAGTCATTTACAAGAAATTGCTAGTAAATTTCGCAATAATAATTATAAAGAATCGACAAGTAACACATTGAATTATAGTGAGATTTTGAAGTAGAAATACTGAAATAGTATTTTTTTGTAAAACGTACTTCAATTATTGGCGCAATATACAAGAAACTGATACTAAATTTCGCAAATAATTACAAAGATCAACAAGTAACATTTAATTATAGTGAGATTAATACTAAAATAGTATTTTTGTAAAACATACTCCAATTATTGGCATAATATACAAAAACAAGTAATTTACAAGAAATTGCTAGTAAATTTCGCAATAATAATTATAAAGAATCGACAAGTAACACATTGAATTATAGTGAGATTTTGAAGTAGAAATACTGAAGTAGTATTTTTTTTTTTCCGTAAAAAATACTTCAATTACTGGCGCAATATACAAGAATGAGCAATTTACAAGAAATTGATAGTAAATTTCGCAATAATAATTACAAAGAATCGACAAGTAACACATTGAATTTTTGTGAGATTTTGAAGTAGAAATGCTGAAATAGTATTTAGTTTTTTCGTAAAAAATACTTCAATTACTGGCGCAATATACAAGAATGAGCAATTTACAAGAAATTGATAGTAAATTTCGCAATAATAATTACAAAGAATCGACAAGTAACACATTGAATTTTTGTGAGATTTTGAAGTAGAAATGCTGAAATAGTATTTAGTTTTTTCGTAAAAAATACTTCAATTACTGGCGCAATATACAAGAATGAGCAATACAAGAAATTGATAGTAAATTTTGCACGTAATTACAAACAATCTACAGTACAAGAAACACATTAAATGATAGTGAGATTTTGAAGTAGAAAATCTGAAATATTTTTTTAATAAAACATACTCCAATTATCCAAGAATTTGATAGTAAATTTTGCAAATAATTACAAACAATTGGCAAGTAACACATTGAGCTAAATGTAAAATTTTGAAGGAGAAAGACTGAAATAGTATTTTCTTGCAAAACATACTCCAATAATTCACTGTAATGACAAAAAGATTCAGAATGCCAACATACTGCTAAACTTGTTCCACGGAAGAAAGTTAGCACTGTATTATGGGTTGAGTTTAATAAATAATGACACTTTTAATTCTGGACTAATTATCCATTCAATAATCAGTCAAAAGAGTGGTGAAACGTGTTAAACGTACACCCTTTTTGTTACATGAGAAGCTAGAAATTAAAACAAAGCATTTTAGATGGCCACATGCAGCAGAGGCAGTTCAGGCGATACAGAACACATTTTCAGTCAGCGCTCTGAATGCGCTTCAGGACAAAATAGACTGACCCGGTGCAGCTCATATCTCAATTTACCCTGCGTATTGGTATGCGTGATGATGAGCAGGAGCCAAAGAGGAGTGAAGCACCACAGTAAAGTGAGATGAGACCCCGGGGAGGGCACGAGACGCGCTGAATGACAATTGCACCCCACTGTCAACACTCATCTGCATTTTAACCTCCCTTTGGACTGACACGCTGGCTCGCAGGCAGCCACGGTCCTGACATATCAAGATGTAGAGCGGGAACCGTGCTCTGGGCCTTCATTAGCAAAGCATCGGGCTCATGCAGTATTTACAGAGTCGTCCACTAATTGAGTTTTAATGTCAGTGACTGCTCCCCAGGACACATCTAGATAGGTATATGGGCCTTTAAAGGGCAGCCTCATCTGCGGTTCAACCGCCACCAACCACAACATGCCCTTCTAAACCTCATCGCCCCTGAGGGGAAGCTGCCATCATGATATGAGAGAGGAAAAACCGGCCCCCCTCATCTAATTCAGCTAAAAGGCTGCTAGAAAGCCTCCTCAGCTGACCACCATAACCAGCCTTTGCCCAGTGGTTAAATGATTAATAGAGTTGGCATGGCAGCCTTGTTTACAGCATGTGAAGAAGGTTTCCACTGCATAATGCCAAACACTAAGTGTTGACAATCCACTCCCTGAGTGTCTACATAATACATAACATCAGCCAAACATGGGAAAACAGCAACAGCCTGTGCGCCGGAGATGACTGCACTGACATGACCTGACAGGCCTTGAAGCTGAAGGACACCTGGTTTACATGGCCTGTTGATTTGATCGGCGTTTGATCTGACATGATGAAAATCTTCCATTTTACCTGCATCTGTGGTGTCGGTTGAAATGGGAGAGGAATAATTAAGGGCAAACTGAATATTTGAATCGCATTAATGAGAAAATGACCGTAGAGTACACAGGCCGATTACATATACGCATGGAATAAACATGAAGAAATTTGCATCTGTAATGGTTCGGTGTGGTGGGGAAACGCAGTGAGAACCTCATTAGACGGTCTGCCTTACTCCAAATTATTTTGTGTCCGTTTCTCCTGCGGCAAGCGATAGACTCACAGAGGACAGAAAAAGACTCTTTGCAGGAATTAATCATCCAAATAGCAGATAAACCATGCAATCATTTATTTTGAAAAGCCAAGCTGACTAATTAGTGTGAATTCAAGTAGGCAGTATCCGGTATTTTCTTTCCAGCATGTTTTTAATTCTTTATTGTGTATTCTGCAGGTTAAGCACTTAAATAGAGAATTACTTTCACTATGCTAAAAGAACTTCCTTCCTTAGAAATGAGCCAAATGACTACTGTTGCATTCTGGTTAGTTCTCCCCTGGCATGATCCAATTTGTTTTATAGTAGAAAATTTAATTGCTCGAGGACTTTCATTTCTTTTCTCTTTTTTTTTTTTTTTTTGTCAACACAAAATCTTTTTACGTTCTATTTTGATTCATTTGTGAACATTATTTTTTAATGTTTTTAATGTAAGATTTTCCTTCTCCACTTAAGTCACCTGGCTAAAAAGTTATTTCTGCATTGTTTTAGGAACTGCATATTCATGCAGTTTTGGAACATTTTTATTATTTATTATTCCTGTTGAAACAGTGGAACTCCATCCCATTCATTATTACAATTCTTTTTACAGTGAGAAATCTATCAGACCAAATAAACTATCAACAAGGTTAAATTTGAAACATTTTGATTATCAAAGAGACTATTTACTCTAAAGGTGCACTCGGTATTTTGTTTTATTTTATATTTTTTTATTTAATTTTATAATTTTTATTTTATTTTATTTCCATGACTGATATGATAGTTGTCTTTAAACTGGCAAAAGCTTAACCAGTGTCATTGTAAATGCTCTTTATTTGCCGGCAGCCAGTAATTTATTCCACAAATGAAAGTATGTAGTAACAGGGGGTTACTGAGATAAAGTGAGTAGTATTTGACTCATGTGATCTCAACACGTCAGCCCCCATTAGACAATCCCCTTCATTTCAAATACATTGTTACCCAATGTATACATTTTAGTGACTGAAACTACAATTCCTAAAATTGCTTTTCTAATCTCTTACAACATACATAAATCAACAAGCTCACCATAACAGCGAAGGCTTTTTACAGTGCCAAAAGTACCTTTCACACCAGAGCATAAGTGAGCAATCCGTGCTTATGTTTGAAATTGCTACATTTTCAAGCAAGGTGCTCTCTGAGTGGTAGTTTTCAAGTCTTGCTCATGCGTCTCTCTTATTCTTTCTCTCACTTCATTGGATCATAATCCTAATGCAGTAATCTAAAGCTCTATCATAGTATAATGTTCTCGCTAACTCCAGAGCCATTGCCAGCCGAGCCAAATGATTATATTGTAGTGTGACTCATCAAACTGCGTATGGTCAGAAAGCAGAGCGCTTGATGGCTTGCACAAGTGAGTTTAATGTCTGCTCATTGCTTGGAGCCCTTGACCCTCTCTTGGAGGCGCTCCATGTTAGTCACTCTCTAGTGCCTCCAAATTGAAATGGAGTCAGAGGAGCAGATGAGATATCCACCATCAGGACTTGGCTGTGGAGCTAAAAGAGAGAGAGAGGGAGGGTTGAGCTGTACAGAACTGAGACCGAGATGTGTCACAGAGGACAATTATTGTACAATCCATGGGCAGATAGTTTAATCTTCTGAAATAAACAAGACTATGGTTTTATTCTCAGCTGAAAAAGAAATCCCAAACACTGCAGACAGACATAGGAGCGGACTCAGTTACAAAAACATACCCTTGAGTCAGAGCAGAAAAACCTTCGTAATGTTCACAAGCTTGCTGGGGGAATGAATGGTAGAAATCGAAATTCTTTCAAAATTAAATTTGCAGTTCAGGCCTTGTAAGCAATCTTTTTAATCAAAAGGTAAATCCAGAAAGGAAGCTGAAATATTGGGGAAATATTTTGGAGGAAGTTTGCCTCATTTGAAATGGAATGTCTGGGCTCCAAACTCTTTTAGACATGGTCCTCTTCAGGTACACTCTTAAAAATAAAGGTGCTTCACGATGCCATAGAAGAACCTTTTTGTCTAAAGGGTTCCATAAAGAACCTTTAACATCTGAAGAACCTTTCTGTTTCACAAAGGGTTCTTTGTGGCGAAAGAAGGTTCTTCAGATTATAAAAAAGGTAAGAAAGAGATGGTTCTTTAAAGAACCTTTGACTGAATGGCTCTTTGTGGAACCAAAAATGGTTCTTCTATGGCATCGCTTGAAGAACTTTTTGAAGCACCTTTATTTTTAAGAGTGTACTTCAGTGGAATTGCTGCCGCTCCGATCCCCTTGACCTGTACGCACAGGCACACTTTTTATCCTGATACAAAATTGCTTCTGCTCAAAGCAGCAAACACTCAATCACCCTCTAACATCTTAATCCTAACCAAACCCAACCAACCGTAACCCACCAAAAAACACAATTACATACATGCAGGATGACTGTAGGCTCAAATTTTGGAAAGGAAAGCTTGATGGAAGGAAACCGATTAAAGTTGCCAGAACCAATGTCCATTTTTAATAACCGTTAAAAACCTAAAGAAATAGATGTTATGCTAAGCACAAAGTCAGCAGTCTAATTCAACAATCAGTCTTAGTATGAGAAGTACTGTTGAAAAAGACCATAGCTTACATTTCCTCAGAAGTTCTGTGTTTATTCTGCAACTGAATAACTTCATACCATCATAAAGACGTGCATACATCTTTGTTCTCATACGATATGTGGGAGATGTGTGAACATTTTCAGGTTATATGAAGGTAATTCTTATTTTGATCCAATATCTTTGAAACTGTATTGAATCTTTCATCAAAAACAGAAGCACGACACCTTCCAAACAAAGAGCTCAACGACTCAAGAATTCCAACAAAGAAAACACAGCTGTGTTGAAACACATGATTTGGCCATTTTCACCCCTTTGGCACTAAAAAAAAAGTCAAAACAATAGAACCAAGTTTTTGGGATCTGTTTTAGTCATACTCATGTCACTTGTGGTCATGTACAAACAACAACAGTGCATGATTTCAGTAACACTGTCTGGCACATTTACATCGGGTCTGTGTGAATTGAGGATTTTAATGTATTTCAGTGACGCCAAGTTAAGATTTGATGCATTATTTAATAAATACAATTTTACAATTTAATCACATTATCCACTTAATTTAAGTTAGTAATTGTAATATTTTCTTTCACTTACATTCTTACATGGGACCCTGTAGGTCAGAGTAAAGTTAACTTTTCAATAGACTTCCATATAAGAGTTTCTTCAACTACCGGCTGTGGACTAAACAGCTCTCACAACAATTAGTCAACTAATAGTCACTGCACATACATGGGACAACTAAACATGACGTTTGCACCTCATCTCAGATTATGAATATTTTATGAAAATATTTTGTAATGGAAATACCATTTAAACATTTTCACATTTAAACAAAGAAAAGACTAACATTGCTAAAGCTAATTTCTTGGACAATATTTTTTTTGCACGAGTCTCACTTTTTAGTTAGTGTGAAATATCTCTTAAGAAATCAAGTCACACATTTGACATATTGTAATTACAGCTCAATGACAAAACACTCCATTCTGATTTCTTTATTTTTCAGTTTACTTCACAAGTCTCATACTTACTCTTAAAGTAACCATTGCCTACATGAAACAATAATATGACCCATGGCCATCTTGGTGTAAGAATTAAAACTCCTGACTTCTATAGTTTAAGCACTGCTGCCATCTACTGCTTCCTTATAGAACCATATCAAGTGCTTTGAGAACTACATTACAAATGAACCAAAAGGAAAAATTTGAGATGAGCAAAATAACCCACTATATGAACCAAACAAGTATATCAAATGCCGTTTATTAACAGTTTTGTCTGCAGCAATGTCATACAAGTGAAACTACATGGAAAGTGTGCTGTTCCAAGGTGCTGCCTACTAAAGTCATGAAAATGACTTTTACTAAAGGATTTTTAAAGAAACAGCAGATGCTTCGATTGTCCCAACTGTCCAAATGCAAGAGAGTACACATCAACATATATATATATATAAAAACAAATACCTAATGTGCTTGAGAGACAGTTAGAAAACAACATTTGTAACACTTTTGTTTTGAAACCCACCCAGACCCACACTCACACCAAAATGAATTTTACATGGCAACACCCAGGTAGAAAATGCAGTACAAAAACAGCTTTGGTGAACTTGTGTAGTCTTCTATAAAAAAAAGTTTTTCCATAAAAGCATTTTTTTTTAAAAAGTTAAATATTATAAAGTGAATTTGCTATTGCACACAGTGATAAGAGGCTTCGAGAGGAAAGGACTCTGCTGTGATGACAATACTAGAGCAGTCTCAAGGCTTTCTGCGTCTACAAAACAAAATTGAGGCAATTTTTTAAAAAGCTGTTTTCACCAGTGTGACTACAAACAAATGAAACTGTATGCAAATAAAGAGCTTACTTTGGATATCCGTGATGCTGGTATCCAGGTCCCAGGTTTGAGCCAGCTCTCATCTCCAATGCCACAGAGCACTAGAGAATAAAGACGATGGGTTAGGAAACAAATATTTTCATATTTAAAATATACAAATTATGCACACAACCCCATTCAAGCGTTTGGGGTCAGCAAGTTTACATTTTTTATAGAAATTCAGCAAGAATGCATTAAACTGATCAAAAGTGACAGTAAAAATCACAATATAACAAAATCAATTTCAAATGCTGTATTTTGAACTTTGTTCCAAGAATTTAAGAAAAAGGGTTCTCGCAAAAATTAAAGAGCACAACTGCTTTCAATATTTGTGTTTTTTACACTACAGTGACTTCTAAAAGGATCATGTGACACTGAAAACTGGAGTAATGGCTTCTGAAAATTTAGAATTGCAAATCACAGGAATAAATTACATTAAAATATTAAAACCGAAAAGTCATTTTAAATTGCAATACTGTTTCACAATATCACGGTTTCACTGAATTTGATGAGAGCCAGTTTTTAATATACCAAAAAAAGTCACTGTTGATCAGTGTTGATATCAGTATTTTACCCTTGTCTCCACATCAGTCCAGTCTCCTTCCATAGGCTCACCATCTGGGCCTGTCTCTGATGATCGTCTCTTACGGCTACAACCAAAAAGCACAACAATACAGAGCATTTACTACGAGACCTAGAAATTTGCTGCCAAGTTTGAATTGCATTGGAGGTCATTACCTGGCTGCAACAGGGTTTTCCTGCTTGAGCGTTTCGATATCTGTGAACTGAACAGCCTGTCCTCCACCTCTAGTTTTGAACACTTCACCCTGATAAAGAGCAAAAGATTTGAGTTTCAGCTGACAACCAAAACCAGTCAGATTGAGCAAGACCACTAGAAAAAGAAGCTACCTTGATTAGCTTGGTCTGGATCTCTCCATCTGATGCAACTTCCTGGTGCGTCAGAACATACTTGTCACACTTGGACAGAGCTTTCTCATTGGGAGCATTCACTGTGATGGCATTGGGGATGTTTGGCTGCAGAACTGTATCCAGGTCCACGTTAGTGGTGGGTTTATGATCAACCCACCTCTCCCCACCTGCGGAGTGCGAGCGTCTGTGTAGAGGCCGAACCGGCGGCCCAGTCTATTCAATTAAAACACAAACACAGTAAGACAAACAGAAGACGGTCCTTAAGCATGCTGAAGCATTAGTGTGTTAGTCAATCTCTACAGAAGCACAAACTAAACGTACCAAGCGGTTAAGAGGGAAGAAAAAAGCTGAAAATGTTCCCATTCAAACAAGCTCCAAAAGATAAATATGCTTTTCAGTATGCAGATTAAAGCTGTAAATGCTGACATTATTCAATTGCTTTTCACACACTTTAGACAAGTTAAATTACGTGCAGGAGTAACAGATGACAATGAGAAGATGAAAACTCAAATTTATTTGTCTAAAAGTGCAAAGAAAATGCCATTACATGGTTAAAATAAGCAGCACATAATACCTTATTTTACATATATATCTTCTGGGTAATAATTAATGCAGCTGAGAAACAGATCAAAAGGTCTACATTGAGTCTACATTAGTGTCTTGATGAAGCTCTACCTACAACTACAGCAAGTTACTCCACTGACCCAGTGACTCGTTTCCTCTAGGTCTACCTCTGCTGGCTGGACAGGCACCTCTCTGGCCCAACACCTGCCTCTTCTCCTGCTAAGACTGTCGGGAAGGCCCTGAGCTCTCTTCCTACTGACTGGAGGCGACTGGCTACCCTGCCTGCAAGACTGTGGGACACCCTGCTCCCACTCGGAGATGCAGGAGGCCACAGACACACTGCCTGGTCTGAGGAAGTGAGGATCTGGCCTGACCGTCTGAGAGAAGTTATATATGGGCTCCAGGGAGGAGAGGGATGACTGAGAACCATTGTAGGGAGACTGCAAGCGACATGAGATTAGTACACACATTGTTTGCATGCAACACACACCAGTACATTAAAAACAGCATTTACGGCATTAAAAACAGGTTGGAATCTGTAAAAAAGTGCACAGGGTATTTATACACACACACTGCAATAGCAGACCATGCATGGACATATAAAGAGGAGGTTTGTGGATTAGGTTAGGCATAAATCTCAGGGGCAGGCGGTCTAGAAACGTATGTCAGTTAAACGTACAGGAACAGGCGACGGGGAAGCGGATCTCTTGGCAGGCACTTTGTCCTTTTCTCTGGAGGGCCGCTGTGGCTGCCGGTTCTCCGTCTTTCCCTCAGTCACGATGGCTTTGAGCTGTTTGAGTTTCTCATCCTTCACCCACAGCTTATTCTGCATTTCCAGCTGCTTGGCATTTACCCGCCTCTCCTGTAGAGAACAAACAAAAGCTGCATGTATCACACCACTAACAAATTAAATTCTACAGACACAAAAAAAATCATTTCGCATATGGTCTATGGGAAGACACTCACACACTCCTTCTCCCACTTAAGCTTGGAGTCAGTGACAATGCCTTGCATGCGTGTTTCCATGCGTCTCTTTTCAGACATTTCCCTTTGCAGCCGGTGTTCTCTGCTCTCCAGTTCCTGCTGTAGAGATCGCTTGTCCTCTTCATAGATGTTGGTAGTTTTCTGTAGAATGTCAATCTGTAACAGAAACATTTTGCAGATGCATTAGAGGCCATATTCAGAACTTTTGTTAGTATGACACTTAAAATAACTGTCATTCCAACCATAATTATTGTAGCTTAATTTGCGTTGTAAATGCCAGATATAAAGCTATCAGGCAGACATACACTCATACACTACTGTTCAAAAGTTCTAATCTTTAAAGAGACTCATGCTCATCAAGGCTACATTTGATCAAAAATACAAAAAAGTGATAAAAGTAATAAAAGTGAAATAACAACTATACATTTTTTAATTTAATATATTTTAAAGTGTAATACACTCCCATGACGGCAAAGCTGAATTTTCAGCAGTCATTAGAAATCCACCAGAAATTGATATACTGATCTGGTGCTTAAAGGGGTCATATGATGCTTTTTTAAAGATCATTATTTTGTGTATTTGGTGTAACAGAATATGTTGACATGCTTTAATGTTCAAAAAACACATTATTTTTCAAATACTGTACATTATTGTAGGTCCTCTATGCCCCGCCTCTCTCAAACGCTTCGTTTTCTACAAAGTCCCTCCTTCCGACAAGCGCAGTCTGCTCTGATTGGCCAGCTGACCCAGTGCATTGTGATTGGCCGAACACCACAATCACTCGTTGGAAATGTAACGCCCCTTACCATAATCGCGAGCTTCATCTTTCAAAATAAATGTAAAGACAGAGCCCGAAAGGGGAACAGAGTCACGTGACAGACACAGTGATGAAGCTGGTATGTGTGCAGCTTGTAACACTCCAAAGAGACAGGAAAACTTGAAATCGCATCATATGACCCCTTTAAGAAACATTTTTACTATCAATGTTGAAAACAGTTGTGCAGTTTAAGATTTTTGTGGTAACTCATTTGTTTTTCAAATTTACTTAAAAGAAAATTATAACATTACACATGTAATTGTCACTTTTGATCAATTTAAAGGGGTCATATGATGCTGCTAAAAATAACATTATTTTGTGTATTTGGTGTAATGAAATGTCTTTTATGCGGTTTAAAGTTAAAAAAACACATTATTTTCCACATACTGTACATTATTGTTTCTCCTCTATGCCCCGCCTTTGTAAAAATCGACGCGTTTCAAAAAGGCGGGGCATAGAGGAGAAACAATCATGTACA
>NW_015539907.1:2837063-2849347 GCF_001515605.1 Sinocyclocheilus anshuiensis
TATTGTACTTAATTCCATTTTTTTTTTTTTTTATCCTGATTCAGTGATGGTGCAAATACCTTGTATTCCAGCATCCTGGATTTCTTTTCCAGACGATCAATCTCATTCTTCTGGTTTTGGATCATTTTTTCCTTTTCACCAAGCTTGCCACGTTGCTCTTGGATAAAGTTCTCCTTGGAGAGCAGGTTGCTGTCCTGCTCTTGAAGCACAGACTTCAACATTTTGGCTGAAACAGAATCATGGCACAAATTTGGAAAAACATTGCACTTGAAATACCATTTAAACAGCTCTAAATAAAGTGATGATTTTACCAGTTTTATTGTACTCCTCAATCATCATGTGTCGAATCTTGTGTCTCTTCTCCAGGGCCTCAATGAGTCTGGGCAGTGTAACATCATCGTTAGGCCCAGAGATCTCACAGGGAGGAAGTGGAGGGAAGGACTGAAGCAGCTGGTTCAATACTGTTGGAGACTCTGTAACAGAAAACATCACATAATTGACATTACCCAAAAAAAAAAAAACGTATGAGACTTTAAAACATCACATAATTGACATTACCCAAAAAAAAAAAAAAACGTATGAGACTTTAGTATGGAATCCCCTCTGCATGTTAAAGAAACTGCACATTTTTAATGTTAACACACATTTTGTGAGAATGTAACAAGTTCGTTCACACACACACACACACACCTCCATCTACAGGACCACCACGTTCCTCCAGCCTGCGGGTAAGCTCCTCTTTGAAGGCCTGGTTTCTCTGTCGGCGACCAGCAGCGAAGCCACAGATGGGCCTGTCAATGGGCCGGGCCACTTCAACCTCCTGAGTCATCTCAGCAAAGCGCATCACCAGCTAGATCACAGATGAGAAACCCAAATGTCACAGTGCAAGTAGAATACATCTGAGGAAGACTCCATCTTTTGACCCATTATCTTACCAAGGTCTCCTCATAATCATCAGCTTTTGGATTTACACACACAACCATCCTCACTTTGCCTTCTCCATCAAAGTAGTTCTTGAATAGATGGGTCACTTTGGAGTCTCTGTACGGAACCATCTAAGGACAGAAGTCAAGAGTGCCTTTGATGTTTCTAACCTTTTTACCCAATCACATGGTCAGTTAATGTATCATATACCTTGTTTGTGCCACACATCTGATTCTCCCTTAGCACTTCAATACATGTGCGCAGAGTCATTAAAGATTGATTGATGTTGCCTGTGAGAGAAAGAAACCCATATGGTCTTCATAAAACTTAACCCTGAAATCCTGAAGGTAATAAAAGTAGTTCTTTGTGCTGCTGCCTGACCTGCTTCACGGAGACGGCTGCCCTCTGCTCGGGTTCTGCTAGTGCGTTCACTGCCAGCCAGATCCACCAGACACAACTGGCTCACATTCACCTGATTCTTATCCTGAAAAAGGGAACAAAACAATAAGTGCTGTTCAGTGGTTCTACTGTCACAATTCAGAGCCCAACATCTCAGAATGTAGGGCCAAAATGTCACATGTAAAGGTGTAGTTCTTACATAAATGAAAATTGCCATCAATTACTCACCCATTGCCTTGTTCCAAACTCATAAGATTTTCATTCGTGTTTTAAAGGGGTCATATGATGCGATTTCAAGTTTTCCTTTCTATGAAGATTTTTTTTAAATGAAACTTTAGATTTCTGTCCCTCCATTCCAACAAAACTTTGAAAGAGTTTGCAAAAGACAATGCAAAATAAATCCATATGAATCAAGCAGATTAATTTATTCAAGTTTTCAAAGTGACACTTCATATGAAAGACTTAATTTAAGCATTTATTTACATATGAGCATTAATCAATGCACAAAGTAAAAATATGGCAAAGTGAAGCCAATCTTGTGTACCGCACAAACAGGTTTGAGCTTCTGCAAGAACCAATGAAGCTGTTAAAGCGTCATAGTTTCGGTGGAATGGACTTTAAGTGGAGAGACAGAAACCATTCCAGTTTCATTAAAAATATATTTTAAGCTTTGAGTCTTCTGGGTTTGGAACAAGGGTGATTAGATCATTTTTATCTTTGGGTGAACTATTTCTTTAACATCTCATGATTAATTCAAAACACTTTCAAATGAATCAAACATGATTCATCCAAATGCATTATCTGACTTAGCATTTACAAACTGAAATTACCCATAAACTGTAGGTTCTCAAGGACAGACTCTCTTATTATGGTGTATAAATTTAAGGTGAAATTTCTGAATCATTTTATCACTAGGGGGTGCCAAATCCCTAAAAACATCATTAAAAAAAAGAAAACAACAGCAACAAGACCAGAAGCAGGAACACTGCATGTTTTTCTTTTTTGCATTAGTATTAATTATATTTTTAGTTAGCCATATTTACAAAAGATCTTGTAAATTCTTTTTTCCAAAAAAACAGTCTTGAAGGCATTAGAATTAGCACTGACCTGAAGCACATTGTCTCCATCTGCATCCAGAGGTGCTTGTGCCAATTTAATAATGAACACACTGTGAGAGCGGCTGGACTCACGGTTCAATTGCGTGTTTGCAATCCTGCGCTTCTTCTGACCTGTGTTCAGAAAACAAAAGATCTCATACAATAGCTCTGTGTGCTAATTACAAACAAAACATTACAAACAAAAAAGTGAACATCTACATCAGCTTACCTCTCCAAAAGACTTCAAAAGCTTCCTCTGTTGACTTGACCTCAACCTCAGTGCACCCAGCCACATACATGTTGTGATTTTGATCTTCACGCAGTATTTTAGATTGGGGTGGTCTGAAATGTGAAACACAGTATGATAACATTTCTGTATTTACAGAGTAGGGAAAACAAGTTGATCAGCCACATTGCAACAAAGCTCAATCACTGCATGGGCGCCTACCAGCAAGTAAAACAAAAGCACAAGACAGACAGCAAAGACAAAAGCAGACACAGACACCCTAGAAGCACTTGAAAGCATTAGACAGAATGCGTAGTACAGCTACACAAAGGAAGGAATCTCATTATCAAAAGGCAGCAAGTCCATCTATGAATGGATTTCACTGGCCACGTACATGAACTCAGTGTTGTTTCTCAGAGGTGTGCCTGCACCATTCCACCTAATGAAAAAACAAAATACAATTCATCTATAAACTAAGTTCATAGATATTACTTAAAAATAATAATATGGAACTAAATTAAAAAAATCTGTGTGTCAGTTGTCAAAGTAAAATTTCAATTGAGAAAACATTTAAGCAAAAAAAAAAAAAGTATTGGTTACCCACAAATTGGTACTACTGATACACCCAATTAAAAGTAGAACAGATTTTTACATAGACTAATGGTTCGGAGTCGATACAGTTTTTTGAAAATGGTTTTTGAAAGAAGGCTCTTATGCAGACAAAGGCTGCATTTATTGGATCAAAAACACAGTAAAACAGTAAACTTAGCCAACTTACTTGGGTTTTATTGGGTCAATGGGTGTCTCTTCCAAAAGATCATAGATGTAGTTGTTGTAAATCTCAATGTAAGAGACAAAGACACTGTAGCTGCTGTCTTCATCCACTCCATCTGCCTTACAAGCCTCCACTGGGCTGATCATGTCAGCAAACTCGGGGTCAATTCGCCTACAAAACAAGAACAGCATATAAAAACTCACTATTTAATTTAAAACAGATTTTTGTACACTTTGTAACCTTAATTACTTTAACCTTGTTGTTGGGGTCTTCGGTACAGTTGTCTGGCTGTCTCGCTTCTGTCGGTCCAAGAGCGCATCCACCTGATTCTGCACCTCCATGCCATTTTTATCATCAGGCTTGAAAACCTGATGAGGGAAAGATCAAGATAGCTCAAGGATGGGAAAGTTTACATAACGGAATAAATGTACTTGATGAATTTGCTTACATATCTCTTGGCCTGGTAGGGGCCGATGCTGTTGAAGATCATGTCGAGTGAACGCGGAAGCAGCCCACCTTGACCAGGTGAGCCAGTCATTGTATAAGTTTTACCACTGCCAGTGACACCATAGGTGAACAACAGACCTAGTTTAAGAAGAAAACTGCAGTCAGTCGGGTTGTTTTTAAATAATAATAATAATCAACAAGTGTACAGAAAAGTATATTTACCATTTTTACAGTGAATGATGTCTTCTACTAGAGGTTTGGCAACATCTTCAAATAATTCCCCCTGTGTCGTTTTAATTCCAAACACTTTTTTGAAGGAATATTGTGTCTAAAAGAAATTATAGTTAATTTCAGTACTCCAACAAAGCCTAACTGGTTTCCAACTATTCTGCACATTTTATGATAGTCAATTTTAAGACTTGAGGACAAAAAAAAAAATAAGTTTAAGGAATAAATTAAAGGGATCATAATACACCAATATGTAAACAAACATCTAGGGAGCATCTAGGGATTGAATACCTCTGTTCCCAACCACTACAATATGGATATAACCATAACTTTTACTTTATCTGCAAAAAAGTGATGTTTTTCCTCAGTATTTTTGTCTTTGTTTTCCAGTACAAATGTTTAAAGATTTACTTAAGCAAAATGACATAAGATGCCTTGTTTTCTGAGTTTGATTAAAACAAGAACAAATACCTGCCAGCAGGCTCAGAAAAACACACTTAAAGAGATTTCATACCCCATTAACAGAAATTTGCTTAATGTGATACTCCACCCAAAAATCTAAATTCTGTCATTAATTACTCACCCTCATGTCGTTCCAAACCCTTACGACTTTTGTTCATCTATGGAAAAGAAATTAAGATTTTGTATTAAATCTGAGAGCTTTCTGACCCTGCATAGACAGCAAATCAACTGAAATGTTCCCAGACACATAGTAAGGACATCGGTAAAACAGTCCATATGAGATGCAAAATAATGACTTTATTCAACAATTCTTCTCCTCCAAAATCACATCTTCCGCTATTATAGAGAGTACCTCCGCACGTAAACAACACAATGCATCGTGGTACTCTCCATAATGGCGCCCTAGAGTGACATAAAGGAGAAGAAATGTTGAAGTTGTTATTTTTGTTTTCTTAGTGCACAAAAAGTATTCTCGTATCTTCATAAAATTCTGGTTGAACCACTGATGTCACGGACAATTTTACCAAAGTCCTTACTACGTTTCCAAGTCTGGGAACATTTCAGTTGCATTGCCATCTATGCAGGGTCAGAAAGCTCTCAGATTTCATCAAAAATATCTTAATTTCTGTTCTGAAGATGACCGAAGGTCTTACAGGTTTGGAATTACATGAGGGTGAGTAATTAATGACAATTTTTATTTTTGGGTGAACTATCCCTTTAAATTCTCTTAATGTTCTTTTTTTTCCTTTTCTCTCTTTTTTTTTTTTTTAGAAAACAAGTCTTGATATTTTGCATCTCACGTAAATGTAACTTGATTTAAGGTTATTTGGATATTTGTAATGAAAAACAAGACAAAAACACTGAGAAAGATACTTATTTTCTGCCGTGCATGCAAATTTTAATGCCACAAATTTATGAATTTAAGACTTTCTGTTCCAAGACCTATTTAAGGCCTTAATTTGTGAAAGGGCAAATTAACACCAAGACCCACATAAACCCTGCAAAGGCTTCAAAAGAATGGTTTTGGTTTCATGTTGTTCTAGAACTTGACCTTTCCCAAGATCACAAAATGATACAACACAGTTTTGCAAAGTGGATTAAGCAGTTAATTGAAAAGATAAGACTCAAAAGTGCAAACACGTCATACTGACCACTGACAACCCAACTAATACTCTTAAACTTTCATTACATAGAAAAGTGCAACTACTACAAAATTCACCTTTGTGTTGCACAGAAGAAAAACTCAAACAGTATTGGAGAGGCATGACAAAGAAGAAAATCTTGTTTTAAATAATCCTAATTGGCAAAATGAGAGCAGAGAGGCACTCACCTCTTTGAATTCACCATTTCTGTTGGCTTTGAGCCCATCAGGGGCATGTAACTGAATGGTGGTGTTGCTTATAACCTCAATACAGCATTCCACATCTTCTGCACCCAGTGGCCGCACGCGACAATACACCTGCCAAACACATCTCAAATGAATATACTGGTCAGGATTTTCATTATTCTAATGTGAACAAAAAGTTACAACATACTCCAACAGGGTCCTTCTGGTTGTTGGAAGGCTTTTTTGGAGGGGGGCGGCGGGGGGTCTTGCCCTTCCTGTTACAAAAGCAAAAAAATAGACACCAAGCTACAAATATAACGTTATATGGTTCAAGTAAAACGAGTATGCTTATGGTTGAAAGAAAATTCTAACTAACGTTACCTACAAACTATGTTTTAGAAGTTACAATAGGAAAACGCGAACAGCTAATTACTTAACTAAGTTAATATCTGAATTGAAACACTGACATTTAGGAAACCAAGCGCTTGGGGCATATCGTTATTTAATAATAATAATTGGCAAACATATAATTAAACTACTAATATAAACAGAAAACTTAAAACATAAAGCTGGATTATGAACAAAGCATAAAGTACAAACAATGGATCAATAACGTTAAATAGACGCGACGGGCGGCGAGTAAGTTAAGAAATGTCTGCTACAACCACTCAAAGACTTTCATATGAAAACAAACTCGCTTATGAGTTAATAAAGGACGTTTAATAACTCGTTATCGGTCTAATATATCAACAGCACAAAACAGGTATAAAACACTTACGCTTGCCTAAACATGTTGCGATGTTTTAGTTTAATTCCGCGACGCCGTTGCCTTCTTGTCCGTATACAAATTCCGAATTACAAACGTTCCCTCCACTGCGTCAGAAACTGATTTTTCAAATGTGACCAATCAGCGAGCTCAGCCACGTCTTAGATGACCGGATGTCCCGCCCTAAGCTCAGCCTGATATGCTGTTGACAATTTCCGGTTGTATCCATCGACACACTGAAATAAACAAGGAAAAACAACATGCAAAGCTTTTCTGCCGACAAGCAACTAATGTCTAGTTTTGTCTAATAGTTAATATATAAAAGTATTAATATAAAAATAGTATATAGAATATATTGTATTGACGGTTAATATATAAATGTATTAATACAAAAAAAATGTATATAGCGTATATTGTATAGGCTAAACTAATATAATCTACGTTATATTCTATAAAAATATATAAAAGCTATCAAATAGTTTTCATTGCATAGTTTTATTTAGTAAAAATAACAAAACTTTACATATTAACAAGATTTATTTATAAGAAAGATAAAGATTGTACACATAAGGTTTTACAGTTTTCAAAAAGACATTATAAAAAGGCACTTGTAAAAACGAGGATAATATAGTTTGATTCATGTGCTTCAAGAACATGGAAATGTGCTTTGAAATTGTGCAAATGTTAAGCATGATTAGTAGTAGAGAAAACAAATGACACACTCATTACAAAAACATGAATCAAACATACAAAATAATCCAATTATACAGTCTTATACTCTTCCAATTTACATAAAATCTTCATGAAATTGTTGCCATTGAACACATGGCTACAATATATACAATATACTCCGTTTTAAAGGAAACTAACTTAGCTGCCCTGAGTAACCTTATCAAATGTCACAATTCAAATGAATTTGTCCTTTACACCTCTAGTGGAGAAAAGTGCCAGACTGAAGCCATATACTATACAAAGGCCGCAGACCACACTAAAGAATGCAGCTCCCACAGTGTCTGAAAGGGTGACTGGTGGCAAATGAGTATGAAGCCACTGCTTTCGTGCAGCCATGTCAAGTTCGATGGCAGTCATCTGGAAATACGTGCCAATAATAGCGAACACGTGGAAGAGCTGATGACTGTGACCTGTGAAGGATGCATAAATGAACCACAGTTTAGAATTAATAGACTTTACTGAGCTTCAAAAGCATCCCACTAGTGCCATATGTTCTGAATTAATGATTCTTAGTTTAAAGAGAATGCAGGGATCTGTAGATGTACCTATGTAGTCAAAACTGCCAGGAGCCAAGCGTTCAGGCAGGTGTGTGGCAAAAAGAAAGCCAGTGAGGACAGCCAATGACGTGTGCTGATAGTGAACAGTATTGGCTTCATTAACAGTGCAACCCTCACCAGCGCACACAAAGATCTATAAATGAAGGCAGAAAGTACTTTAAATGAATTAACTTTGCTCAGTGTCACATTCAATACAAACACAGCCAAAACAATTAGTACAATTTTTTGCAAAATAACCCAAAACACTCACTCTATAAAAGAGAGGGATGTTGTCAAAGAGATATGGATAGACAAAGGCGATTATCCGTAGACATTTACTGAGTTTCTGATCTAATTTTCCAGAACAACTAAAAGAGAATACAGTTAATTTACTGAAAATGTACCATTTTTTAATGTCAAGATTAAAATGCAAAAGAGACATTACCTTTTAATGATGTGATGATTATACTGAAAGAATGGTAAACCAAGTCTGAAAAAAAAATACAAGTGTTTTGTCTTTTAATTGTTTTTCTATTTTAATACCACTCAGGTCAAAATCCACAAAGCAGGTTAGAAATATTACCAATTTTTGATTTATTGATTACTAATCCTACCTTGAGTAGCAGGCCAGTGCAGTGGAGATAATAGAATTGACAACAGCTATAGGAACATAGTATTTGTGAAATGTGCTATTGACCCATTTATCTGGAAATGAGTAAGAAGAGTAGGTGATGGCAGAACCTGTGGTCGATCAAATACACAAATAAACAAAAAGTTAGGATAATTCAGTCACAAAAACATTACGTAAGTATATACATTTACTCATTAGTTCTGTTATATTCTCTACAAACCGAGGCTGTAGAAGCTGAGTGCTCCATAATCAAAGAAGAAGCAGATGTGCCTGGCCCTCTCTGACATGGTACTGAAGGTATGAGCACAGCTGGAAGCGAGTGGGTACACGCAGCATGACAGAAGGAACACCAGCAAGGGCCAGGTGAAAGGATCCTGCCAGTCATCCTGCACTAGTACTACTGTCAGTTTCCATAAGAAAAACCTTGCACAAAAAAAACATTACATTCTAAAAATGCAAGCATTCATCAAAAGCTGCAGTGTAACAGAGGTATCAATGCTCTTGCAATAAAAAGTATTTTATATTTTTAATATTTGTAAATATAAGTTTTCAGCACCCTATAAATAGTATAAATTAATGTGGCAACAATTAAGTTGATCTTGCAAAAGGCTCTATGACATATTGACATTTTCAGCAATGTCTAATGTTTTACTGTACATGAGTAATCTGGAGTTCAGTCTTTAAAAAGAATTTAACATTGTATTAATTAAGTTAATCTTGTAGGAAGCTTAAATTAAATTCTCAAATTTGTCTTCATTTTAACATTAGCTAATGTACATGTATCAAAAGCTGAATGCTGAAAAATAATTTACCATGTAGGCAGAAAATGAGTCCAAATATTGAGGGTTTCATTCGTTAGCTGGAAAAGACTAAGAACACAGTCTTTGGCAGAGCTGCATGGGTGGCGATAACCTGAAATGATGCCATCCTCGTGGAAGACCTACAATGAAACAAATATCGTATTTATTTATTAATTATGTATCTATGTATAATGTATCTGCTTAAAAGTTCATGACTGACATGATAAGTATACAACACATTCAGTGCAAAACAATGACATTTCTTGCAAATTAACATCAGCATTAAAAAAAAACGTACTTTTGGAACTTGGTTGATGGTGAACACTTGAGGTAGCTTGATGAGACTGAGCATAGTAGAGGAGGGTCCAGCAGTTACAAGGTGGAGAGACCATCAGCCATCTACAGAGTTTCTTGATTCCCTGTGATTGCTTTGGACTTTTTCTCTTTAGTGTTCTTCTTTATTATAATATCTCACAGTCCAGTCACCAACTCAGGATCTTTCTATAAAACCCCTCCCTAAGTGTGCCTATGGGAGTTAACAAATTCAATATTATGTTTTAAATCAACAAATCTTAAACATAAAGCTGTCCATGTGGAAAAACACATGAAAACTAATTAAAATGTAAGAATGTGTTGCTGTTCAACAAAACACTGGATATGGAGAAACTAAATGTCTACAACAGTCTTTCACAAAGCTTTATGAGCAGCAGTGCAATAGACAGGGATATCTAACCCTAGTTATAAACCTTGTGGCTGCAATTTTACCTGCCTGAATAAACACAAATTTAATAATTAAACCCTATTATTCTCATATTTATTCTGACTGAAGAACGGCTACCTGAAAATCACCATCTCTACCTCAAGTTCACAAGTGTTAGTAAAACATTAATTTCGACTGGGAAGGGGAGCTGAGGGGAAAAAAATCACATATATATTTAACAGTTGGATATACTGTACAGTAACTTGACACTTTTGTTGTTAGGTTGTAAAACCTTCAATAGATTAATCATTGTCCAACAGACAATAGAGGGATGTGTTAAATACTAAAGATAACATGACTGGTGTATCAGAGCTCATATTGTGGGGGAAAAATGTATTCCATAGAATACCTGAATATAAATACACCTCATACTGGGTTCTAATTGTTGTTATGTGCAAAAAGCACAAAAATACTTACATTGAGAAGATAACAAGTAAATGTAACTCAACTTGCACTGGGCAATATCATTAAATAGTGAACAATAAGGTACATTTTGTTGCCTTTGGCAACTACAGTGAACTAGAACACACTGAACTTGAAGACACTAGAACACACTGAACAAAAAGTTAAAGCATACAGGTTTATGTGTGGAAGAAAATGTTTAACTAGTGAATCCAACCACTTCAGTACATTTACTCAAAGCAGTGATTGTTTTTTAGCATATGCATTTCAAATACTGATTGTGATTATTGGTTTGATTAGTGTACAGCAAAAATGTGGGAACGCTTCTAGACCGTCACACACCAAAGCACAAAAACCGTTTCAAGTAGGGATGGGCGTATCGATCCGAAGTATCGATATATCGAAAAGTATCGAAAGATACTCAAACAAAAAATATCGATACTAAGGTGTGTTTTATTTACCAGTGATTTTGTTTATTTAACAAAAAAATAATAATGCGTACAATATGCATTGAATGGGACTAATAACCTTTGTTAGCGAGTAATTGTGTAGGATAGCACTATTTTCCTGCTCACCTGAACACGCAAATGTTGCAAGACAGAACTAATCAATCACAGAGCGCGTTCACTCACTTCTGATAGTGCATTCAAACAGGGCTGATTTCCCCAAAAGTATCATAAGAAAGCATTAAAGCTTTTGGGAACGGCAGCCCTGAACAATGCTTATCAGAGGACAGAAGGACAGAGTTATTTCACAATAAACAAACTAATATTGTAGCCTACATAGTTTGTGCAATTACAGTTATTTAAATCGAACGTAGAAAGATAATATTGGTCATGTTCTATTCTGTAATGTTAATAGAATAAAAAGGTTGCATTTTATGCATGCAACAGCCTGTCACTGGCAGTCCCTTATGAAAATGAACCATGGTTTTACTAAAGTGACCATAGTTCAACTGTAGTATTTATAGATTTGAATCACGTGTAAACAAAAAACATATTTGAACCATGTGTAAACAAAAATATAACCTAATAAGTTACAATTAAGGCGTATTGAATGTTAAAAATGCATTTTAAACATAAAGTTAAGTGCTTATCATTACCCATTTTACTCTTAGTAATTTAATAATTTAATACATTTCATAATTTAAAAGTTTAGTTCAGAAGTATCGAATCGGTATCGATATAGACGATACTGCCTTGAAAAATATCGGTATCGTATCGAAAACAAAATAAGTGGTATCGCCCATCCCTAGTTTCAAGTGAAGATCATCACTCATGATGAACAACACCTGGATCAAATTCGCCAGGCAAAATTCTTGAATTAATTATTTGTCCTACACAACGGTTGTAAAATTGACTGCAAATCAATGATATACCTCATAAAATGCCTAAATACCTACTACTTATTAAAACCTCATATTTTATTTTATTCACATAGATATGCATCTCAAGTCTGTTCGTTGGCACACTTACCTTCAGATGTATATGTGCTTTCGACGTTTAGTGTGTGAACTGAATAAACAACATACAGTGAATGTTTGATTTTTTTCCTTCCCGACAATGAGTAGAGAGTGGGAGGAAAAACATGCCTTTCTTTGTTTTCGTTGTCAGCTGTAGGTCCCTGGGCTTCTGTGATTGGCCAGCATACTCTCATGAAGGCGCCGTATCCAAGACGCTGAATTCACCCACTACAAGCACAACGCGACGCCCATCAAAGAAGTGGTATTGTTTTACAGATGTTTGTAGTATCTGTTTTTTGTTGTTGTTATA